>NC_083116.1:13557003-13889121 GCF_949774975.1 Lagenorhynchus albirostris
AGAATAATATACTTGCAATATCCTTGCCTCATAATCTAATAATAGCCCTATATTTTCACCATCAGGATCCTTACAGCTATGGACATAGAACTGCACTTGACATCACTATTAATCCCCATTTTGCTCCCACCATACCATGTATGGTCAAATAGAGCTCCTTACCACTTCCCGAATACACCAGGTTCTTTCACATCTCCACGTTTTACACATGTTAGTCCGTCCACTTGAAATACTGATCCCTCCCATTTGTCCAACATCATTAAAGAAACCAGTCAATTATTCCTTTCTCTTTCCACATTTCATTGTAATTATCCGTTTTTGACTGTCTCACATAACTGACTGTGAGCTCTTTGATGGCAGGGATACTGTGTCTTGGTCACTTTTTTTTCCTCAGCACAGAGCAGGCTTTGATACATATTTTTCTGATGGTTGAACCATAGTCAGAAGCGTGCATTTTCAATAGGCAAAACTGTGGAGATCTTAAAAAGCTAGAAATAAATTTGAACTTAAGCAAGTTATTAAGTGGAATTATAATAAAATGAAAAATATGTTTTGGGGAGCCATGGAAGTGTGCTGCCTAGATTTTCCTTCCACAAAGAGCTTGCCATTCAGCTGCAAGGGATGCAGTTAGCTGCCAGCCTCCTGCTGTTAGCATTTTCAGGAACCTCCTTAAACTTTTGATCTGAGGCATGTTTTCCCCAGGCAGCCCCATTCAATGACTTAGTGTGGTAGGAGTATTAAGGCCTGGCCATCTCCGCTCAATAAAGGACTCTTCTAGTATTTGCTCCACAGTTCCATGTTGGTTTGGCCAAGACTGCTAGATCTGCATTGTGGTCTAAAGAATCCCCTGCCCAAATTCTGTGTCCTCTCCCTCTTCCCTTTGCAAGTATCAGGTCTGTGTCATGGTCTGAATGCTCTTCATGCCCAGTCCTGTTTTTTCTCATTTTTATCTCTTACAGGTATTACTCCCCCCAACTCCTGATAAAGCTCTTGAACTCCTAACTCCAACTAGTGTCTATTTCACAGAGGAGCCAACTGATATGATACTTAATGATTCATCTGACAGCAGTATCTGGATAGATTAGAGGGTAGAGACTGGGCTCAGAGATACAGGCTCAAGGATTTCAGAGCATGTAGGTATGGTTTGAGTGTGAGAATGAAGCAGAAGGGATGAAGGGATCAAGCATGACACAATCTTGAGCCAGATATCAGGAAGGATCGTGGTACCATTGACAGGAATAAGTTAGAAGAGGACTCTGATTTGGGCTAGAGGGTGATGTTAGGTTTTGAAAATACTGAGTTTGTAGTAATGTTGAGGTGTGTGATGTCCAGTAGGTGGCTGAAGATATGGAGTGAATTCTGAATGTGCAGGAAGAGCTATTGAAGAATATTTATAGATTACTGGCATGAAGGTGGTGGTGGAAAGTAAGACACTGATTCTCATGAAATGCTCTTGAGTTAAGACTTTCCTCTAAGGCTCTGGCTGCCCTCTGAGCTAGATGTTCTGTTACCATCTTGCCAATTAAATACATTGAATTAATGACTAGTGCATCAGCATCTTGTTACTGTTCTTAGATCTACTGCGATTAAGAAAGTAAAGTGGGATGCAAAGAGTGGAAAGCTTCTCAACTGTGTGTGAGCAGACATCTGGCATTCTGACTGCTGGTAAGAATAACTAAATGTAAATATCAATGCTGGCATATTCACTGTGCACATCAGTAGAAATGGAGTTTGAAATGAAAGCAGAAATAACTTCAAAAAGGTGTGTGCCCTTCATAGAATGCTTTGGAAATGGAGTAGCAGAAATTTTAATTTCTTTTTGAAGAGGGGCACGGATGGTTGGATTGACACTCAAATCCAAAAGGAAACAGTAGCCAGATCCTCTGCTCCCTACCCTCATGGAGCTCGCTCTGGATTTAGTTCAAAAGTACAGTGTCTCTGTTGGCTAGTCCTATAGATATACAGATTACCATACTGGGGTGGTAATCTGCTAAAGCTGAGAATAGAGTGAGACAGACTTCTTTTCTTGTAACACTCTATATCCTCAACACAATATTGAAGGGCCATTCTAGCTCTAGGGCTTTCCATAGCATCAGCTGAGGTTCTTGGGCTTCATCACATCATGACTTCTCCCTCTGACCATCCCTATTCCTTTCCCCTCCATTCCACAAGTGTTGCTCCCAAAGGTATTCCTTAATACACATTCTACATATTGAACTCTATCTTAGAGTTTGCTTCCTGGGGAACCCAACCTGCGACAATAATCAAGTTGAACCAAGTGATTAAAAAAAAAAAAGATACTATAGCATTTCCAAGTGATATTGATTCCAGAATGCAGGGGTATAGTTCAGTATTCAAAGATCAATCAATGCAATTTGCTTAATTAACAGAAGAAGAGGAGAAAAATCATATGATATCTTCAATAGATACTGAAAAAGCATTTGTTAAGATTAAATATCCATTCAAAATTAAGGGGAAAAAACCCTCTTAGCAAATTATATAGAGAAGGGAACATACTTAATCTGATAAGGAATATTTGCCCAATAAAAGCTCACAGCAAGCATCTTAGGTGATGGTAAAATATTTAAGGTTCCCACCACCTGTCACCCTGAGGTCAGGAACAAGAAAAGGATATTTTATATTAGTACTTGTATAAAACCTTACACTGGAGACAGGAACCAATGCAGAAAGACAAGTTAAAAATGATAATAAAGGTATAAAGACTGGAAAAGAAAACAAAATAAAGTGTTAGTATTGGAAAATTATCTGATGTATACAAAGAAAATACGGAAGACTCAACAAAGTATGAGAATTAATAAGTGAATTTTGCAAGGCCATTGGTCAATGTGAAAAACGTATTCCACATAAGCCAGCAACAAACAATCAGGAAGTGAAATTTTTAAAATATACATTTACAGTAGCATCAGAAACATAAAATACTAAGGAAAAAATTAATAGCTAGGCAAGACCAGAAAATTACAAAGCACTATTGAGAGAAAAATTTAAAATACCTAAATAAATGGAGGAATATAACATTTGAAAAATGAAAATTGACATACTAATTCTTATATGAAACTTCAAAGAGTCGAGAATAGCCAAAACACTCTTGAAGCAGAATAATTTGACAATATACCAGAAGAACACTGCTAAAAGACTGAGGTCAAAACTCCCTAACATGCGATTCGAGTCCTTCATTATTTGACCTGCATACCTCTCCACCTCTCCCAGCTTCTCAATGCTCCACTTGTTTCCCCAAACATGTTATGCTAATTCATTCCCATGCTTCTCCTCTCTCTAGAATTTCTTTCTCTTTCTTTTTAACCTGGTTAACTTCAACCCAGTCTTCGAGAGTTGGTTCGGGAATTACTTCTTCCAGTATACATTTCTTTTAGCACTTCTAGACCACTTTAGCCACCCCCGCTAACTTTGCATTCCTACAGCACCTGTGTATACTTCTATCCTATACAGTAATTTAACAGATATTTATTGAGCATCACCTATGATTCTAGATGGTATTTGTCAGAGCACATACTGTGACACAGTGACATAACTGTCTCCCCCCACCTTTAGACTGTGAACTTTCGTGACATCAGGGCCTGTGTCTCATATTTCTATATCTTCCATGCGTAGCACAAAGCCTGATCGTAGGAGGAGCCTGAGAAACGTTTGTTGGCTTCATGTACAGTATGGTGCCTTAGTACTGTGTGAACTTAGCTAAGGCTGGATCTACTTTTCCCTGAATTTCTCTTCCTGTGTGGTTTTGGGTTAGGCTTTTCCACAAGAGGAATCTACATGAGATTGGGAAGGCAGAAGTGAAGTAGTAACTGTTCTTATGCTCTGAAATTTAGTACAGGACCAGGTATTTTGCAGCTCAGCCATACTGTCACTGATCTGGCTTAACTTCTTGCAGGACTTTGCTTTCAGCTTCTCTGAGCCCTGAGTCAGGAGCATGTGCACCTATGGTTAAGGGTATCAGTTCATCCTGCAAGTCTCCGTCAAGTGTGGAGGAGGTGAGAAAAAGGACAGGTTTTAATTTGTCCTCAGAAGCTCCAGTTTATCCATGCTACCCCCCATGTCACATTCAACTTCCCTTCCTGACTGCTGGCTCTGCTCACTTCATACCCTCACTAGATTCATACGCAAGAGCCATAGACTGCTTATATGAATCCCGGAGCTGCCAAAAGTCAAAACCCTATGATAAATCCCTTATTCTATATCTTCCCTAGTGGTCTGTTTCTCTGATCAAATGCTGATGCAGAATCTGGTACCAGAAGTAGTTCCAGGGTAACCACAGAGCCCTAAGGATAGATTCTCTTTATTGTTTTTAGGTTACCTATAATTGATTTTAGGAACTGATGAGATCAAAAGACACTAGTTATCTTGTTTCCAGAGATACCAGGAACACCCAGTCCATGTTAGGTAGTGGTAAACAGCTACTTAAGCATAAACTGTAGACACCTGTAATAAAGGACGAGATTTGCGGGGACCAAGTATTTGTTGTCATAATGTCAACATTTTAGCGAAAAGAAAGGGAGCATAATGGTTTGGTTGGTTGCTTCTAAGTGCACTGGAGAAGGTGAAGAAAGAGACCTGTGGCCACTTATCGGGGTGACTGTGCATCGAGGAAAGGGGAATAATCAGAAATTTGGAGGATGACTGGACACTGACTATGAATGACACTGACTGTTGGAGATCCAAAATGCCACTGCTGTCCACCGGTCAGAAGAGGGGTGTTTGTGGGTCAGGTCTTCAGGAGAGTGTTACCTCAGGTCTATCTCACAGCGGACTGCGAGTCCTCAATCCCACCCTGTAGTTACCTCTCCAGTTCCAAATGCATAGTTGGAATAGACATACTGAGCAACTGGCTGAATCCTTGTTTCATGATCTGTGGAGTGAGGGTTATTAAGGGTAAGAAATAACAAGTGGAAGCCATTAAAACTGCCTCTACCTACCACTCCCCAACCAAGTCGACTGTTTAGCTTGTGCAGAAGGCAGAGTGAGCATGGGGAATGAATGACAATGTATTATCATAAACTCAATCAAGTTGTAACTCCAATTACAGTTGCTCTTTCAGACGTGGTTTCACTGTTGGAACAAATCAACATATTCCCTGGTGACAGAGGCACAATGCATACTGGGCCTCTTTGGATTTTGGAGACATTTGGGTCTTCATTTTGGTCCTAGTTTGAGTCCAATCCATCTACTGAGTAACCCAAAAGGTTGCCAGTTTTGAGTGGGCTCAGAACAAGAGAAGGCTCTGTGTCAGGTTCAGACTCCTATGCAAGCTACACAGCAACTTAGGTTATATGACCTGACAGAGCTGATGGTGCTTGAAGTGTCAGTAATAGACAGAGATGCTGTACAGAGCTTTTGTCAGGCCCCTGTTGGCGAATCACAGTATACACCTTTACAATTTGGGAGTAGAAAAACGCCATCCTCTATAGGCATGCTCCTTTTGATAAATAGCTTCTTATTTGCTATTGTGCCCCAGTGGAGATCTTCAAGTTACTATGTGACCTAACTTGCCACTCATAAATTGGATGTTGTCTGACCCACTGACATACAAAGTTGGTCCTGCACAGCAGCAAGTGGAAGGTATATACTGGGTCAGCCAAAAAGTTCGTTCGGGTTGCTCAGACTCAAGCAAGTTCTGGAGGCCCAAGTAAACGGCATGAGCAAGTGGCCCAGATGCCCGTCATCCTTCTTACTGCTACACTATCTTCTCTCTCCCAGCCCGCATCTATGATCTCATGGGGAGTCACCTATGACGAATTTTCTGAAAAAGAACAAAACTTGAGCTCAGTTTACAATGTGCAGGCGCCATCCAAAAGTAGACAGATGCGCCACTCTAGCCTCACTCTGGATGGCCCTGGGAAAAATTGTGAAGAGAAATCCTCCTAGTAGGCAAAACTTTGATCAGCGCAAGTGTTTGTTCATTGTGCTTAAAAGGAAGGATGGGGCTTCCCTGGTGGCGCAGTGGTTGGGAGTCCGCCTGCCGATGCAGGGGACACGGGTTCGTGCCCCGGTCCGGGAGGATCCCACATGCCGTGGAGCGGCTGGGCCCGTGAGCCGTGGCCGCTGAGCCTGCGCGTCCGGAGCCTGTGCTCCGCAACGGGAGAGGCCA
This sequence comes from Lagenorhynchus albirostris, assembly GCF_949774975.1. Classification (NCBI taxonomy): domain Eukaryota; kingdom Metazoa; phylum Chordata; class Mammalia; order Artiodactyla; family Delphinidae; genus Lagenorhynchus; species Lagenorhynchus albirostris. Next base: position 13,563,128 of record NC_083116.1, read on the forward strand.
CAGCAGTGAGAGGCCCGCGTACCAAAAAACAAAAAAAAAGGAAGGATGGCTGGAGGCACAGGTCTACATTGATTCACGAACTTGGCTAATGGTTTGGCTGGATGTTCAGGGAATTGAAAAAAAAAATTGGAAACGTGATGACAAGACCTGGGAAGAAGTATAAGGACAGACCTTTCTGAATGGGCACAGAGTGTGAAGATATGTGTGTCCCAAGTGAATGTCTCTCAAAGAGTGACTCAGCAGAGAAGTATCTTAATAATCAGATGGATAAGTTTATCTGTTCTGTGGAAGTCAGCCAGCCAGCCTATTTCCCCAGCTACTCTTCTCATTACTTATCATGAACAAAGTAGTTAGTGACAGGGTTGGAGATGATACATGAGCAACATGGACTTCTGCCCACCAAGGTTTATCTGGCTCCAGCCACTGCCTAGTGTCCAACCTGCCAAAACAGAGATCGACAGTGAGCTCCTAATACGGCACCATTCCCCAGAGATATCAGCCAGCTTCCAGGTGGTAGGATGACCGCACTGGACTACTTGCATTAATGGATAGGGCAGTGTACGTTCTCACTGGAATAGACACTTATGCTGTATATGGATTTACCATTCATGCCTGCCGTACTTCTGCCAAAACCACTATCAGCATCTTCTTCCCCCTCCTGATATTCCACACAGCATTGCTTCTGACCAAGGGACTCATTTAGCAGACAATGAAGAGTGGTGATGGGCTCATGCAGTGGAGACCTGTAGGTCATCCACATCTTTGAAGTTCATGGTGGTGGTGAGAGAGGGATATTGGTTCCAAATTGTCTTCACGGATTCCAGTTTTTCTTCACAGGTTTCTTTGCTCGTGTAACTTCCTTTGCACTTTGCTCTTGTAGCTTACTTTGTACTCCCTTTGATTCCCATACATTCCAGTTTATCCTCATAGGTTTCAGTTTGGCCCTGCTCTCCCCACTCCATGCTCATCTCTCCTCCCTCATTGCTGAACTTGATGACTTCATGCCTGACACCAGATGCAGAAGCAACAGCCTTACATAGACGGCGTAACAAGATCCTACAAGAGTATAACATCACATTCCTATAATAAATCTCTTATTTTGTATCACTTATTGTGTTTCTGCTTCTTTGACCAAACCCTGTCCTTCTCCTGTTTTGTTTACTTTTCAAAGGCAAAAAAAAAAAGTCATTTCTCTTATAGGAATCTTCTTTCATCTCTGTTCCTGTAATGTGCTGCTTCTGAGCATAATTTGGCATTTCAGGTTCTAATTAATATGTCAATGCATTTTGAAATGCTGAAACTGAAAGTAGACCTAACAAGTGGGGTGTCCCTTTGACCCAAGACTTCATATGGGTCAGGCAATTTCATGTTTCTGTCCTCACTTAACCTGTCAACCCTCTATTTCTGTGCTGATTTAGAAAAGACTATTATATTTGTAATGAGTATGAAGATGACTATCAAAATGGGAACACTGGACCCTGTTAAATTATGGGTGGCAGAATATACAATATACTCAATGAAAAAATCAATCTGATAAAAGATTTTCTGCATAGGCTGCCTTCCTCTTGAGCTCAGCTCAATTGTCTCTGGGTGATTGCAGTCAGCAGGAGCAGCCGTAGTAATTCCACAGATCATTTGGTCAGATGCTTTCTGTTAACACTGCTTTTTTTTCCATTTAAAGTGGAGAAAAATAAAAGCTTGGAGTCTGAAGGGATGGTGATGGCATTACCAACCCCTGCCAAGATACGAGAGGGTCTCAGGGGGATCTATCAGATCGCTGGCTCTGGGCGGATATAACTCTGAGACTAACTGAACCTCAGGTAGCCATCCATCTGTACTCCCAGAGCAAGCGTAGAAGTTGCTGGTCGTGGTATTCCATCCAGCAAGTTCTGCTACCTAGTGCTTAAGAGATGCCTCAGGGCCAGGCCCAAGGAATGTTTTGAGCCTCTGCTCAGCGTGAGCAGCCTTCAGGAAAATGAAAGGTAACTTCTGACTTTTCTCTCCCTAATTATGGCTGATCTTCAGGTCTTCATGTTGCATCGGGTAGGCCAGGTGTGGGAGGCAGAATAATGAGCCTCCCCCCTAAAGATGCTCATGTCCTAATCCCCGGAATCTGTGATTATGTTAGGTTATGTGGCAAAGGAGAATGAAGGTTCCTAGGTCGCTAATCAGCAGACCTTGAGATGCACTATCCAGATGGCTCAACGTAACCACATGCGTCCTTAGAAGCAGAAGAGGGCGGTAGAAGAGAGAGAACCAGTAAGTGACAGTATGAGAAGAATTGGCCCCACGCTGCTGGTTTTAAAAATGGAGGAAGAGGGCCATGAACCAAGGAATGTGGACCGTCTCTAGAAGTTGGAAAGGCGAGAAAGTGGATTCTCCCTTAGAACTTTCAGAAGGCATGTAGCCCTGTCAGCACCTCGATTTTAACCCAGCAAGACTAATTTTGGACTTCTGACATCTCGAATTGTAAGAAAAAGAATTTGTATGTTTTAAGAACCACTAAGTTTGTGGTAATTTATTAAGCAGCAATAGAAAACTAATACACCAGGCAGCAGGTTTAACAGTAACCTGGTTTCTGTCCTGACTAAATGGCCATTTGGGAGGCCTCTTTTCAGTCCTTTTCTCTTTCTTCTTCTTGTATGCTCTGTTTTGTACAAATCCTGGTTTTTGGATGCCCTTTCATTTCCCCTGTTTGCTCAAACCATCTTAGACTCAATTCGTAACTCTACTTATGATTTATTTTCATGCATTTTCATCCTACTCTTAGCCTTCTCCTCCTCCACCCAATCCATTCTGTGCTTTTGTATGCCCTCTTGCTTCATCCAAAGATCACTGAGATTTGCTCATGGCCCAGTTCCCATGCCAAGATTCAACACATAGCCCTGGTCCTACTCTCCTCCTGTATTAAACATTCTATTTTCTCCATGCAGCTTATTTACCAGATGTTACAAAAGCAAGTTGATTGATCTAATTCACAGTAAGTCCCTTTCCTTGAGCCATCTGAGGAGTACTTACCACAGGGGAAGAAAGAAATGGGATATATGTGTGGGGGGAAGGGGAAATGACAGTAGAATATAAAAGTTACTTCCTTTTCACCTACCAGCATTGTATGACTGGTGTATGAAATAGATCACTTGTCTAATTCCATAATTATCTCTTCATCTTTGTTCCTTCTTCAAAACTCTCTGAGACCAGAGGAATTATTTCCTGTGATCTCACAGACTTCCCAACTCCATGTTCATTATCCCCTCAAATTCTTTTTCCTCTTGTCTTTGTATCGTACCTAAGCTGAAATATCACCTATATTTATTCATACATTCATTCACTGGACAATAATCATTGAGCACCTGCTCCATGCCAGGCACTATTCTAGATGCTGAGAATATAGTAGTTAACCAGTCTTGAGTATCTCAACTGAGTAGGTATTTTTCTCAGGGGACAAGGGTGAGGGAAAGCATTTTAAGCAGGAGTTTCATAGAAAAAGCCACAGTGGCATGACATAGATTCATATGACTAGGAAACTTTAAAAAGTTTTGAGGCATCAAAAAAATAAAAGGAGGGGTTATCAATGAAAAGCAGACTAAGGTGTTTGTTCTTTGCCCTAAGAGAAAAGTGAAAGTATCAAACAATATTAAGAAAATGAATGACACGGTTAAATGTGCAAGTAAGAGAGGTTAGTCTGGCTGCAGTGTAGAGGATAAATTGGAGAGGAAAAGACCTATAAGAAAATTTTTATAATAGTATGGGCAGAAAAATATGAAGTCCAGAAGTAAGGCAGTTGTTGTAGTGACAGAAGGGAAAGGACAGGTTGGAGAAATATTCTAGAAGTTGGTGAATGATTAGATGTAGAAAGATGAATGAAAGGGAGTTGTCTACGTAGAATCCAGGGATCTGCCCTGAGTGAGTAATATGATTAAATAGTTTACAAATATTTATTGAGTGCCTATTATATGCCAAACACAGAAATACAAAGATTAATAATACACAAGCCCAGCCCCCATGGATCCTATCGTCAAATAGAGAAGATAGACACATGAACTGATAATTTCAATATAATATGGCATGTTTTACTAAAAGTCTACATAGATATTATGGAAATTCTTAAGGGGAGTATATATAGCCCATCCTCTAGAAGAACTTATTGCTGAGGGTGTGTTGGAATTTTCTAGATAAAAAAGGTGGGAAAGAAAAGTACAGTAGGTCTAAGTCAGCGCAGTATTTACATAGAATGATGTGTTGTTTAATAGTAGCAGACCATACAGAGGGAGTGAGAAATGACAGGAAATGACGCTGAAGAGTCACACAGGGACCACATTATGAAGAACCGTGTAAACCATGGCAAAAGAATCAACCTTTATTCTCTAGATAATGAGTATCCATTGAAAGTTTTAAATACGGGGGTGTAGTGGTCAGATTTGTGCCTTAGAAAGATCATCCTGACCACAAGAAACAAGAAGAGCTGTTTGGAGGCAGTTGCAGTAGTACCGACAAAAGATGATGGGGGCTCAAACTAGGACAGAAAAGAGCTTGAATAAAGAAGAAGAAAAAGGTTTGAAAAGTGTTTAATACATAAAATCAGGAGTACCTAGTGACTGACAAAGGATGGGGAAAAGGTAGGCAGTGAAGAAAATGAAGGAGTCTAGGATCACTTTCAGGTTGCATTATTAGGTGCCTGGGTAGATTGGTGATGCAATTTACTGAGAATAATGGTAGATAATAAGTTCAGTGAAGGTCACATTTAGACAAAGATACCGGAGACATGCAACAGGCAGTTAGAAATTTGGATCTGGAGCTCAGGAGAGGGGTCTGAGCAGAATGTCCTATTTTAAATTTATTTATTTTTGGCTGCGTTGGGTCTTTGTTGCTGCATGCAGGCTTTCTCTAGTTGTGGTGAGCAGGGACTACTCTTCATTGCGGTGCACAGGCTTCTCGTTGCAGTGGCTTCTCTTGTTGTGGAGCACAGGCTGTAGGCGTGCAGGCTTCAGTAGTTGTGCCTCGCAGGCTCTAAAGCTCAGGCTCAGTAGTTGTGGTGCACGGGCTTAGTTGCTCCGTGGCGTGTGGGATCTTCCCGGCTTGAACCCATGTCCCCTGCATTGGTAGGGGGATTCCTAACCACTGCGCCACCAGGGAAGTCCACAGAATATCCTATTTTAGGTGTCACTGGCCATCCAAGTTGTCACTGAAACCATGGGATATGATTATGTAAAAGCATGTAAAGACAGAAAAACACTGGGCCAAGGAGGGATGCTTGAATCACATCAATGTTTAATGGAAAAGAAGGAGAGAAGGAACTGATGAAGAAGACTAAAAATGAGTGGCCAGAGAGACAGAGAAAAAAAACAAAACTAGTATTATGGAAACCCAGGAAATAGAATGTTTTAAAACCAAGCGTGAGTAGAAATCAATTTCAAATGTAGTAGAGATTCAATAAGTTAAAAATAGAGAGGTATCTTGTATTTTTAAACTTGGAGATCACTGGCCACCTTGGCAAGAATCCTTTCAGTGAAGTGGTAAGAACAGAAGCCGAATTACATTGCAATGAGGCTTGCATGGCAAGTAAGGAAGTGGAGAAAGCAAGCATAGAATACTGTTTCAAGAAGCATGGTTTTAAAAGGAAAGGGGAAAATAGGGTGATTATTATGGGGGCTGTTAATTCATGGGAATTTTTGTTTTGCAAAGAGAATTGTTTAAATATATGTGCATACATGTGTACACAAAGAGATAGACAGATGCATAGACAGATGATAGATAGACAAACAGGCAGACAGTGGGGAAATTAGTAGAGAGAAAGGGAACATGAAGACATAGAATAAAGAGTAGCTAATTGGTCTCAGAAGAGGAGATGAAGCTGGGACCAAAAGCCAGGGTAAGGAAATAGTCTTGAATGTGAGAAAGAATACATCTTCCGCTGAAAATGGAGGAAAGGAGAAAAATTGGGTGTAGGTGAAATATAGTATAAGTGGAGGAGTAAGAAGCTGGGTAAACTCATGTCTGACGACTTTAATTCTACTGGTGAAATAGTGCAACAACATCTGCTGATGGTTGAGTAAGCGACTTAAAGGCATTAGGAAATTTGGGGGAGAATCACTGAAAGAAATGACAAGCAAAAATGAGGGCCAACAAGTGTCAACGACCCAGCTGAGATTGAGGGCTATGAATTTGTAGCAAGATTTTCTTTTGTAGCACAAAGAAGCTCTAGGGCAGGACCAGAGAAGCAGAGTGTGGGAACATTTTCAGATGTTATTTAGCCAGGAAGAGTCAATGAAAGAATAGGAATGCCATAAGTTATGGTGCCACTTGCTAAGCTAGGAGATACATTTTCTTTGATTTGCTCTTTCTCCAAGGAGATACTTTGGGGTAGTAGAAAGAACAACAGATTGAAGTGTCAGATACCAGGGCTCTAGTCCTAGCATGTACTATTTCTGAGACCTTGGATAAATCATTTCCCCTTTCTGGGTCTCAGTTTCTCCATCCAGCTATGATGGGTTTAGATAGCCCTAAGGCCCTTTCCAGCTCTGACATGCTATGACTCTGTGAAATATATTGTGATTCCCAGAGTTAGGATCAAGAAAGTTTGGTAGAATGCAAGTATGTGTGGACATATTGTTCTGCCAGGTTCGGACAGTGCAATTTGGCCAATCCTCTCATGTCTGCCTTCTTCACTGAGGCAGATCACCCTTAGTCTCTTAAATCTCTGAACCCAAAGATACAGGCACATGTCACTGGAAGCAACATGCAAAGTACCCAAGGTATTTCCAACTTGCAGCAATTACATGGCTCAAGTCTCACCATGTCTGACATATTCAGAAAGGTAAAAACACACACTCTTTACTCAGGGGTTAGAGGCCAATGTACCCTTCTGCTTATGAATGCCAAGCCATTTGTGCTGTCCCCAGCCTCTTAATCCTATGCTTTCATAGACCCTAAATTTATCCCAAACTTCATGTTAGAAGGATAATACCTTCAACATTTAAGCCGTAAGAAACAGAATGTTTTTCAGGGTTTCTGGCCTCCACAGAATTATATTAAGGCATTTCAAATTTAGCTTGACATGAAATTCTAAGCCAAGAGGATAAGGATTAGCTTTGAGGTCACATATCTCTTAAAGCACATAAACCCTCTGACAGATTTGAAATATGAAATGTATCTTCCTCAAATGATTGAAGAACTACACATTTTCTTTCACCTCTGAAGTGCTGAGGTAAAATTCTGAATGCATGTCTACTACTAAAGCAAGTTTTGTGATCCGGGTTGGATTTCAGAATTTATTTATCTTGGATGAAGTATTTCCTGACTAGACTTCTTTGGTGTTCTGCCACATAGGCTGGTCCTCTGTAATCTGTCTCAGTCCAGTACCTACATCTGCCCCAAGCCAAGCCTCTGTCTGCTGCAAACCTTTATTCATTTATTTAGTCAGTCAACATGCATTATGAGAGCCTACCATGTACTAGGGATTGTGCTCAGTGCTGAAAATGCAGAAATAAGTAAGATATGGCTCTTGCTTTCTGGGAGCACACAGGCTATTTTACAGTGATAAAGACAGGCACGGAAATATGCCATTACATTAGAGAGATATGCATATGGTTAAGAATCAGACCAAACTGTGTTTGAATTCTAGCTCAGCTATTTTGAGCTGTTTGACCTTGGGCAAGGGGGAGGGGCAATATAGGGGTAGGGGATTAAGAAGTACAAACTATTATGTATAAAATAAGCTACAAGGATATATTGTACAACACAGGGAATATAGCCAATATTTTATAACTATAAGTGAAGTATAACCTTTAAAAATTGTGAATCTCTATATTGTACACCTGTAACATATAATATTGTACAATAACTATACTTCAATAAAATAATTAAAAAAATTAAACAGATAACTTCTCATTAGAAACTATGGAGGCCAGATAGCAGTGGGATGATATGTTCAAAGTGCTGAAAGAAATGACCATCTACCAAGAGTTCTATACCCAGCAAACTTATCCTTCACTAGACAATAATTTGAATCCACATAAAGAAATAAAGAGAACTGGTAAAGTTTTCTACATCAATAATTATAAAAAATATATTTTTGATTTTAACTGTTTTCCTCCTATTTGATTTAAAGGACTACCTAAAGCAGTAAATACAAGTTTATATTGATGGGTATGTGTGTATATATATATATATATATATATATATATATATATATATATATATAGTATTTCTTTAAGATTGGGAAAAGAGGCACCAAAATCCGGGCTTTCAAAAGAGGTTGTCTTAAAATAATTTTGCACTCAGGCTTGATGGAAAAGCACCAGAACTTCTAACTGATTCTCTTAGCCAAGAGAGGAGCAGTTTAGGATTTGTGGGAAAGATAACCTGGCCATTGAATATAGACCTTGGAGCCCTCTGGGTCTGGAATGGCTAGAAAAACTTGGAGGTTGTTGAACAAACATACACTCCAGACCCATATTTTTCTGATCAAGTTTGGCTGATGATAATAATACCAAATGAAGGTCCCTCTGTTCTGGCTTGCTCTACAGTAAAATATGAAGGAAATCTCAGAGGCATACCTGGGATTCATATAGGAATGAATGATCAAGGGGATCTTGAATTTGGCACTCTGTTGGTGAGTCAATATATCAGAGTCTATTCTCTCACTCCAGGGCTTACTGTCTGGAAAGGTTGTTGCCTCTCCCCAAAGAATTTCAGCAATGGTTGGATTTTTTCCCCCATCTCTAATTAAAAAACATATAGCTTATCCTAAACCATGTGATTATTCTTAAGGAGAAACAAAGGTGCTGTTTTCTCTCCAGAAAGAAATAATCAAACAATAATGGTTTAGGATGTGCTTTTTATGAAATAAACAGTGGCAAGGCCAGTTTATTTAAAGTGGGTTTTCAAGAGCAGAAGAATGAAAACAAATGGAGTTAGAAGTGAAAGCAAATATTCTAGAATCTTACCTCCCTTTTGTAGCCTCAAGGGCTGGGCAGTCAACAGCTGGATTAACAAATATCACAGACCCGCAGGACTCAGAGCTGAAAAGAACAGTAGACATCATCTAATCAAATGATTTTCAAACTTTTATAGCAATATAAATCTTTGTTAACATGAAATATTTCTTGGAACCCCACTATCGAAAAGATATACAAAAAGTGGTGCCTTGATTAAAGCAGGGATAGGAAGCTCAGAGTACTGCTAGCTTCACAACCCTTCTCCAAATCATAACTCCGCAATCTCTGCCATTTGACTCCTGAAAGAACTCTAAAAGGCACACCTTTTCATGTGGGGAAACCGAGCCCCAGAGGGAGGATGAGCCTTATTCAATATCACTAAGCTAGTCAGCAGCACAGTTGTGAGTAGAACCCTGGTCTTTCAGTCCAAAGTGTTTTCTCCTGTACCATATTTCTGAGAAGTCTGCAAACTTTTCAGAAAGCAATAATAAACTTATTTTCACTTATGTCCAGTTTACGTGAGGGGGAGGCCTTCCATGCTAGTGCTCTCATGTCTAAATCTTGGGTTTTTATCTCACTCCCATTTTTTAATTATTATATTTTTATTTTTTCACATCTTTACTGGAGTATAATTGCTTTACAATGGTGTGTTAGTTTCTGCTTTATAACAAAGTGAATCAGTTATACATATACATATGTTCCCATATCTCTTCCCTCTTGCATCTCCCTCCCTCCCACCCTCCCTATCCCACCCCTCTAGGTGGTCACAAAGCACCGAGCTGATCTCCCTGTGCTATGCGGCTGCTTCCCACTAGCTATCTACCTTACGTTTGGTAGTGTATATATGTCCATGCCACTCTCTCACTTTGTCACAGCTTACCCTTCCCCCTCCCCATATCCTCAAGTCCATTCTCTAGTAGGTCTGTGCCTTTATTCCTGTCTTACCCCTAGGTTCTTCATGACATTTTTTTCCTTAAATTCCATATATATGTGTTAGCATACGGTATTTGTCTTTCTCTTTCTGACTTACTTCACTCTGTATGACAGACTCTAGGTCTATCCACCTCATTACAAATAGCTCAATTTCATTTCTTTTTATGGCTCAGTAATATTCCATTGTATATATGTGCCACACCTTCTTTATCCATTCATCTGTTGATGGACATTTAGGTTGCTTCCATGACCTGGCTATTGTAAAGAGAGCTGCAATGAACATTGTGGTACATGACACTTTTTGAATTATGGTTTTCTCAGGGTATATGCCCAGTAGTGGGATTGCTGGGTCATATGGTAGTTCTATTTGTAGTTTTTTAAGGAACGTCCATACTGTTCTCCATAGTGGCTGTACCAATTCACATTCCCATCAGCAGTGCAAGAGGGTTCCCTTTTCTCCACACCCTCTCCAGCATTTATTGTTTCTAGATTTTTTGATGATAGCAATTCTGACTGGTGTGAGATGGTATCTCATTGTACTTTTGATTTGCATTTCTCTAATGATTAATGATGTTGAGCATTCTTTCATTTGTTTGTTGCCAACACTGGCAACAAAGTATATCTTCTTTGGAGAAATGTCTATTTAGGTCTTCTGCCCATTTTTGGATTGGGTTGTTTGTTTTTTTGTTATTGAGCTGCATGTGCTGCTTATAAATTTCGGAGATTAATCCTTTGTCAGTTGCTTCATTTGCAAATATTATCTCCCATTCTGAGGGCTGTCTTTTGGTCTGGTTTATGGTTTCCTTTGCTGTGCAAAAGCTTTGAAGTTTCATTAGGTCCCATTTGTTTGTTCTTGTTTTTATTTCCATTTCTCTAGGAGGTGGGTCAAAAAGGACCTTGCTGTGACTTATGTCACAGAGAGTTCTGCCTATGTTTTCCTCTAAGAGTTTGATAGTTTCTGGCCTTACATTTAGGTCTTTAATCCATTTTGAGCTTATTTTTGTGTATGTTGTTAGGGAGTGATCTAATCTCATACTTTTACATGTACCTGTCCAGTTTTCCCAGCACCACTTATTGAAGAGGCTGTCCTTTCTCCACTGTACATTCCTGCCTCCTTTATCAAAGGTAAAGTGACCATATGTGCGTGGGTTTATCTCTGGGCTTTCTATCCTGTTCCATTGATCTATCTTTCTGTTTTTGTGCCAGTACCATACCGTCTTGATAACTGTAGCTTTGTAGTATAGTCTGAAGTCTGGGAGCCTGATTCCTCCAGTTCCTTCTTTCGTTCTCAAGATTGCTTTGGCTATTCGGGGTCTTTTGTGTTTCCATACAAATTGCGAAATTTTTTGTTCTAGTACTATGAAAAATGCCAGTGGTAGTTTGATAGGGATTGCATTGAATCTATAGATTGCTTTGGGTAGTATAGTCATTTTCACAATGTTGATTTTTCCAATCCAAGAACATGGTATGTCTCTCCATCTATTTGTATCATCTTTAATTTCTTTCACCAGTGTCTTATAATTTTCTGCATACAGGTCTTTTGACTCCTTAGGTAGGTTTATTCCTAGATATTTTATTCCTTTTGTTGCAATGGTAAATGGGAGTGTTTTCTTGATTTCACTTTCAGATTTTTCATCATTATATAGAAATGCCAGAGATTTCTGTGCATTAATTTTGTATCCTGCCACTTTACCAAATTCATTGATTAGCTCTAGTAGTTTTCTGGTAGCATCTTTAGGATTCTCTATGTATAGGATCATGTCATCTGCAAACAGTGACAGCTTTACTTCTTCTTTTCCGATTTGGATTCCTTTTATTTCCTTTTCTTCTCTGGTTGCTGTGGCTAAAACTTCCAAAACTATGTTTAATAAGAGTGGTGAGAGTGGGCAACCTTGTCTTGTTCCTGATCTTAGTGGAAATGCTTTCAGTTTTTCACCATTGAGAATGATGTTGGCTGTGGGTTTGTCATATATGGCCTTTATTATGCTGAGGAAAGTTCCCTCTATGCCTACTTTCTGCAGGGTTTTTATCATAAATGGGTGTTGAATTTTGTCAAAATCTTTCTCTGCATCTATTGAGATGATCATATGGTTTTTCTCCTTCAATTTGTTAATATGGTGTATCACGTTGATTGATTTGCGTATATTGAAGAATCCCTGCATTCCTGGAATAAACCCCACTTGATCATGGTGTATGATCCTTTTAATGTGCTGTTGGATTCTGTTTGCTAGTATTTTGTTGAGGATTTTTGCATCTATGTTCATCAGTGATATTGGCCTGTAGTTTTCTTTCTTTGTGACATCCTTGTCTGGTTTTGGTATCAGGGTGATGGTGGCCTCGTAGAATGAATTTGGGCGTGTTCCTCCCTCTGCTATATTTTGGGATGGTCTGAGAAGGATAGGTGTTAGCTCTTCTCTAAATGTTTGATAGAATTCGCCTGTGAAGCCAGCTGGTCCTGGGCTTTTGTTTGTTGGAAGATTTTTGATCACAGTTTCAATTTCAGTGCTTGTGATTGGTCTGTTCATATTTTCTATTTCTTCCTGATTCAGTCTTGGCAGGCTGTGCATTTCTAAGAATTTGTCTATTTCTTCCAGGGTGTCCATTTTATTGGCATAGAGTTGCTTTTAGTAATCTCTCATGATCTTTTGTATTTCTGCGGTGTCAGTTGTTACTTCTCCTCATTCATTTCCAATTCTATTTATTTGAGTCTTCTCCCTTTTTTTCTTGATGAGTCTGGCTAATGGTTTATCAATTTTGTTTATCTTCTCAAAGAACCACCTTTTAGTTTTATTGATCTTTGCTATCGTTTCCTTCATTTCTTTTTCATTTATTTCTGATCTGATTTTTATGATTTCTTTCCTTCTGCTAATTTTGGGTTTTTTTGTTCTTCTTTCTCTAATTGCTTTAGTTGCAAGGTTAGGTTGTTTATTCGAGATGTTTCCTGTTTCTTAAGGTAGGCTTGTATTGCTATAAACTTCCCTCTTAGAACCGCTTTTACTGCATCCCATAGGTTTTGGGTCGTCGTTTCTCCAGTGTCGTTTGTTTCTAGGTGTTTTTTTTATTTACTCTTTGATTTCCTCAGTGATCACTTCGTTATTAAGTAGTGTATCGTTTAGCCTCCATGTGTTCGTACTTTTTACAGATTTTTTCCTGTAATTGATATCTAGTCTCATAGCGTTGTGGTCGGAAAAGATACTTGATACAATTTCAATTTTCTTAATATTACCAAGGCTTGATTTGTGACCCAAGACATGATCTATCCTGGAGACTGTTCCATGAGCACTGGAAAGAAATGTGTATTCTGTTGTTTTTGGATGGAATGTCCTATAAATATTAATTAAGTCCATCTTGTTTAATGTATCATTTAAAGCTTGTGTTTCCTTATTTATTTTCATTTTGGATGATCTGTTCATTGCTGAAAGTGGGGTGTTTAAGTCCCATACTATGAATGTGTTACTGTCGATTTCCCCTTTTATGGCTGTTAGTATTTGCCTTATGTATTGAGGGGCTCCTATGTTGGGTGCATAAATATTTACAATTGTTATATCTTCTTCTTGGATTGATCCCTTGATCATTATGTAGTGTCCTTCTTTGTCTCTTCTAATAGTCTTTATTTTAAAGTCTATTTTGTCTGATATGAGAATTGCTACTCCAGCTTTCTTTTGGTTTCCATTTGCATGGAATATCTTTTTCCATCCCCTTACTTTCAGTCTGTGTCTCTAGGTCTGAAGTGGGTCTCTTGCAGACAGCATATATATGGGTCTTGTTTTTGTATCCATTCAGCCAATCTGTTTCTTTTGGTGGGAGCATTTAGTCCATTTACATTTAAGGTAATTATCGATATGTATGTTCCTATTCCCATTTTCTTAACTATTTTGGGTTCGTTATTGTAGATCTTTTCCTTCTCTTGGCTAGAGAAGTTCCTTTAGCATTTGTTGTAAAGCTGGTTTGGTGGTGCTGAACTCTCTCTGCTTTTGCTTGTCTGTAAAGGTTTTGATTTCTCCATCAAATCTGAATGAGATCCTTGCTGGGTAGAGTAATCTTGGTTGTAGGTTTTTCCCTTTCATCACTTTAAATATGTCCTGCCAGTCCCTTCTGGCTTGCAGAGTTTCTGCTGAAAGATCAGCTGTTAATCTTATGGGGATTCCCTTGTGTGTTATTTGTTGTTTTTCCCTTGCTGCTTTTAATATGTTTTGTTTGTGTTTAATTTTTGACAGTTTGATTAATATATGTCTTGGCGTGTTGCTCCTTGGATTTATCCTGTATGGGACTCTGTGCTTCCTGGACTTGATTAACTATTTCCTTTCCCATATTAGGGAAGTTTCAACTATAATCTCTTCAAATATTTTCTCAGTCCCTTTCTTTTTCTCTTCTTCTTCTGGAACCCCTATTAATTCGAATGTTGGTGCATTTAATGTTGTCCCAGAGGTCTCTGAGACTGTCCTCAGTTCTTTTCATTCTTTTTTCTTTATTCTGCTCTGTAGTAGTTATTTCCACTATTTTGTCTTCCAGGTCACTTATCTGTTCTTCTACCTTAGTTATTCTGCTATTGATCCCACCTAGAGTATTTTTAATTTCATTAATTGTGTTGTTCATCATTGCTTGTTTCATCTTTAGTTCTCTAGGTCCTTGTTAAATGTTTCTTGCATTTTCTCTATTCTATTTCCAAGATTTTGGATCATCTTTACTCTCATTATTCTGAATTCTTTTTCAGGTAGACTGCCTATTTCCTCTTCATTTGTTAGGTCTGGTGGGTTTTTATCTTGCTCCTTCATCTGCTGTGTGTTTTTCTGTCTTCTCATATTGCTTATCTTACTGTGTTTGGGGTCTCCTTTTTGCAGGCTGCAGGTTCATAGTTCCCGCTGTTTTTGATGTCTGTCTCCAGTGGCTAAGGTTGGTTCAGTGGGTTGTGTAGGCTTTCTGGTGGAGGGGACTAGTGCCTGCGTTCTGGTGGAAGAGGCTGGATCTTGTCTTTCTGGTGGGCAGGTCCACGTCTGGTGGTGTGTTTTGGGGTGTCTGTGGACTTATTGTGATTTTAGGCAGCCTCTCTGCTAATGTGTGGGGTTGTGTTCCTGCCTTGCTAGTTGTTTGGCATAGGGTGTCCAGCACTGTAGCTTGCTGGTCGTTGAGTGAAGCTGGGTGCTGGTGTTGAGATGGAGATCTCTGGGAGATTTTCACCGTTTGATATTATGTGGAGCTGGGAGGTCTCTTGTGGACCAGTGTCCTGAAGTTGGCTCTCCCACCTCAGAGGCACAGCAGTGACTGCTGGCTGCAGCACCAAGAGCCTTCCATCCACCCGGCTCAGAATAAAAGGGAGAAAAAGAAGAAAGAAAGAAAAGAAAAGAAAGAAAAGAAAGAAAGAAAGAAACAAAGAAAGAAAGAAAGAAAGGAAGGAAGGAAGGAAAGAAAGGAAGAAGGAAAGAAAGAAAGAAAGGAAGAAAGGAGGGAGGGAGGGAGGGAGGGAGGAAGGAAGGAGGGAAGGAAGGAAAGAAAAGAAAGGAAGAAGATAAAGTAAAATAAAATAAAGTAAAATAAAATAAAGTTATTAAAATAAAAAATAATTATTAGGAAAAACAATTTTTTTAAAAGAAACAACAACAACAACAACAAAAAGCAGACGGATAGAACCCTAGGACAAATGGTGGAAGCAAAGCTATACAGACAAAATCTCACACAGAAGCAAACACATACACACTCACAAAAGGAGGAAAAGGGGAAAAAATCATAACTCTTGCTCTCAAAGTCCACCTCCTCAATTTGGGATGATTCGTTGTCTATTCAGGTATTCCACAGATGCAGGTACATCAAGTTGATTGTGGAGCTTTAATCCGCTGCTTCTGAGGCTGCTGGGAGAGATTTCCCTTTCTCTTCTTTGTTCTCACAGCTCCTGGGGCTCAGCTTTGGATTTGGCCCCGCCTCTGCGTGTAGGTCGCTGGAGGGCGTCTGTTCTTCGCTCAGACAGGACGGGGTTAAAGGAGCCGCTGATTCGGGGGCTCTGGCTCACTCAGGCCAGGGGGAGGGAGGGGCACGGAGTGCGGGGCGGGCCTGCGGTGGCAGAGGCCGGCATGGCGTTGCACCAGCCTGAGGCACGCCGTGCGTTCTCTCGGGGGAGTTGTCCCTGGATACCGGGACCCTGGCAGTGGCGGGCTGCACAGGCTCCCCGGAAGGGAGGTGTGGATAGTGACCCGTGCTCGCACACAGGCTTCTTGGTGGCGGCAGCAGCAGCCTTAGCGTCTCATGCCCGTCTCTGGGGTCCGCGCTTTTAGCCGCGGCTTGCGCCCGTCTCTGGGGATCATTTAAGCAGCGCTCTTAATACCCTCTCCTCGTGCACCAGGAAACAAAGAGGGAAGAAAAAGTCTCTTGCCTCTTCGGCAACTCCACACTTTTCCCCGGACTCCCTCCCAGCTAGCCGTGGTGCACTAACCCCTTCAGGCTGTGTTCATGCACCAACCCCAGTCCTCTCCCTGGGATCCGACCGAAGCCCAAGCCTCAGCTCCCAACCCTGCCCGCCCCGGCGGGTGAGCAGACAAGCCTCTCGGGCTGGTTAGTGCTGGTCCGCACCGATCCTCTGTGCGGGGATCTCTCCGCTTTGCCCCCCGCACCCCTGTTGCTGCGCTCTCCTCCGCGGCTCCGAAGCTTTCCACCTCCGCCACCCGCAGTCTCCACCCGTGAAGGGGCTTCTAGTGTGTGGAAACCTTTCCTCCTTCACAGCTCCCTCCCACTGGTGCAGGTCCCGTCCCTATCCTTTTGTCTCTGTTTATTCTGTTTTCTTTTGCCCTACCCAGGTACATGGGGACTTTCTTGCCTTTTGGGAGGTCTGAGGTCTTCTGCCATCGTTCAGCAGGTGTTCTGTAGGAGTTGTTCCACATGTAGAAGTATTTCTGGTGTTTCTGTGGGGAGGAAGGTGATCTGCACGTCTTACTCTTCCGCCATCTTCCCTACGATCTCCTCATTCCCATTTATTATCTTTTTTTTTTTCTTCCGGTACGTGGGCCTCTCACTGTTGTGGCCTCTCCCGTTGCGGAGCACAGGCTCCGGACGCACAGGCTCAGCGGCCATGGCTCACGGGCCCAGTCGCTCCTCGGCATGTGGGATCCTCCCGGACTGGGGCACGAACCCGTGTCCCCTGCATCGGCGGGCGGACTCTCAACCACTGCACCACCAGGGAAGCCCCCATTTCTTATCTTTTAATAGGGTTAACTTGCATGGGTAGAAGCCAGCGATTGAAACAGTGACATGATTTTGGGGAACTGTACATCTAGTTAAAAAGCTTTCCTGAGCAGCAAAGGATTTATCATTGTGAAGCAGGCATTTCATTCGATGACAAAAGGTCTAGTAGGATAGTGTCTGGCACTTGGTAGATGTTAAATAAATGTTAGTGCCCTTCTTTCTCCTCTTCACTTGACAAATGATAGATTGAAAGTCATGTTCCCAACTGCCAGGATAAGCAAAGCACTTGCAAAACAATAGGATTCTGATTGTGTAGATGAACACCTTAGCTGGGTTCCTCAAGGACCCGGGAGGTACTGAACATTTTACTTAAAGAAATACAAGCAAAGGTCCCTATATTTTTCTCTTCCCATCCGGCATCTAAGCAGCTATCTCCTCCTGCGAATACTCTCGTCTGTGATGTGTACTACAGAACACAAAACAAAAGAGATGAGTTAGTCCTGCTTAAGTGCATCATTGTGCCAATGAAATTAATCAGTCACAATGACAGCCTTAGAGCAGCAGGGAAGCTTACAAAATGGTAGCAGTTAAGAAGTGGCTGCTGGAGAGAGAAGCTGAATGCAATCAAGGATGAAATAAAGCAAAACAAGATTGGGTTAAAAAAAACGCTCAGCAATCAACTGTCCATAAGGCCTTGGAATAAAGGGAAAATGGGGGCTATTATTTGAAGTCTAATGAAGAAAGCGTTTGCAGGGATTATAGCTCCTTTCCTCTTTTATTATTTTTCACGACAGTTTAAAACTCTGTAAATTTAACAAATAAAAAATATTCTAATTACAAATATGTGCCCATGTGGCCAGTATGTAGAGAAAAAGGGATGGAAGTGCAGGGCCCTGGGTTCAGCTCTGCCAGTTGTCTGTCTTCCATTGAGCAAGTCCCTTCCCTTTTTTGGGCCTCAGTTTCCCCATCTAGAAAATGACAGGGTAGACTAGACACTCTAAGGTAGATCCTTTTAGTTCTAACATTCTAAAACCCTGTGGCTCTTTACAGAAGTTTTATTATAAAAAATGATTTTTAGTGTGTCATAGATAGTGTGTCATAGATACTGTTTGTAAGGTGAGCAACTTGAGTCCTAAGTACTAAGCTCAATTTTCTTGATGTTGTTATGGAATATTCATACATTTGAGATAAAAAGATCCTGTGAAGCAAATGGATTAATGGCTATCTAAATGGGTTTGTTTTGGATACCATTTACATCTTGTTTTTCATCCACAGACCTCAGCCACTATCTCTAGGGATAGTACTTCCAACGTTTTCCAACTCTACAGCAAATAGACTTTACTTCCAGGAAGCTTTGTGTGATGCTTATTGTAAACTTTCTCTCCTGCAATTTCATCCAGTTTCTCTTTTCCTCGATTTCATTCCCTTCCTGCCAAGTACCAACAGAAGCTATGGTTGGTTTCTTTTTCTTTTTTAAAACTGGTATTTATTAGCTTTGGAAGATACAGGGGAAATATTGGAAACTCAAGACAAAGTTTTGCAAGATTAAATAGGTGGGAAAAGTTCATAGCAAGTAATAAACATTTCTCTGAGCCCCCTGAAACTGGAAAATCACTGTTTGGATTCATCCACCATAAATCCAGGTGAAGCAATTTGGTTCTTGGAGTAGGAAAGAGGATGGAATTTGTAAGGTTCTTATATCCATAGACATGACTAAGCAATTCGTCTACATTATCCCAGATCTGGTCAGGGTCTCTAAATGCTATTGGCAACCATGGTGCTTGCAGTGGATATTTGGAAGATAGGTTTGGAGAAAATTTGATGTGAGAACTCTGGAATAAAACTACACTTTTGGAAGCTCAGAGTTGGAAAATTCCCTACCCACTTACCAGAAAAATCAAAGAAATGAAACGGTGTCTACAAAATGCAGTATCATATGAGCTACTTCTAGAAGTGGTCTTGGAAACTTGTGTAAATTTGGAGGCAGAATCAGCATGGTTTACTGATAAATGCAGTATGAGTGATGAGAAAGTGGGAGAGGTTGAAGATGACTCCCAGGTTTCAGATTTAAGCAAATGGTATCCTTTACTGATGGTGAAATCTGTTATGAGATAAGGAATTTGGGGGATGGATTAAGGAAATGATGTGATAAGCTCTAAGGCCTGAGAATGGGAAGGAAAGAAAGTCAATGAGTAAAACTGAAAAACAATAAAGTGAGAAATCAGAAACATTTAAGGAGAGAACAAATAATGTGAGAGTCAACAGGAGCAGAGGAAAAGGAACAGATCAACTTGTTGTTTGGTCTTGGTCTTGATTTTCATAAAACCTGAAGAGTTTACAGTGTAAGTTCCATAAGCCCAAATTAGCAGTTTCAGGGGTTTTATAAGGGCTTAATCAAATGAAAATTTCTAGGAAATGTTACAGTTTTGCAAAATGAATAAGGTAATGTTGACTTAATCTTGTTTTATCAAGGAAGAATTTTGGTAGAATCACCTCACCCTGCTGCTCCGAATCTTCTGGTAGTGCCTATTTCCTGAGGCTTAAGGCTAAACTCCTTAGCCTGTCAGAAAGATTGTCACCATCAAACCCTAACCTACCTTACTTAGCTCCTCCTGTCATCCCCTTTCTTCTATCTCTATGTTCCAGTCCTACTGAATTTATCATAATTCTCTTTAAAACAATACCTTTTTTATGACTGAATGCCTTTACACATATTATTTCCTACCCCTGAAATGGTCTTTACTTCCTTTGCCATATAATAAACTCCTTAATTTCCTTCCAGAGTAGAAAAAAATGTCACTTTCCCTAGGAAGAACTACCTGACTTCCCACTAAAGAAGATTTGGTTGTGTGGACTACAGAGCTCCCACTGCCTTTTGCAAATCTCTCCACTAGAACACTAATCACACAATTGCAATTTGAAATTTTCTCTTTATGTGTCAGTTTCTCTTATACACTGTGGACTCCTCAAGGGACCAAGTAACCATCTTTATAGCCATATTACCTAGGAGAAAACCTAACATTTGTAATTAATTGTTCCATGCCTGTCTTCCTCTTTTATTATTATTTGTGTGTGTGTGTGTTAGTTTCTGCTTTATAACAAAGTGAATCAGTTATACATATACATATGTTCCCATATCCCCTCCCTCTTGCGTCTCCCTCCCACCCTCCCTCTCCCACCCCTCCAGGCGGTCACAAAGCACCAAGCTGATCTCTCTGTGCTATGCGGCTGCTTCCCACTAGCTAGCTATTTTACATTTGGTAGTATATATAAATACTGTATGCTATCACATATATATGGAATCTAAAAGAAAAAAAAAGGTTCTGAAGAACCTAGGGGCAGGACAGGAATAAAGACACAGATGTAGAGAATGGACTTGAGGACACGGGGAGGGGGAAGAGTAAGCTGGGACGAAGTGAGAGTGGCATGGACTTATATATACTGTCTTCCTCTTTTAAACCATAGATTTCATGAGAAGAAAAGTCTCGCCCATCTGTTCATTGTATTCCTAGTGCCCAGCACAGAAATTATGAGTTATTGTTCTGATAGTTTCAGGGAGTAGGAGATAATAATTGGGGACACATAATTAACGGTATCTGGCAGCCTATTGGAGGTGAGAAATGAGGAAGGAAAGGTCAAGGCATGGCATGGGCTCTTGGATACATGGTGTTTTCATTCACTGAGATGGTGATCACTGGAAGAAGACAAGATTGAAAGTGAGGGAGAGGATGAAGATTTGTGTTTTATTCATTTAATACATTTATTGTTTAGTAAGCATCAGATACTGTTTTAAGTGCTTTACAAATATTAACTCATTTAATCATCATAATAATCCTCTGTGGTAGGTACTTATAGAATCTCCCTTATACAGATAAAATTGAAGCATAGGTAAGATTCAGGAATATTCCCAAGATCATCCAGATGTTAAGTGATGTAAAAAAAGCTTCAGATTCAGTGAGTTCATCTCTAGAATCCGTGCTCTTAACCACTTTACATGCTACTGAGTTCAGCTTTGCATATAAGTTTTGGACAAGTTCAGTTCTGGACACATTGCATCTGAGATGCCCATAAGGAAATCCATTAACTGTTAGATATTCATATGTTGAATCATAATAAGTCTTGATAGAGGAAGGCATGTGGCTCAGTCTCTGTATGAAGTGGGATTTAAAGAATCATTATTTAATAGCCAAAACTAATTTATTTGCTTTTCTTTAAAGACTTTAGAGGACATCCCTATACACAATCTACAGCAATCCTTGTTTAAATCCTCTTTCCTCTCTGATCAACTAATCTTATACCACAAAACCACAAAGGCCCTAAGACTGTAATCTCTTGCACTCCCCAAGGTGGAGATAACACTTTTCTTCCCCCAGCCTTCCTGGCTTTTGGTCTTCTTTCTCTTCTCCACCCCTCAAAATTTTATTATGTACATAAGCGGCCTCTGTTCCAGCAAGAAATAATTGTTCCTTTTTAGGATACTAAGAGGAGGGGAGAAATTAGATACAGTTACAAGATTTACCTTGGAGGGATGGTGAATGAGAGAAGTCTGTAAACACTCCCTTGTGAAGTTTCTTTATTCTGCCACATATGCATCTGGAGCTTAGGCAAGAAGACTGCACTATTCACTTTGAGAATCGTTTGCATATAGCTAAGAATGAAACTGTGTAAAAGCAATCAAAGAGTTTGTACATGTAGAAGAAAAGTGAGCCAATGATGGATCTCTGGCAAACCAGTTTAATCAGCCAGTAAAGACTCGGAAAAATAGATAGTAAAGAAGCAGTCTGAGAATTTAAACTAGTACAACCAGGAGAGTAGTATTTTAGAAGTCAAGGAAGTAGAGTTTCAAGAAGGAGTAATGCGGTCATTTGCCTTGAACACCATAGAGAGATCTAGGAAAATAAGGTCTCACGGGTGTCTGTTGGATCTTGCAGTACAAAGTTCAGTATGGACTTCGTCTAGAGAGTGTTCAGTGAAGTGGTGAGCTCCAGAATTGATGAAGTAGAGGTAGAAAGAGTGAGTATAGACAACTATAAATAAATGATCATATGTAAAATCTTTCCTACCTGTCAGAAACTGAAGGTATGCCCCATTTCATGTATTTCTTAATTTTTATCGTTTTTATTATTGAGCTCTAATGTACCTCTCATAATTCAAAATAAGCAATTGAGGCAGTTTCAAATGTGTGTGCACAAAATGGCCCTTAAAATTATAATACCAGAAATTTGAAAGTACACAGCGAAAATTGACAGTTCATTTTACCAGAAAAGATAAATGATATATTTACTGTAACTGAACACTAATTTTCAACTTGCACTTCCTGGCTTTCATGTAAAAACACTAAACCCAATTGGTTACATAGCTCTTATTCTCTCTGAGAATACAGCTTCATTACAAAAGAACATTTGAGGCCATTAAAATCTTGAACGAGTTCTGGAATTAATTTTTAAACTAACCTTGGATTTATTTATATTCGTGTCCCTTTTCCTCTTGTTCTCCATAAAATATTTTACATACATAAACTTATTTTTAGAAAAAAATTCTTAGAAAGTATTTTTTTACCAATGAATTGAGAAAGTTTTTAAGCATACTATAACTTTCCTTTACCTTACATTTCTGTGCAGACAAAATAACCAGCCCAATGTTCTGGACACATTTTTTTCTGATGATGACCATCAATTAGAGTGAAACTGTTTTTGTTCCCCCAATTACTCAAGGGGAAAAATCTTGCTTTTAAACTAGATCATAATTTTATAGAGAGAATGGAAGTTATAAACTATGTCTTGACCACGTTTGATTAGAAAAATAAATATCACAATAAAAAATGAAATAAAAATGGACTAGTGGGCTTCCAGTCATGATAAAGTATTTGGTTATGGGACTTATCCTTCTGCCATAAACAACTAGAAAGCAGAAAAAAATATATGAAATAGCTGCTTTAGATACTGGACAATAGGCAGGTGAGAGCTGTAATGCCTGAGAGAAAACTCTACAATTGTCTCAGTTTGGGGCAAGGGGGCATTTTCTGAACTGAGGCATAGGGAGGAGGATCCCAAGCAGAACATAGTAGTCTCTCTGAGTTGAGGACAGAGACATCAGAGTTTACGGACCCTGAGGCAGTTGGAATCTGTTGAGAAGAATACTAGAAAAGATGGAGCTCTCAAGAGAAAGAGCTTCATCAATTTACCTAGAGGTCCCCTTAAGACTGTTGCTGAGTGCTAGACTGCATGCACCGGGAGAAACCCCATGAGGCATGCAGAAGAGCAACTACTAGTGAGGAAACAATTACTGA
Organism: Lagenorhynchus albirostris; assembly: GCF_949774975.1. Classification (NCBI taxonomy): domain Eukaryota; kingdom Metazoa; phylum Chordata; class Mammalia; order Artiodactyla; family Delphinidae; genus Lagenorhynchus; species Lagenorhynchus albirostris. The sequence continues at coordinate 13,586,456 of NC_083116.1, forward strand.
AGAGCTATAAACACATCCCAGAACTCACATAAGGCTGGAAGATATTCAAGTTCTGACCAGCTAGAATAAAGAGACTTCCTTGAACACTGTGGAAATTTAGTAGTGAATCTAGGAAGCTCTAAACTAGCCCAAGAGCAAAATCTACAGTATATTCTAGATTCATGCTAGCAAAGCCTAAAAAAACAGATCTCAAGATTTTGCTTCTGGCCATGATGGACTTCAGTAACCACTATAAAAACTAGAAACTGGACAAGGTATATGAAACTCATTTTAGACATTGAATAATAGGTATCATTGAACCGTGATTCCTGAGTGAATGGAAACAGATGAGATCAATCCTACAATCACCCTAGCTTTCTATCTGGTAAAACCTTCTGGATCACAGAGTAAGCAGGGTGATCAAAAACAGAGCACAGTGGGCTCACTGAGTTGAAAAGACAGAGCTGGAGTTCAGGGAGGCTGAGACAATTGTGAGTTTCAGGGCAGAATTCTGGAAAGTAGTTAGCTAACAGAAATAAAAAGCTACAGAAAATATCAGACGGGTTCCCTTTGCTGTTAGTTGAACAATAAAATCTACATGGGTACACTGAATCTTTTTGAGACTAAGCTAAGTGCAACCAAGAAGTTGTGAGCTAATCAGTCATCACAGGTCACATGTGAGGTATGTGTGTTCCAACAAGCCAGAGTCGAGAATCCTCATTGATGACTAGGGCATTCAGTAGAAAATCCAGAAGGGTCACATCTTCATAGTGGTGTTAAACTATCTCTAGAGTAAAAACTATTCTAGACTTTCCCTTACAAAGCTTCTTAAAAAGCCTCAAAGTGATCAAACTGAACCACAGTTATTCAGCCTACAATAAAATATGGCTGGACATGGCCTAGCTGTACTAGCAGGAAAATATGACCCATCAACTGAAGAAAAATGACTCAATAGAAAAAGACTCAGAAATGAGTGAGATAGAACTATAAGAAAGGGAAAAGAGTATTATAACTATATTCATGTATTTGAAAGAAAAGGTAAAGTCAGTAAGGAGAAAAATGGACAATATTTTTTAAGTAAGCAAACAGGAATCCCACATATGAAATGGGAGTGTGAGGAGCTCTGTGGACCTGCTCCTCAGGGAAACATATGAAACGGGAGTGTGAGGAGCTCTGTGGACCTGCTCCTCAGGGAAACATATGAAACGGGAGTGTGAGGAGCTCTGTGGACCTGCTCCTCAGGGAAACAGCCACACTGGTGAAGATTATTTCTCAAACAGAAAAAAAAAAAACCACTTAAAGTGTCTGGAAATGGTTATGAAGGCAAACAGCAAATGAAATAACATACATTCAAGAAAATAAATGAAATCTCAGTAAAAGCAGAGCGAGTCCATGGCATGTGAGACATGACTTACTCCCTCCTTCTTCCTTTCAGATCAGGGTGACAGAAGCTCTACTCTGAGTGCACGTGGTCAAGAGGACAGGGCTCCCTCTCCCTTCAGGATCTTCCTGGGAATAGCAGGCTACCAGCATTTCTCATCTTTTCCAGCTCCAAGTTGCAGAGGCTAAATTCCTGTTGAGTTGGCAGAGAGGTCATGACCTCTACCCAGTCCTGACTTGTAGGCTGGAGGCTCTGCCCCAGGCATGGCATCAAGAATACTGGAACCACGGTTGCCATTACCCCAGCCTGCTTGTAGGGCAGAGGTTCCACACCAGGAGAAGCAAACCAAGGAGACTAGAGGCTGCTGCTCTCACCCAGCACTCTGCTCATAGAGCATGGGTGTCACTCCTGCCCCCAGCGCCAGAGCCGCAGCTCAGAATATAGAAAATAAGCCAGCAGTGGAAATAAAATAGAATCATCAAAAGAAAAACTCCACAAATCCAAAGGAAGGCAGAGAAGAGTGGCCAAGATGGCAGAATAGGAAGACCCTGAGCTCATCTCCTCCCACGGTCATACCAAAATTACAACTATTTACAGAGCAACTACTTATGAGAATGACCTGAAAACTAGCAGAAAAGATCTTCTACAACCAACTTATAAAGAAGGAACCACAATGAGATGGTTAGGAAGGGTGGAAACATGATACAGTCAAGACTCATACTCCTGGGTGGGTGACCCACAAATAGGATGATAATTACAATTGCAGAGGTTCTCCCCAAGGAGTGAGGGGTCTGAGACCCACATCAGGATCCCCAGCCTGGAGGTCCTGCACTGGGAATAAGAGCCACCAGAACATTTGGCTTTGAAGGCCAGTGGGGTTTACTTTCAGGGGGGCCAGAGGGCCGTAAGAAAGAGAAACTCTACTCTTAAAGGGTGCACACAAAATCTCACTCCAAGACCCAGGGAAAAAGGAATAATTTGAATGGGGCCTGGGTAAGACCCACTTGCTGATCTTGGACAGTCTTCCAGAGAGGCAGGAAGCAACTGGGACACTCTGGGGACACAGACATTAGCAACAGCCATTTTGGGGAGCTCATTCTACCATGATTAAACCTGTGTTGGTAAGCATCATTTTGGAATCCTCCCTTTAGCATATTAGTGCTGGAACTTGGCCCCACCCACCAGCCTATTGGCACTAGTCCTGGGACACCCCAGGCCAAGCAGCTCGTGGGGCAAGGACACAGACCCACCAACCAGCAGGCTGACTGCCATAGAAACCCCAGAGGCTTAAGCTGCCCTGGGACTTGGCCCTGCCCACCAGAAAGCTCAGGCCCTGGCCCTATCCACCAGTGGGTTGACACCAGCTCTGAGGCACCCTGGACTCCACAGCCAGCCATGTAAGTAACTGGCCTCACACACCAACAAGTGAACACAAACCCGAGACCCCCCTGTGCCATGGCCCTGCCTGCCAGCAGGCTGACACTAGCTCTGGGACGCCCTCCCCACAGCCAGCCACCCAAGAGCTGGCTCTGCCCACCAGTGGGCAAGCATCAGGACCAGGACTCTCTGGCCATGCAGCCAGCTGTGCCAGGATCTGGCCTTGCCCACAAGCTGCCAGCAGCCTCTGCACTAGGTAGGGACCTAGTGAAACCAAACCAAACAGACTAGGGGCCAGCCATGCCTACCAGTGTTCCCAGAGTAGTCAGCCTGCCACAAAAGAAGGACCCACATGGAGGGCAAACATAGCACATATAGCTCTGGTGACCAGAGTGGGGTGTGTTGCTGGGCCCCTTAGGATGTCTGCTACACAAGGCTGCTTCTCCAAAATTGGGAAATGTAACCAACCTACCAAATATATAGAAATAAAAACAGCAAATTAGGCAAAATGAGATGATGGAGGAATATTTCTAAATGAAAGAACAACATAAAACCCTAGGAGAAGAACTAAGTGAAGTGGAGATAAGCATCTACCCAAAAAAAGAGTTTAAGGTAATGATCATAAAGACACTCAAACAACTTGGGAGAAGAGTCAATGAACACAGTGAGAAGTTAGAAGTTTCTAACAGAGTTAGAAAATATAAAGAAGCACCAAATAGAGCTGAAGAATATAATAACTGAAACAAAAAAAATACACTAGAAGGAATCAACAGTAGATTAGATAATACAGAGGAACAAATCAGTGAACTGGAAGAAAATAGGGGAAATCACTCAAGCTACACAGAAAAAAAATTTTTTTAATGGAGACAAATGAAGACACCTCTGAAACAACATCTAGTATACTAAAATTCATATTACAGGGGTCCCAGAAGGAGAAGAAAGAAAGGTGCAGGGAACATATTTGGAGACATAATAGCTGAAAACTTCCCTAATCTGAGAAAGGAAACAGACATCCAGGTCCAGGAAGCACAGAGGATCACAAACAGGATCAACCCAAGGAGGACCACACCAAGACACACTGTAATTAATGTGGCAAAAATTAAAGATAAATAGAGAATATTAAAAGCAGCAGGGGATATCAAACTACCAATGGCATTTTGCACAGAACCACAACAAAAAAATTCACAATTTATATGGAAACACAAAAGACCCCAAATAGCCAAAGTAATCTTGAGAAAGAAAAATGGAGCTGGAGGAATCAGGCTCCTGGACTTCAGACTATACTACAAAGCTACAGTAATCAAGACAGTATGGTACTGGCACAAAAACAGAAAGATAGATCAATGGGACAGGATAGAAAGCCCAGAGATAAGCCCACACACATATGGTCACCTTATTTTTGATAAAGGAGGCAAGAATATACAATGGAGAAAAGACAGCCTCTTCAATAAATGGTGCTGGGAAAACTGGACAGCTACATGTAAAAGAATGAAATTAGAACACTCCCTAACACCATACACAAAAATAAACTCCAAATGGATTAAAGACCTAAATGTAAGGCCAGACACTATAAAACTCTTCGAGGAAAACATAGGCAGAACACTGTATGACATAAATCGCAGCAAGATCCTTTTTAACCCACCTCCTAGAGAAATGGAAATAAAAACAAGAACAAACAAATGGGACCTAATGAAACTTCAAAGCTTTTGCACAGCAAAGGAAACCATAAACAAGACAAAAAGACGACCCTCAGAATGGGAGAAAGTATTTGCAAACCAAGCAACTGACAAAGCATTAATCTCCAAAATATACAAGCAGCACATGCAGTTCAATATTGAAAAAACAACCCAATCCAGAAATGGGCAGGAGACCCAAATAGACATTTCTCCAAAGAAGATATACAGATTGCCAACAAACACATGAAAGGATGCTCAACATAACTAATCATTAGAGAAATGAAATCAAAACTACAATGAGGTATCACCTCACACCAATCAGAATGACCATCATCAAAAACTCTACAAACAATAAATGCTGGAGAGGGTGTGGAGAAAAGGGAACCCTCTTGCACTGTTGGTGGGAATGTAAAGTGATACAGCCACTATGGAGAACAGTATGGAGGTTCCTTAAAAAACTACAAATAGAACTACCATACAACCCAGCAATCCCACTACTGGGCATATACCCTGAGAAAACCATAATTCAATAAGTGTCATGTACCACAATGTTCATTGCAGCTCTATTTACAATAGCCAGGAAATGGAAGCAACCTAAGTGTCCATCGACAGATGAATGGATAAAGAAGATGTGGCACATATATACAATGGAATATTACTCAGCCATAAAAAGAAATGAAATTGAGTTATTTGTAGTGAGGTGGATGGACCTAGAGTCTGTCATACAGAGTGAAGTAAGTCAGAAAGAGAAAAACAAATACCGTATGCCAACACATATATATGGACTCTAAAACAAAACAAAACAAAACAAAACAAAAAGTGGTTCTGAAGAACCTAGGGGCAAGACAGGAATAAAGACACGGACGTAGAGAATGGACTTGAGGAAGGGTCCAGGAAGGGGGGGGGGAAGGGTAAGCTGGGACGAAGTGAGATAGTGGCATGGACATATATACTCTACCAAATGTAAAATAGATAGCTAGTGGGAAGCAGCCGCATGGCACAGGGAGATCAGCTCAGTGCCTTGTGACCACCTAGAGGGGTGGGATACGGACGGTGGGAGGGAGGGAGACGTAAGAGGGAAGAGATATGGGGAAATATGTATATGTATAGCTGAATCACTTTGTTATAAAGCAGAAATTAACACTGTTATGAAGCAGAAACTAACACACCATTGTAAAGCAATTATACTCCAATAAAGACGTTAAAAAAAGAGAAAAAAGGGGAAAAAAATAATACCTATAATACACACACACAATCTTTTGCATAACAAAGGAAACCATAAATGAGACAAAAAGCCAACCCTCAGAATGGGAGAAAATATTTGCAAATGAAGCAATGGACAAAGGATTAATCTCCAAAATATACAAACAGCTCATGGAGCTCAATATCAAAGAAACAAACAACCCAATTAAAAACTGGGTGGAAGACCTAAATAGACATTTCACCAAAGAAAATATACAGATGGCCACACATAAAAAGATGCAGAACATCACTAATTATTAGAGAAATGCAAATCAAAACTACAGTGAGGTATCACCTCACACTAGTCAAATGGCCATTATCAAAAAATCTACAAACAGGGCTTCCCTGGTGGCGCAGTGGTTGAGAGTCCACCTGCCGATGCCGGGGACGCGGGTTCGTGCCCCGGTCCGGAAGGATCCCACATGCCGTGGGGCGGCTGGGCCAGTGGGCCATGGCCGCTGAGGCTGCGCATCCGGAGCCTGTGCTCTGCAACGGGAGAGGCCACAACAGTGAGAGGCCCGCGTACCACAAAAAAAAAACAAACAAAAAAAACTACAAACAATAAATGCTGGAGAGGGTGTGGAGAAAAGGGGAACCTTTTGCACTGTTGGTGGAGATGTAAACTGATACAGCCACTATGGAGAACAGTATGGAGGTTCCTTAGAAAACTAAAAATGGAACTGGCATATGACCCAGCAGCCCACTACTGTACATATATCCTGAGAAAACCATAAGTCAAAAGGACACATGTACCCCAACGTTCATTGCATCACTATTTACAATAGCCAGGACATGGAAACAACTTAAATGTCCAAAGACAGATGAATGGATAAAGAAGATGTGGTACATATATACAATGGAATATTAGCCATAAAAAGGAACGAAATTGGGTCATTTGTAGAGATGTGGATGGACCTAGAGCCTGTCATACAGAGTAGAGTAAGCCAGAAAGAGAAAACCAAATATCATATATTAACGTACATTTGTGGAATCTAGAAAAATGGTACAGATGAACCTATTAGCACGGCAGGAATAGAGACGTAGACGTAGAGAACAGACATGTGGACACGGCAGGGGAAGGGTAGGGTGGGACGAATTGGGAGATTAGGCTTGACATAAATACACTACCATGTGTAGGATTGATAGCTAGTGGGAACCTGCTGTATAGCACAGGGAGCTCAGCTCGGTGCTCTGTGATGACCTAGATGGGTGGGATGGGGGTGGGTGGGAGGAAGGTCCAAGAGGGAGGGGATATAGGTACACATATAGCTGATTCACTTCACTGTACAGCAGAAACTACCACAAAACTGTAAAGCAATTATACTCCAATAAAAAAAAAATGAGCAAACTACTCATACACACAACAACATGAATAAACCTGAAAAACATTTTGTTGAGCAAAACAGATACAAAAGAGTAAATGTATATGATTCCATTTATACAAAACTGAAGGGAAAACATAATCTATAATTATTTACAGTAGATTAAAGGTTGCCTGGAGCCAGGAGTAAAGGTTAGGATGACTGCAGAGAGACACAATGGAACTTTTTAGGATGACGGAAATGCTCTCTATTGTGAATGTATGGTGATTACATGGGTGTATGTATTGATCAAATCTCGTCAAAGTATACACTTTAAATATGTGTATTTTATTTTATGTAATAAAATCAAGTCTATTTTAAAAGAATAGTGTGGATGAGTGAGCATATTTATCAGCGTTATAATAGTTTGCTGAAGAAACTAGATTTTTATAGTTACAAAAATGTCAATATAGACGGTAAAAACAACTAGAGTTCTAATTTCCTTCTTCACAGTAAATATCAGAGTATTAAACCCAGTTAATATGGTGCAAGAGTAGGTGGAACAGTAGAGGATTTCCAAGGACTCAGAGGATGGGACTCCCAACTTCCCATAACACCACTATGGCTTAAAGACAGTGATAATTGTTCATATTTATTAAGCACTTATTATACACCCGACACCAATCTAAGGTTTTTACAGGCGTTGCCTGTGGACCTTATGATTTTCCTCATTTAATGTGAGGAAACTGAGGCTCAAAGATATTTGGTAACTTACTCAATGTCACACAGCCAGTAAGTGAAAAGGCTGCAATTCAAATCTGAGCTGTTCTGGCTCCAGAGCTTGAGCATTTTTTTAAGTGGTAACAAGCTTTTTACCTTATAGAGTTTTTTAAATTGAGTATACTCCACCTACCATAAACTTACCATTTATACAGTTCAATAGTTTTTAGTATATCCACAGATTGAACCAACATCCATGCTATCTAATTGCAGAACATATTTGTCACCCCAAAAAGAAACATGTGAGGACTGCTAATGTAAAAAGTTTTGTGTTAATATATGCAGATGATCAACACACAAGCGAAGGGTGAAATAATGGTTAGAACTACTGCTTGTCTGAGAAAGATCAAGCGATGACTTGGAGGTTTTGGTGGCAGAATAAAGAAAGTTTTTTTGATTATGAAGAAATGAATCATTAGGCAGAAGACTTAGAAGAACAAGTTCTGTGTGGCCAGGTCAGTGCAAAGATAGTTTGGGGAAATTCTGGAATAGCTCTCAGGGACATGGCTCACTCCAGTTTCGGGTTGCTCTTAAGAAAAGAGTTTATATTTCAAACAAGTTAGCAAAAACCAACCTAGGACCCAGAGTTCAAGGACCTTGCTTCCTCAAGAATAAAAGGATCAGAAAATAACTGGAAGGAGTAGATGACTCAGTAGGTTAGGCTGTAAGTGCTGGTAAGCCAATAAGTGAACAAGGAGGACTTGGATGGGACTCACAATGTTTTCAAGGCAAGCCAAACTGGATAGAAGAATGTGTGATTATGTACTTGCAATTTACCAGGTTCATAATGAATGATATATCTGGGGAGACTGTAGCGATCATCTGACATGACCTTTAGTGTGTGAGGCACAGAGAGGTCAAGAAATACATTGAGTCACACAGCTAGTTAGTAGGAAAGAGTCTCTAAGATTGCTAACTTTTGGAGTGGTGTCATTTCCACTATATCATATTCATTTGCTCTGATAAAATAGTTATTTTACACAGTGGCAGTGTATGGGCCACACTGTAGTGGACATTGAGGGCTACAGTATACCACAAGAAAGGTGAAAGGAGCATTTACCTAAAATCCTAAGGGCTCAATCTTTGAAGAAAAACTTACCTTAATCCTTTGGTAGGCAAAAATACCCAAGTTTAGAACCCAGCCAAGCAGTGCAGGGGTGGGGATGTTTACTTAATCATTTGGTTGACAGTACATTTTTATTGTTAAGTTATTGCATAAACATATTTAAAGAAATTTGGGCAGCTAATGTGTTAAAACCCCTAAAAAACCTATAAAAATATATGCCGTTAAAAAATCGGCCTCTACCTCCCTTGCCTTGTCAGCTGCTGCCTTTGTGCAGACACCAGCAACCTCAGACTGCACTGCCCCTGCAGAAAGGAGGAGCTGCTATGCAAATGAAGAGCTACTCAGCTGGCTCACTTGTTTTTAGCCAAGGCTATTTCATCATTTTTAGTTCCTCAGGACAGAAAAACACTTACAAAGCAAAAAGCAGTGAAATGATTAGATGCAAGGTTATGGCTGAACAATTCATTTAATCTATTTATGCGCTGTCGTGTAGCACATTGGGGTTTTCCTGAAATCAGACACCGCAACCGTGTGCCCCAGAGTTACTGGGGTCCAAATCACCAGACAGCTATCAGCATACCAAGTAAGAGAGCAGCACACAGAGGGCGCCAATAGGCCTTAAAGTCTTATCAAAGATGAATTCCCCCTGAAACCATCTGCATACTGGATTTGAGACTCCTAGGGTGAAGTATTTTCCTAGGGGTTGCACACAAATCTAGGTGGTAAAGGAAATTAGTGGAAATTCCCGAGTCCTCTCTGAGATTCTGGAAGGGGAAGACTTCTTAAATAACATCACCTTGCCTCCTCTGACCTCTAGCCCAACCCCTTCACCTCTTGTGAAGGCTGTAATTCCACAGCCTGTAGAGCAATGGACTAAACAGAGGAGGTGAGCTAGATGAGTAAAGGAGCAACACACCTGCCTGTCTCAACCAAGTACTTACTAGCATTTCTCATCTTATCCTCAAAACAACCCCAGGAAGTAGGGGTTATTAATATCTCTATTTTACAAGGAGGATACAAAGCCTTCAATAAATGAAGGTACCTGTCCACAATATGCAGCTAGAATAGGCAGGACTTTAACCTACATAGTCTCACTTCAATGCCCATGTTCTTTCTACCACATCAAGATGTCTTTCGAATGAGGTAGCTCCAGTGTCACCTCCTCCATGCAGCCCTCTTCACCCACCTCCCAGCTCTACTCTCCCATGCCCTCTGTGCATTCTTGTGGCATCCTTAGTTTGCCTCACAATATTTTAAAGGTCTCAGTGTAGGTATATGTGTGCGTTCCTCCTCTAGGAAACCTTGCAAAGCAGTTTCTGCTTCTAATGTGGATCATAGGCTTTCAGGTGCCCATCACAGGGCTGGTGCACAACAGGTTCTTATTAAATATTGGTCAGACTGAGGCAAAATTTGCCTTTTAAAAAATTCTTTTTATAGAAGTAAGATTCATATAACAAAGTCAACCATTTTAAAGTGTACATTTCAGTGGCATTTAGTACATTTGTAACAGGGAAGAGCAAAATCTGACTCCATGTTGGATCTGTTTCTCTTACTTTAACTTGCTTTTCGTTGCTCTTGTTATTATAATCATACATAATGGCCTGCCTCACGGAACCCTGCCCCTCTGCCTGAATGTTGAACTAAAGTGCCTCTGTCCAGCTCACAGGGAGACATTCTGACCCCGCCCACCTGTGAATGGCCTTTTTACTTTACTTACTCACCTCCTCCCCCTCTCTGTTCTATAAAAGAAACCAGCATCCAGACCCCGATAAGATAGTGCTCTGGGACGCTAGTCCACCATCTTCTCAGATGCCCTGCTTTCCAAATAAAGTCGCTATTCCTTGCCTCAACACCTTGTCTCTGGATTTATTGGCCTGTTGTGCGGCGAGTGGAGTGAGCTTGGACTTGGTAACACATTCACATTATTGTGCAACCATCATCATTATCTAGTTTGAAAGCATTTTTGTCACCCCAAAAGGAAACCCCATATCCATTAAATAGTTACTTCCCATTTCCCTCTCCCAGAGCCCCTGACAATCACTATTCTGCTTTTTATTTCTATGAATTTACCTATTCTAGATATTTCATATAAACTGAATCATATAATATACAATCTTTTATGACTGTTTCTTTCCACTTAGCATAATGTTTTGGAGATTCATCCGTGTTATAACATGTTGTGTTAGTCAGGGCTCTCCAGGAAACAGAACCAATAGAAGGTATATATCTCTATCTCTTATCTATCTATCATCTATATATAGAGAGAGAGATTTATTATGAGGAATTGGCTCAAGCAGTTATGGAGGCTGAGAAGTCTCATCATCTGCCATATGTAAGTTGGAGACCCAGGAAAGCTGATGGCATAATTCAGTCTAGGTCCAAACGCCTGAGAACAAAGAGAGTATGGTGGAAATCTGAGTCCAGGGGCAGGAGAAGACTGACTCTGTAGTTTAGTTAGGCTGAGGAGACCGAATTCTCCCTTCTTCCACCTTTTTGTTCTATTCAGGCACCTCAGTGAACTGGATGATGCCCATTTACATTGGGAACAGCAATCTGCTTTGCTCAGTCCATTGATTCAGGTGCTAATCTCGTCTGAAAACACCCTCACAGACACACCCCAAAATAATGCTTATCATGGCCCAATCAAGTTGACACACAAAATTAACCATCACAAATGTGCCTCTACTTCAAGCCTTTCTGTGGCTGAATATTTCATTGAATGGATAGATCACACTTTGTTTATTTGTTCATCTGGTGATGGACACCTATTTCTACCTTTTGGCTATTGTAAATAGTTGCTGCTATGAAAATTTCTGTACAAGGCTATGTTCAAATACCTGTTTTCAATTATTTTGGGTGTATAACTAGGAAAGGAATTGCTGGGTTGTATTCTATCTCTATGTTCAACATTTTAAGGAAACACAAAACTGTTTTCCAAAGTGACTGCAGCATTTTACATTCACACAAGGAATAAATGAGTGTGAAGTAATATCTCATTATGGTTTTAATTTGCATTTTCCTGATTACTAATGATGTTGAGCATCTTGCATGTGCTTATGGGCCATTTATATATGTTGTTTGGAGAACTACATACTGAAGTCCTTTGCTCATTTAATTTTTTTTCTTTTTGTCTTTGAGTTGTAGGGGTTCTTTACATATTTTGGAAATTAAATCCTTGTTAGATATATGATTTGCAAACATTTGCTCCCATTTTTAAGTTGTCTTTTCACTTTCTTGATAATATCCTTTGATGCAAAAAGTTTTTAATTTTGATAAAGTACAATATATATATTTTTCTCCTATTTGTGCTTTTGGTGTTATACATAATAATCCATTGCCAATTCTAAGATCACTAAGATTTACTCCTGCTTTTGTCTTAGAATTTTATAATTTTAGCCCTTACATTTAGTTTGTTGCTCCATTTTGAGTTACTTTTTGTATATGGTGTGAGGAAATGGTCTAATGTCATTCTTTTCTTTATCCAGTTTAATTGAAAAATAATTGATGTACATCACTCTATAAGTTTAAAGTGTACAGCATGATGGTTTGATTTATACATATTGTAAAATAATTACCATAATAGGTTCAGCTAACACCCATCAACTTGATTCTTTTGCATGTGGATTTACCCATGCATCTAACTTTACTGTTTTTATTTTTTCCACTGTCTAATACAAGTTACTGTCTAGTGTCCTTTTCTTTTATCCGGGAGGACTCCCTTTAGCATTTATTGTAGGATAAGTCTGCTAGTGATGAACTCCTTCAGTTTAGTTAACCTGAGAAATCTTTGTTTTCTCCTTCATTTTTGAAGGGTAGTTTTACTGAATATACATTTATTTGTGAACAGTTTTTTCTCTCTCAGCACTTCACTGAGAAGCATATCACCTCACTGCTTCTGGCCTTCATGGCTTCTGATGAGAAACTGGATGTTAATCTTATTAAATATGCTTTGTATATGATTAGTCATTTCTCTATTGCTGGTTTAAAAAATCTTTGTCTTTTGATAATTTGATTATAATGTATCTTGGTGTAAATCTTTTTTAGTTTATTGTGTTTGGAGTTCATTGAGCTTTTTGGATGTGTCGATTTTTGTTTTTCATCAAAGTTGGGAAGTTTGACCATATTTCTTCAAATATTCTTTCTTCACCCCTTCCTCTGTGACTCTTATTATGCATATGCTGGTATTTTTGCTTGTGTTCCACAGTTCTCTTAGACCTTGTTCATTGTTAAAAATTATTTTCTCTTCCTGTTCCTCAGGCTGGATAATTTCAATTGACGTATCTTTAAGTCCAATGACTCTTTCTTCTGCCTGCTCAAATCTGCTGTTGAAACCCTCTAATGAATTTTTCACTTCAATTATTGTACTTTTAAGCTCCAAAATTTTTATTTGGTTTCTTTTTTATAATTTCTCTCTCTTTATTGATATTCTTTATTTGGTAAAAAAAAAAAATCACTCTCCTGGTTCCTTTAGTACTTTGTCAATGATTCCTTTAACTCTTTGTGCATATTCAAGACAGCTGATTTAAAATCTTTGTCTGTTAAGTCCAATGTCTCAGCTTCCTGATGCATAGTTTCTATTAATTTAATTTTTCCTTATGAATGGCCCATTTTTCTCATTTTTTGTATACGTCATAATTTTTATCAAAAACTAAACACTTTGAATACTATAATGTGGCAATTCTGGAAATCAGATTCTTCCCAGGTATTGTTGTTGCTTATTGTGGGTTGTTGCTCTTTGCTTGTCTAGTGATTTTTCTAAAATATTTTTGTAAAGTCTGTATTCTTTGTCATGTATTTTCACTGAGGCCTGAGTTCTGTTACCTTAATGGTCAGCTTGTATTTTGACAAAGTTACCTGTTACCTTAAACACCTGGAGCCAAAAAAAAAAAAAAGGAAAAAAAAATACTCTTTCAGTCTTTGAAGATTCGTTCTCTACTGAGCACTTCAGTTCTTAGACAGTCTGTTTACAACTCTGCCCTTGCCTTTATTTACTGTTTGTGCAGAACCTGAAGGCCAATTAGAGATGAAATGTTAGGGTTGTCTCAGTCATTTTCTGGAACAATTTTCAGTCTTGGGCATTAAAGTGGCCTTCTCAGTTCCCCATTATAACAACATTAAATCTAAGGCTTGAGTATAATCTTCTTTACCTTCATGTTCTCCCCTGAGGCAGGGGTACTCCCTTCCAGACACATTGGGGCATTCTTGCCCCCATTTCTTTGCAGTGCACATGGGAGCTCTCCCAAGCTGGAATCACATGCCTGTGGCTTTACTGGTCTGATGTCTCAAGGGAGGCCTTACTCTCACAGTTCTCTGGTCCCCACGACTTTGAGTAGGGTCATCTGATCTTTTGAAACCCAGGTGATGGTGCCTCCTTTTTAAACTGAGGAGGCATCCCTGATGATGTCTGAACCATCTCTGAAGTCCTTCTTACTTTGTCCTGAAGAATACACACATTCACAGCTGAATAGTTTATAGTCCTATTCTATAAAATATAATAAGTCCAACAACCTTCCTTCATTCCTTCCTATCTCCTTCCCTGCATTTTATAGTAACCATTCAAGTGAAGCTAAGCTTCACCTTCAACACTTTGCTTACAAATAGCTTCATACAAATACCCAATTTCATCACCCACAAGTTCTTCCTTCCACAGAGCACTAGGACAGGAACACAATTCAGATGACTTCTTTGCCACTTTATAATAAGGATCACCTTTCCTCCAGTTTTCAATAACATATTCCTCATTTCCAAGACGTAATCAGAATGGCCTTTACCATCCATGTTTCTATGAACATTCTATTCACATTCTATTCACTTATTCTCTAAGAAGATTGAGGCTTTATCTATAGCTCTCCTCTTCCTTTTCTGAGCCCTCACCACACATGCTTTTAACAGTCTACTTAAAGCAATGTAGGGTTTTTCTAGCATGCACCTCCAAACTCTTCTAGCCTCTACCCATTTCCAAGTTCCAAAGCTACTTCCTTCCACATTTTTAGGTATTTGTTACAGTGACACCCCCACTTCTCAGAGCTAATTTTCTGTCTTAGTCAATTAAGATTGCTATAACAAAATATTTGGTAGCTTACAAACAACAGAAACTTATTTTTCACAGTTTTGGAGGCTGGAAGTCCAAGATCAGGGTGCCAGCACTGTCAGGTGAGGGATTTCTTCTTTTTGTACCCTCACTTGGTGGAAGTGGCTAGGCATCTCTCTGGAGCCCCTTTTAGAAAACACTAATCCCATTCATGAAGATCCCACCTTCATGACTTAAGTACTTCCCAAAGGCCCCACTTCCTAAGACCAACACCTTTGGAGGTTAGAATTTCAATATATGAATTATAGGGGGACATAAACTTTCAGACCATAGCAGAGATGAACAGAAGATTTGAGCAGACAGCAGAAAGAATGGAGAACTTGAAGATAGATCAGTTGAGATTATCTAGTCTGAGGAACAGAAAAAAAAATTAAGAAAAAGGAAGAGGGCTTCCCTGGTGGCGCAGTGGTTGAGAGTCCGCCTGCCGATGCAGGGGACATGGGTTCGTGCCCCGGTCCGGGAGGATCCCACATGCCGCGGAGCGGCTGGGCCCGTGAGCCATGGCCGCTGAGCCTGCACGTCCGGAGCCTGTGCTCCGCAGTGGGAGAGGCCACAGCAGTGAGAAGCCCGCATACCACAAAAAAAAAAACAACCTATAGACAAAATGAAACCCTTGAAATCAACAAGAGAGAAGCAATTCACTATAAGGGATCCTCAATAAGATTAAGAGTTGATTTTTTCATTATAAACCACGGAGACCAGAAGATAATGGGATGATATATTTAAAGTGCTGAAAAGAAACACTGTCAACCCAATATTCTATATATAGCAAAATTTTCCTTCAAAAATGAAGGAGGAATTAAGATATTACCAGATAACCAAAACTGAAAGAATTCACTGCTAGCAAAGCTGCCCTCCTAGAAATACTAAAGACAAGTCATTCATTCAGGAGGAATGAATAGAGCTATACAGAGCAAAGTTTTTGTATGCTACTAAAATTAAATGGATAGTAATCCAAATGAGATTGTTATAAATTAGCATGTTAATTGTAACCCTAAGGACAACCATTAAGAACTAACTCAAAATAACTCAAAAATGAAAGAAGGGGGCTTCCCTGGTGGCGCAGTGGTTGGGAGTCTGCCTGCCGATGCAGGGGACACGGGTTCGTGCCCCGGTCCGGGAAGATCCCACATGCCGCGGAGTGGCTGGGCCCGTGAGCCATGGCCGCTGAGCCTGCGCGTCCGGAGCCTGTGCTCCGCAACGGGAGAGGCCACAACAGTGAGAGGCCCGCGTACCACCAAAAAAAAAAAAATGAAAGAAGGGCCTCAAACTGATATTTGTACACTAATGTTTATAGCAGCATTGAATAATTGAATACAATATCTAAAAAGTGTAAACAACCAAAGTGTCCACTAATATTTGAGTGGATAAAAAAATATATATATATACACACACACATGCACAAAATGGAATATAATTCAGACTTAAAAAGGATGAAATATTGATATGTGCTAAAACATGGGTGAAACTTGAAAACATTATGCTAAGCGAAATAAGCCAGACACAAAAGGACATCTATTGTATGATTCTACTTATATGAGGTTTATAGTGTCAATGAAAAATTAATTGGTTGATCAAAGAAAGAACTGGAAAACTTTATGCAAGCCAAATTTGAGGATTATAACCTGGGAAGAGTATCTCAGAAAGCTCTGAGAACTGATCCACCTGTTAGAAGTCAAGACATAGTTTATATAAATTTTTTGAGACAGAGGGTTATACATCAAAAGATATATTATTGACAATTTACATACTCCATATCTAAGTGTCATCGTGGTGGGTCATATGGCCCCTTACATGATCAAGAATGAACGTTATCTTTAAGGAGTTGTCTTGTTGATGCTGGGAAAATGTTGCTCTTTATGGTTGAGCAGGTCTTCCTCTAAATGGGGGAGGTTTGGTGGATCCATAATGCAGATACACGATGCACAGTAGGGGGAGAGAGGAGGCCAAAGGGCAGAGAAGAATTTTTATGTTTAAATTTTTCTTGTCTTGCCATAAAATATGAATTTTATTTTACAATAGATTACTCAAGTTCATAGAGACAGAGAATAGAATGTTGGTTGTCAGGGGTTGGGGAAGGGGGAATGGAGAAATGAGGAGTAATTGTTTAATGGTTCTGGGAAGTGCATTGCAGCATCCACTACACTGCCAAAATGCAGACACCAACTTCTATGCTTGGGGATTTTTCTCCTACCTTATGAGTATTAATAGAAAACAAAGCCATCTCCTACTGTACAAGATTACCAGCTGCCCTTACACGGGCAGGTCATCTAGACACCACACAACAAACACTCCTGTCCCAGAGTTATGGGACAGAGAGGAATACTCTTTGAAGATGTGGTGACAGTTATAGGAAGCTCAAGTTCCAGGGGCAGCAGTGGCAATCTTCAGTGTGTTCAGTGGCAGTAGCAAAAATAGTATTCTCACTTGATCACTTTTGCAGTGAGATTTCAGCCATTGCTCCTGGTTATGTAACCCCAAACCTGGCTCTCCAGACCTCTCTGTGATTCTAGGGATTACTCAATAACCTTTCCTATAAATTCCTTTCTGATTAGAATAGTCAAAGATTTTATTTCTTGTTGCTTGTTACTAGGAACCCTGACTGATACAGTGAAGGGATGAGCGACTTGGGGCAGAGAATGGAAGGTGTGCCTGAGAAGGGAAGAGAAAGGGAAGAGAACAAACATTACCAAGAGCCTACTTAATACCAGTTGCTGAACTAAACTCTGAGAAATCTCTGAATTGAATTAATCCCCGTATCTCCATTGTGAGATAGGTATCAGTATTCATCTTTCACTCATGAAGAAATGGAACTCAGAGAGATGAAGTACATTGCTCAAAATCACATACTTACAGGCCAGGATTTGAGCCTGTATGTCTGACTCCAACACATTCCTCTACACTAGTGCTCTATTCTAGTACTTTTTAAATGTGTTCCATGGGATTATCTATGAGGGCGTGGGACTAGGGGGATGATAGATAGGCTGAGCCAGGTGGATGTGGCCTAGGCCCCATTTCAGTTTCAGCTGCAGCAGCTCTGATTTGTTTATGTTATACAGTACAGTTCTACTTAAGATTTCTATTTTAAAAATAATATATATATGGTTTTAGAAAACACCCCTCCTTGGTTATTTACACATGTTGCTCTCTTGGCCTAGAACCTCCTCTCCCTCCTGTTTTGTTTGGCTGAAACCTTGTTAGGGTCTCAACAGGATCATCACTTCCTCAGAGATACCCAGCCCAAGTCAGATTCCATGGTTACCCTTTCTCCAATTCTGTGCCTCTTGGCAATTGTGTACTTATTTTTCATAATCACTCAGTTAAAATATGCCTGCCCCACTAGACTGCAAGTTCCCAGAGGGCAGCAATCATGCCTGTGTGGCTTTTCATTCTGGCCCCAGCACACTCACTGGCATGTAGTAAATGCCTAACATGTGTTTGTGGACTGCTTCAATGACTGTCACATGGGGTAAATCACCATGTGGCTAGGAGACAGTGGGATTGATTTGTATTTAGCAAATCCTTAGCCCAAAAGAATGGCTGAAGATGGGGCAGTCAGGTCTTGCCTGAAATATAGATACTGTGAAGCAGATAAAACTTCCAACAGCCTCACAGATTATATTAAGGAATCAACCTCTCCATCAGCCCACATTTAAAGGTCCATTCTGCTACCTGGGACTATATCATCAGTACTCTTTGCGGTACCAGTAACACCCAAAGTGCTTTCTTTGTCCTGAGATCCAGTTGGGGTCCAAAGTTTGGATCAAAGCTGGATTCAGCTACTGGGGCAGTCCATCCCCCACTCCAGGGCCTGGCCACAACAGGGCCTGGCCAGGGCCTGGCCACAACACTGGTTATGTGGAATCCTTGGGCAAGTTGTTGTCTTCAAACAGTCTTTAGGCTTCAGCTACTTCAGGGGCATGGGTGTGTACCATCAAAGGCATTGCCACATTGGCTCACAGCTTGGGGGTGGGTGTCACTCAAATGGAGCACAGGAAGCTCCACACTAATACCCTGAGTAAAATACTGCAGAGCCTAGTAGTCTTGGGATAGTTGAAAACCATGCATCAGGCAAGGTCAGCTGTGGGTACTCAACCTGCTGCTTTCTGCCAGCATCTCCTAGGAGGCTACCTCTGGAAGAAGCAAGGAACAGCAGAGGACTGTTTCAAGGGCTGGTGATCCTGGGTATTGCTGTGATGAGTGCTCATTATAGGGTCCCCTTTGAAGACTCTGTTTCACCCTGCTCATCTCATCCGTGACTGAAGGATGAATGAGATGAGAAACCCATCACTTTGTCCCAGCTCAGCTTGGAACTTTGAGAAATCAGAGGGAATGCCAAGAAAATGACAAAATGCTTCCCACCCTTTTCTTCCTTTTCTGACTGTGCTCACGAGGAAATTCCTAAGAGGAGCTGGCAGGGAGGAATGAAGGGGAAATACAGTGCTGGGCATAGAGCAGAGATGTGGAGTCACACAGGCCTAGATTGCATTTCCAACTCTGTAATTGAGAAGGAAACATTGGACAAGTGAACTCCTCCTTTCTGAATTTTAAATTTGTCGTCCACAACATAAACGTGACTCTATTTTTCAGCATTGCTGTGGGCACTGAAAAAAAATAATGTGCCTAGCAAGGTGTCTGGTATATACAAAGTAGTCAACAAATGTTAGTTTCTATCCCATCCCATAAGCCCAGCTTGTCAGGCAGGAAAAGTCTTTAGCAGAGATGAAGGCAGCACCTCCGTCTCCTTCCCCCAAAAGTAGTTGCTCCAACAGATAATGCAGCTACACCAAGAGTTCCTTCTACAACATCTCTGCCTTTCTTCTCTACTTTCCCACCAATTCCCACCTTCTCAATGCTCTTTCAAGCAAGTCTGCCCTTTCTATCACTTTCTCATGCAGATCCTCAAAAGGGTGAAATCCTCAAAGAAAAATATTGGGATAAATTAGGAGACTGGGATTAACATATACACACTACTATATATAAAATAGATAATCAACAGGGACCTACCGTATAGTACAGGGAACTATATTCAATATTCTGTAATAACCTATATGGGGAAATAATGTGAAAAAGAATGTATAAGTATAACTGAATCAGTTTGCTGTACACCTGAAACAAATGCAACATTGTAAATCAACTATACTCCAATATAAAATAAAAATTAAATTAAAAAAACATAAAACAAAAATGCACAAAATCTGTAATAAAAAATAGAATAGTCTATTAAGAAAAAATCATCAGTTAATCATCAAAAAGATAAAATAAAATAAAATGTATATCAAATTAATATATTCAAACTTAGATGAAAATGAAATTAAAGGAAATGATGTCATTGCATATCAATCTTCTTTGAAATAATGGATTCTAAAAATGGTAATAAATGCTCAATACCAGACAGCTAGACAGGACCTTAATCTCATAACTGGTGAAAATGTAAAATAGCACAAGTATTCTGAAGAACAATATGGACATTTATAATAAAGGTGACAAGAACAAACAATTTTCTTCTCATATGAGAATCCTGTGGGAATTATACTCTACGAAAGTAAGCCAGAATAATTTTAAAAACTAATATGAAGTATTTAATTTGTAAAATTTCAGTAAAAGCACATATGATTTAATAAATTGTATTTTAATAACCATAAAAATACACTACAATTGGCAATAATACTTATGAAAACTGTGTTTAGGTATGGAATTTTAGATTTAATATAATAAAAACATAAAAGCTGGAGGGGGATTATGGGGAAAAAATCCAATACCCATAAACATGAAATAAAAATAATTTTTCATTTCTTCCTAATACAAATAGAATCAGAAAATAGAAACAGCAATAAAATCACCAGAATCATCATAAAACCAATACAGTTAAAAGAAATCTTTCAGACTTTTGAAGTTTAATAGTACCACTGATTAGAGTTGTTTAAACAATTGAATAGTGTGTGTATTAATTTTTCTAAATTTTCTAATAAAAACTAATTTACAAAACAAACAAACAAACAAAAACATTGGTAGGGACTAACAATCTCTAAGTCCAGTTTCACATCAAATGTAGGAATCACCTCTTCTGCTTTAACGCCTCTGGTAGTTCACTGCCCACTGAAGCAGTCCCTCCCATTTTGGAATAGCTTCAGATATTACACAGTCCTTCTAAAGAAGGAACCCAAATATTAGCAGATGTGATCCACCTGCTGATAATCTTCTCTGAGCCTCAGGTGGGCACACCTGGGCTGATAATGGAACTGAATATTTGAAGTGGCACAGTGAGGGAAAATCCAGAAAATCTGTTTAACAAGGAATTGGAGGAGCCATGCAAAGGTGAGACAGAGGAAGGAGGGGACAACCTCAGAACAAAAAAAAAATTTAAATGACTGAGGACAACAGGCTGGGTCTCTGGTGGATTCAGCTGAAAGAGGAGAATGGGAGTGGGAGAGAAGTGTGTGTGCACACACACATGCACATTGTTACCCAAGAAGAGAGTCAGTAAAAAGGCACTAGGAGTTGCCCTCAGTGGGTTCAGGGTCTAACCTGTGGACTGCCCCTTTAGAGCCTGTAGCACTCCCGGCAGGCCTATCAGCTTACTACTGCTGTCACGCCCAAAAGCTTTGCCTTCTGACCCCAAGATCCATTTGATTTCTGTCCCGCCCCATGGCATGACTATGCATTGAAACACACCAAGATGATACGTGATGGAAGGGGTGGCCCAACTGTCTCTATATTTGGAGAATGTTTAAAGACCACTTCTGACCTAGACATAACTTGAGGCTTTAGCTATATCTAAGACATCTGTCTAAAGGGAAAGCTGTCCAGAGAGATGGAGCTGAAGATACAAACTATTAGACTTGGTGCTTCCATTTTTGACACTCTCTCCTCTCCTTCTGGCTAATATCTCTAGGACCACGAGTACTACTAACCAGAGAGAATTCATTCCATCTTTCTTTGGTGATTGCCATACTAGTATTGGAGTTTGGTTTCCCACACATTACTTTGATCTGTCAAAACTATCCCCAAAGAGGTGTTTGTTGGAGCAGGCTGAACTTCTCTCTGGAAACAGTGGGTGCATAAACACTATATGAACCCCATGTGCTTTGAAAGTGCTTAAGAGAGCATCTCCGGTTTTAAAAAATCAATAAATTTGCATTAAATATTGATATCAAACTGTTTCCTGCCACTCTGAGTGTAACTCAGTTTTTGAAAAGATTATGCATTACCTGTGATTGTTGCTTAAAGTCAAGATAACAACCAAACGCTATGGATACTTATCTAAACATATGAGTGCAGTGCAGGTGTTTGGATGTTTTGTGTACTTGCCTAGGATGAGTGCTTCACCAAAATGGACATGGACTTCTAAAAGGCAATTACCAATTGGCTGTGGGATTGCTTTTGCGAGTTCAGACCTTAAATGAACTACAGTGGGACTCCATTCCCATTTGTGGCTCTTTGTCACAAATTCTGAACCTTTAAGATCAGTTTTTGTGAGCGCTGATAAAAAAAAAACTGACTGGATTATCACTTAAAAGTAATAAACACTTTTTGCTCTTTTAGAGTTATTATTCTAGCAAGAATCACTTAACTCTAAGTATCACTTACAATTCCCCTTTATGAATAGATATTAGCTTTTTGAAAGCATTAGTGTCCCAAGTATAAGCACATAAGTCCCAGCTCTGTTTTTACTAGCTGTATAATACTGAGAGTCATTCTACCTTTCAGTGTGAGTCTCAGCTTTGTCCTATGAGAGTAGGGAAAACACCATCTACATTTTAGAATTGTCAAGAAGAGTAAAGGGGATGTAATTTGCAAAGCACCTAGAATATAGCACCTGGCACACAGCAGGTGCTCAATAATACTAGTTGTTTTCATTTCTCTGTAGTTTACAAGTACATGTTTTATCAAATAAGTCAGGTCACAATGCAATGTGGCCACTACCTTTAAGCACTGATAGAAACCGAAACAGCTTACTGTGGTCTCTATCTTTTGCTTTCTTCTTCTAAGGGATTTATTTTTAGTTGAATAATATCCACAAGGATCCAGATATTCCTTTGACTAAGGATTGTTTGTCTTCTACTGATCTATATTTGATGTAGTTTATTTTTGGAACTTACTCTTAAACACCATAATATATCATTCTATTTTGTTTTATCTTTCAAGACAAAGGAATAAGGTGCTTGCTTGAATTTTCAAGGGGCTGGACTTCAAAATGTTCCGGAGAAGTGCTACAAGCATTTTTTTTTTTTTTTTTTTTTGGTAAATGTAGAGCCTAGTATTAAAGTCACAGAATGAAATGAGGGAAAGCGCTGTTCGTAGAAATTTGCCATGACATTAAAAACAAGGGGAAGACTTGCTGAGCTCAAGATGGCCAGCACGTGTTTTACAGACTCACTCTGACCTCTACTTCTTACGCATAGAAGAGAAGGAGACCAGCGCAAGTATGATGATAGGAGTGGGATTTAGACGACAGGGTAATCAAGGAGAGAAAACTGAGCTTCTGCAGCCAGCCAGGGAGAGGAAATTCAGTGACAGCGAAGAGTGTGAGATGCCCTTCAGTAGAAGCCGGAAGCCTAGAAAGGATGGAGGCTGACAAAGCGGGTGGTTGTTAAAACAATCCAGTCCAAAGATTCCACTGGATGGAAGGATAATCAACACCACTCCCACCCATATCACAAGGTGGGGTGGCGGTGCTAGAAGGAAGCAGTGAATATTAGATAGCCGAAGTCCTGGTTTTCATACATGTACTACGTACACATGAGCCAAAGAGAACCCAGGACAGGAAGTCAGAAGCCCTGGTTATTACTCTCAATCCTGCCACTTACTAGCTGTGGGACATTGGGCAAGTCCTTTGTCTTCTGTGGGCTTCTGTTGCCCTATCTGTAAACTGAGAAGCTGAATAAGATTATCTATAGAGGCCTTCCAAGTTTATCACCATTCTGTGTTTTTTCAATCCTGGAAGATAAAAACACAGAGATGTGAAAGCAGGCTTTTTGTTGTTGCTATTTGTTCCTATCTCCTCCTTTCAGAGTAAAGCTCAGTTTTTTTCTTCTATGTTAAGAACCTTGGGCAAACACTGCTTACATAGAATTCAGCAAACAACTAAATTTAAATACTTCCCGCCACCACTTTGATTTCTGCATAAACTGTGACTTCAGTGCACTGTCATGGGCTTGAATAGCTTGGATTTCTTAGGCCAAATCAGGCTTAAGTGCTTGAGCTTGGAGATGTTTTAGGAAGACTGATCCCTGGACAAAGAGCCTGGGCTTGGCCATGAGGGCAATCACAGAGGTGCTGGAGCCCCTCCCTCTGATTTCAGCACTTCTCTGAAGAGCTGGGCAAATGTTCAAGTGTGAAAGTTCCCATCGAATCCTGATCTTTTTAGCAAAGTTGTGTTTTCAAAGTAAGCTCAAGACCACAGGGGTCGCTGGGCTTAGTGTGAACAGTCAAATTCCAAGTAAACAGTCTCATCGCCCACCCTTCATTTCTCTTTCTTCCTCTGGATTTTGCTATCCATTTGGGAACTGCTCTTTCATTTGGTTTGGGGGACCCCCTTCTGAGCCAGAACCCTTTGTTTTAGTCAGAGTATGTTCCAGGGGTATCAGAGCCTGCACTAACTTCACTGTTTGTCATTACCAAGGTGTTGTTTGAAGTTGCTAACTTTCCCTTCAGTGGGTGTGCTAAATGCAGATAGAACGAAAAAGACCATCATTCCTTCCTAATTCTCCCACCAGGCCAAGCCAAAGCTACATACTTCCTTTGGGGTGACAGAAGGCAACAAGAGGCAGATGTAGCAGCAGCTGCTGCAGCACCAATGTAATGAAGCTCTTGTCTGGCCTTGGGCCTTGTTGTCCAATTCACACCCTACAGTCAGAATTCTGAAGTTTTGTCTTATACAGAGGGGAGACCATGCGTCCTGGATTTTCCAGAATTCCCTCTTCAAGTATTCTGTCCCACTCATACTTGTGTTTTAATTTTCAATTTGAAAAAGTGGTTTCTGTAACCATTCCATCAGTGGCATGACTAAAGTTCTCAACAAGTACACTGTTTTAATTGTGGACAATCCTAATCACTTGGGTCATGTGTAATTAAAAATTTTTTCTTCCCTCTGTGGTACACATTTGCAAACTTGGGAGGTAGGTGGAGGGATAAGAAGAGTTTCTATCTCTATAGTAAAATCCCCTTCCCAGGCAGTCAGATGAGAATGGGTAAGATCCCAGTACTGTTCATGCAATACTGTCCTTTGACATTGAAGTTTGAAACACAGAATGTCACAGCTACAAGGAGCCTTAGAGATCATCTCATCACCTTTTACAGATAACGTCACTGAGGCTCAAAAGGGGAAGTAATTTGTCCAAGGTCAGATGACAAGTCAGTGGTTGAGATGGGTTTCACACCTGCACTTCCTATTAGAACCTGCCAATATTTATCAAACAAGAGAGACAAGGTCCGAGAGATGAAGGAAATGTAGGGATATGAGCTAAGAAGAGGCTTGGGGCTTAGAAACCATCTAAGGCAGAAAGGCTGTCCTTCCTTAGAGGACTGTTCCCATCAGGAGCAGCTAAAGAGAGCTGAGCATAGAGCTATGTGCCCAGAGGAGATGACACAAATTCAGTGCTATGGACAGCACCCTCATACTGTTCAGGGAAATTGATGAGGAACCTGGGAAAGGGATTTGTTTTTCCAGACACTAATGATGCTAAAGGAAATGGTTCTGCCTCTGGATGGAACCCTGGAAAACACAGGCTGTGATGGCAAGGAAGCTCAGAGTGACCCTGCAGATGGAATGACAAGAGGGGCCAACTAACCCAAGGGAGTAACAGGGAGGGCTTGGAGGAGCATTAAGTAAGGTTGAGACTGAGTCACTAACATGGAACTATTCTGTATGGAATACAGTCACTTAGATTCCACCAACAGGATATTCACCCTTTAGGTAGCAGCTCCTAGGCCTGCCTGCCACACTGTAAGAGGAGGCCATGTAGTATAGCGGATAAGAGTGGAGAGTCTGGCGTCGGACAGACTTGAATTTGTATCCTGGCCTTACCTTTTGTATGACCTTGGACAAGTTGCTGACCTTCTCTAACCCTCATTTTCCTCATCTTTAAAATGCAAGGAATCTCAAAGGATTTTTGGCAAGATTACAATAAAATAAGACTTGTGAGAATGCCTGGAACATAGCACGTACTCATACCTGCTAGCTGGTATTAATGTTGATCAGCTGAGAGTGAACAGGTCCACAGAATTCAGACACAAAGTGACTTGGCTCGTTAATGTATCTGCTTTTCCTTGATGAAAGTATAAGAGCACTTTCGCTCTCTGAGCTGCATCTCCTGATCTGTTAAATGAGTATAACAACAATAGCAATGCCTTAGCATCGTTATCAGAGTCATAGAGACGTGTTCCTAGTGTCTGATCCATCGGGGTAGTCATTATTATTAAACTGGGGTTAGAGTTTCCATAGATGAAAAGAAAAAGGAAGAGCCAGATCCAGGAGCCCTGATCTCCTTCACCCTTTTCCTGAAATGGTGGCAGTGTAAAGATGTTAGTCCAACTACAGAAACATGGCAGAGGCTTTCCTGTTGAGGGTTTATCCAGGCTGGCTTAAGCCAGAAATCTATAAAATAATTACAAGAGCCCCTCTTCTTCTTTGGTTCACTTAGACTTGATCAGCATTCCCAGCAGAATTGCAGGCTCCTCTCGTATGCTTCCCTGGCAATCCGCGGCTTCTCGCACCAAAATCACACCTAGGGTGGCCACGACAACACTTATCGTGTGGTCCCATCAGGCATGTTTGATGGCGGTGACATGAATCACCCCCTGAGGCCTTGCATCAGATAGCCCACTTCCACTTCCAGTGCTTGTGTTTTGAGTCCATAAACGTCAATAGAGCCCCTACAGTGTGTAAGACTTTGTACCTGGCTCAGAGTAGACACTCAAATATTTGTTGATGGATTGATTAATTGGTTAGAGGGATTACCAAAGTTAATACAACATTCTCTACCTTCAAGGTACTAACATCTAGTGGGAAAGACTGATTCATACAAAGCTAGTTTGCACTTAATCTCTGATAAAGGTTACATAGAACGTACAAAAAGTGCACTTGGGACTAATTCCAACTGGAGGAAACTGAGAAATCTCTTAGGAGAAGGAAGCATTTGATATGGACCTTGGGACTAACTGAGATTTTGACAGCCAAGGGAAAGAACATTTCAGTCACAGAGAACAACTAACTACAAGGAAGCAAGAAAGAGCAGACCTTCTTATTGGTAAATGATTAATAGTGGTATGTGTGTGTGTGTGTGTGTGTGTGTGTGTGTGTGTGTGTGTGTGTTCTCACACACGTGTGTGCATGTGTACTGGGGTCAGACCATGGAGAGCCATGATGGCCATGCAAATAATTCTGATCTTCATTTCTGTGATAGGAGTCTGAGGAAGATTTTGAACAATGATGAATGACGAAATTAACTAAACATTTTGAGTTTTATTACTAGATAATGACACTTCAAAATTACTCAGACATATTTTCCACCATCACTAAGGCTGCTAGGGTCGGGAGAAAAATTAGAAAGCTACCAAAGTTTGTTCACATGAATAAATTACTGATGAAAACATCTTTGAAGAGAAAATTAATTGACAACTTCTGGGAACTGGACTCCCAGTCTGATGACCATCATCTACCGTGGTGACATCAACATCATCCTCGGGTTTTTTTATTTTATTTTATGTGACACCAGCAGTCAACATCAGAATCAATACTTGCTGCAGCAGAGGTCACTGCTGGCAGGTGTCCACCAAACATTGACATTCAGTTTTATGTGAACTAAGTTTGAAAGAAGGGACTGCTCTCTAGAGTCCATCAGAGGGAATGCATCGCAGATGAAGATGATAACACTACTATGAATTTCATAAAATACAATTTCTGCCAGGCGTTACTAGATTTCAACATTAAAAAAGGGTTCCGGGGTCAAATAAGTATGGGAAATTTTCAGCCAATAAAAGTTAAGCTACTTTCCTTGCTACAGAAATTCTTAGAGCCTTCCCTATGCTGATATGTATTGTGATCCTCCAAGAAGAATCAAGAATGCACAGCATTTTCCACACTTATTTGATCTTAGAACTCTTTATTTTTGTATCAGCACAAGGGACAACTGTTCTTTGGAACTCATGTTGGGTAATGCTGTTGCAGAGAACAGGATTAGATTCAAAACAGCATTTTGGACTTAAGTCTTACAGATCACTGATGATGGTGTTTGCTATAGATTGTTTGTGTCTCCCGAAAATTCATATGTTGAAACCCAGAAACCTAATCCCCAATGAGAGGGTATTTGGAGGTGGGCTATTGAGAGGTGCCTGGATCATGAGGGTGGAGCCCTCATGAATGGGATTAGTGCCCTTATAAAAGACACCCCAGCGAGATCCCTTCACCCTTTGGCTGTGTGAGGACACAGGCGAAAACAGCCATCTATGAACCAGGAAGTGGGCTTTCACCAGACACAGAATTAGCTAGTGCCTTGATCTCGGACTTCCCAGCCTCCAGAACTGTGAGAAAGAAATGTTTGTTGTTTATTAGCCACCCAATTTATGCTCTTCTGTTACAGCAGCCTGAATGAACTAAGACAATGTTCTGATGTAGAGCAACTTCTATCCAGCTGCTTTCTGCCTCCTAGCATCAATTAGAACAACTCTCTTGTACTCATTTCAGTATATATGCTTTTTTTTAAACATCGTTACTGGAGTATAATTGCTTTACAATGTTGTATTAGTTTCTGCTGTACAACAAAGTGAATCAGCTATATGTATACATATATCCCCCTATCCCCTCCCTCTTGCATCTCCCTCCCACCCTCCCTATCCCACCCCTCTAGGTGGTCACAAAGCACCGAGCTGATCTCCCCGTGCGATGCAGCTGCTTCCCACTAGCTATATGTTTTGAAGACTAACTTCATCCATGCTTTCTCCAGGCAAACAATGCACTGTCTTCCCTAATACTCTCCTTCCAGCCCTCTTGTTTGATCTATTGCAATGATCTCTAACAGACCTTATGCCCATGTTGTCTCATCTTTCCAATTCATCCTTAAGTATTCATCCATTCCTAAAGCATCAGTCTGATCATGTTGTTACTCTGCTTAGAGTTACAATGGCTTTCTCATATTTACTTAAAAAAATAGCTGTCTATGGCATTCAAAGCCCATCCAACTCAGGCCTCAATCTATCTTACCAACTTTCTTTTGAGTTCCTCTAACTCCCCCAACTTGCATTATTGCCATGTTGGAATCAAACTGGTCCACTTGCTATTCTCTCCTAATCGCCACTCTTTAGACCTTGTTACCTCCATCATTGTACTAAATCTGTTCTTTTCCAAGGAAAACCCAGTTCAAATACTTATTCCTCCATTAAACCTTCCTCTGATTATACACAAGGAAAGGGATTACTCTGCCATTTGATCTGAAACACATTGAATTATTCAGAAAACACTAATACTGGTACATCCTACTGTTACTTGTAAATGTGTTCAGAACCTGGTCTTGTCACTTCCTAGGTGTGTGAGATTGGGTAAGTCAGTTTCTCATTTGAAAAATGGGACAATCATAGCTTCTACCAACAGGGTTACTGTGAAGATTAATTGAAGTAATACATGTAAATCAGCTGGCTAGCTTAATCAATGCCACTTACCCTCATTATATTATAAGCTTATATTGTAGGCTTCTTGAGGAAAGTAACTGAGCCTGATACTCCTATGCACCCCAGGCACCTAGCTCAATGTCTGGCCCTGGCAGGCACTTATGTTTTTGAGTGAATTACATGAGATTGGCCATGCACCCTCTTCTCTGCCACCCTGCCCTACTGTGAAGCCAGGGTGAAGCTACCCTACCAGGTTAAGCACACAGTTCTCCCACTTATGGCTCACCACTGCCCTTTAGTTTCAAGCATGGCTGCTTGGAATTTCAAGAATAAAGTCAGTTCGAATTTTAAAAATAACTCAGAAAAGGAAAAAACAACTCATTAAGACACAAATGAAGTCTCACTATAGTACAATGTGTCAACCCTGAGTCATATCAAAATTAATCAAAATGTCTTATTTTATATTCAGCTATCTACATAATTTTCCCCCTTACTGGCAGAGCTTTATTTTAAAAGAGCAAATGTTACTCTCTTTGATAAACTGATCAAGACTGCCACCTATTCGCTATTTGGCTGAAATGCTTCACATGTGGCAGGCTTCCCATACTCACTAAAATCTAGCAGGTTCCTCCTGGGAAATTGTCCTTCATCTCAGTGGACCCAGTGAGCTTATCTGGGGATGGGCGTGAGGATGGGGTCTGGGTCAAAGATCATCTCTTCTTATATATGGAAAAATGTAATCTCAACGTTAGTGAGATACACACAGAGGTGTTTAAAGTAATAAAGTCATTGTTTAGTCATAAGCCTGAACACAAAAACATCTCTGTGCTGGTTATTCTATAGTTAGAGTTGCCAGATAAAATACAGATGCCAAGTGAAATTTGAATATCAGAAAAACAATGAATAATTTAAAAAACATAAGTATGTACCAAATATTGCATGGGACATACAGTTTTCATTGTTTACCTGAAATTCAAACTTAACTGCCCACCCTGTATTTTTATTCACTAAATCTGGCAACCCTGCTAAAATGTCTCTGTCCACATCCAGCTCTGTGTCTTGGGAAGCTGATTACAGATTGCAAAACTAGGGCTCCCTATGCTCTCTGGCTTTCCTTTGAGTGTGGCCAATGCAAAGTGCTGGAATGAGATATAAGGGTGGAAGGAGAAAAAAGGCAGCTACATATCTCTCTCCCTCATGCTTCTGGCAGTGACTACATTCATAATTAGCCATAAATCCTGCCTGGTAGCCTCTACTGCATGGTTCCAAGTTCTCTCCAGGTTCTGGTAATTCCATTCCTTCCACTTGTCCCTTCGGGCTTAGGGATGGAAGGGCTTCCCACAGGTAGAAATTCCTGGTGCTTCAGCATCCCATAATGTTTCCCTAACCCTGCCCATCCTACTCTGTGACTACTCTCCTCATTCAATAGTTTTCAAGTAAACTCTTCGAGTGTGTCATTTGTTTTCCGACTGATACAATCTTCAAATGGCACAGGACACATATCCACAACGTGAATGTACCTGTCACTTTGCATCCATCCAATTAAGGAACCTATAGACCCAAACCAGATTATTTTTGAGTATAAGAAATTTGCACCTTGACTTCAGGAAAAACTTTATCCAAGAAAAATACTGTCACTGAGCAACATCAAGGATAACAACAGCCCCACGATCCTCAGTCGCTGAACACTTCCCGGGATCTTTGATGTTCAGGGACATTGGTGGCAGCCAGTGTGTCTTGGCAACTGCCAGCTACTGCACCCCGATGGCGAAGTGAGATGCTTCCAAGCCTGTCCAGGCACAGCAACTTCTAGAAGTTTGCAGGTCTCTCAGACACTCTGGGCATCATCAGGAAGGAACCTGAGGCTCTCCCTCCTGATCCAGATAGAGGCAAGCCCTTTCTACAAAGGATAAAATCTTCCTGCAGAAGACCAAGTCTATTGAAGTCTTCTGTCAAGGGTCACCTTCACTAGTTTTCACTGTCATCTCAGAAGTAGCTGCAGCCACACCCAAGACATGTATTCATTCCTTTCTTCATTTGTTTGTTCATTTATTCATTCATGTAATAAGTGTGTGTTGAGTGCCTAATATATGGCAAGCCTTGTGCTAAGTGCTATAATGCAGAGATGAATTATGACCTGATCCTCGAGTGGCTCATATTCTAGTGGACAGACAGATATGTACATAAAGATGGGTAAAAGGATGTCCTATGCGTGGTGACAACTCTTCATACAGGCAAGAGTAAAACAAAAGAAGCAGTCCTTTTTAGAGGAAATGGCTCTTAAGGTGAGTTTTGGAAGTTGAGTAGAAGTTCACAGACTGTCTGGGGAGAGACAGCAGAGTGAGCGGAGTATGGAGGTATAAAGCACCCAGGTGGGATCTGGGAACAGTAAATATTACAGTATGTATGGGGAAAATGTGTGTTAGAGGGAGCTGGAGAGGTAAGCAAGAGGGTCTCATCCTGAAGCTCCTTGCGTGCCATACTAAAGACTTTGAATTTTAAAATAATAAAAATAATGATATAACAATAATAATGCAAAACCTTTAAATGATTCTTAAACATACCCATCACAAGTTTGCATACAGTAAACCTGAAATAACACTATGAGATAAGTAATATTTTTATCTTCATTTTACAGATGAGAAAACTGAGACACAGACAGGTTAAGTAACTTGTACAAGTTCACAAAGGTATTAAGTAGCACAGCTGGGATTCAAACTCAGTCAACCTGGATCCAAGGTAAATATTCTTAACCATTGTGCTCCTAATATGTTCCAGGCATTGAGGAGACAAAGGCAAAGCAGATGAGAACTTTGAGCTCAAGAATCACAAAGTCTAGGGGGAAACAGACTCAGAAACATGTTTCTATAGGACAAGAAGATTGCAAAGCCCTGTCCCTTGCTTTAGATTTTCTCCCACTTTAAGCCAGTCCCTTTCCAATGCCCCCAAACCCTAGTTTGTTGACGGTTCTTCTGCAGCCTTCTCTCCTGTTTATGGTCTGGTGCCTGTCACTTTGAACAGAAGAAGTTGCATCTGCTCTCCGGTGTGCCTGGCTCACAGATCCTCATCACGTGCTTTGGCCAGTGGGTGCTAGACCACGAGCTCTTCCTACCCCAGACCCTAACCAGTCCCTTAGGCATCCACCCCTGGCCCAGAACCACTGGTCTGGCCAACTAACCTCATCCCCTGTAAGAAAGAGATTTGGAAATTTTCTGTGAATAATTAATTCCACAGAACTCTTGTTACCATAGCAATAAAAATAAGCTGACAGCTGCCTTCTAATCCAAGCCTAGTGAACATGGAAGTGAAGGAGAAAACACAGACCTCTAGAGCAGGTGCCGAACTTCTTTCCTTAGTTGGATGAGGAGGGCAAAGCTGCTCACCCTCTGCTGTTGAGGGCTGACGCATCCTCAGTTCTGTCCCGTTTCCCTGTAGAAAGAAAAATAGGGGCAACATAGTTAAACTGCCTCTATTGTTTTAAGCAGCCTCAATTCTTTATGGACACCTAGGAAGTACGATTTGGTGGTGGTGGTGGGCTGGGAAAGGAAGAAATTTATGCTGTACTTAACAGATCAAAAAGACATCGTTAATAATAACAACAATAGCTAACAATTGCTCGCTATGTGCCAAGCACCGGGCTAAGGACTTAACATATATTACTGTTTTTATTTAACACTCAGAAAAATTTTACAAGTTAGATATTATGATTATCCTCATTTTACATATGTAGAAAGTGAGGATCAGAGAGGTTAGGTAATACACCCAAGATAACACAGCTAATAAAATGGCTGAGTAGAGATTCAAACCCAAATCTGTCTGACTCCAAATCCCATGTTCTTAACCTCTCCTTTTTATTTAACAACCTTAAAATTCCTGCTGGGAGAATTACACCGGGATTTTGGTCAACTTGGGAGTTGTCTGATGACACTGCCTAGGAAAACATAATTGACAGAGACAGCTGATGACTCTGCCTATGAAAAGGGAAGTTTATGTCCTATGCCACATGTCTCACGTGGTGGATACTGTGTGACACCATGTAGAACAGATCACCTGGGGCATACAGTCCCAGTACAGCTGATCCTAAGAAATGTCACAACCATCCAGCATCAGAGAACCAGGGCACTCCAGTCCTTGATCCAGGCTGAGTCTACTTCCCAAACTTTCCAATGCGTATGTTGGCTGCTAATCACACTGAGAATGGCTGGACCTACCAGTGGATTCTGGGGGATTGACCAACTTGGTAGCTCATTTCAGCCTAAGCCCTCATCCATGGGTGGGGTGATAGATGGACATCTGAGTCTGGGGCAGGGGGAACCTGCTGGCCGCAGCCACCCTTGAATAGCTCAGCTTGAGGGACTGCTCAGAGTGAATAGTGCCACCATCCACATTCTTACCATCCTTGGCCTTATGTGACTAGAAACCCACAGCGTTTCACTTTACTATATATGGGGGCAGCAAGGGGACAGCTGACCACTTAGTATCCACATCACATTCTTATGTTTGGGGAATCTCTCATTGCTAGCCTTGGTGGGCGGCAGGGCTCCAGATCCCATAAAGGAAACTGAAAAGGCAAGATAATCACTCTTCCTGCCCGTGGGACCAAGTCATAGCCATATAATCTGTACTAGACCAATCAAGTGTTCTCAATTTCTGAAGCAAACGGCACAAAGAAACACAGGCATTTGGAAACTACCCAATGGTGGCTCCTGGAATGTGATCTTAGATAGTTGGGATAGATGAACACTTGTGGCTGGGCGGCCCTGTCAGTCACAAGTCATTCCTGAAGAACTCAGCTTGAGGAACCCCTCAAGTGACAGCAGCCAGCCAACACTTACTACCCACATTCCCTGTCATCCCTGGTCTTATCTGAATGGAAACGTACAATGCACCACTCTATCATGTACTGGGCAGCAGGGGAAGTGGCTGACTGCTCAGCATCTACACTCCATTCCTATGTTAGCTGGGACTCTGACCACTGAGCTTCATTTGGGTCTTGTCCCACCATGGTTTGCCAGCATTTACATTGATTCCCAAGATCTTTCCCATAAATCCTTTCTTTCTTAACCCAACCAGAGACTGTTTCTGTTGTTTGCAATCAAGAATCCCGACTTGATGGTCTGAAAACTTAGCTTCGCATCTGATGATGCCTGTATGACTCTCTCCCCCCAACTCCCTGACATTCCTGGAGTCTTAAACAAATACTCTGAAAGCCAGCAGATGACCTTGAACTAAGAAAGAGGCATTTTTGCCACACTAGAGCTTCAGTTGACTTGGTGCTTAGGGGCATATCTACTCTCCATTCCACCTCTTTTCCACACCTCCTCCCTTCCCACATTGCTGTCTATTGCTGACCCACAATCAAACCTTCAGCTTAGATTTCCCCTTCCTCCTGGAACCTTCTCAGACTGAGCACAGGCTGGGTGAGGTGGCCCTCCCCCTTAGGGCCTTGACCTCGCTTGTCTTAGCACCTGATCACACTGAGGTAATTGTATGCCCAGCTTATTTAATCAACTTCCATATGAGACAGATTGCTCCTTAAGGGTAGAATCATGTCTGATTCATCCTCATATTCTCAGGGCCCAGCGTGCTACCGGATACAGAGTAGATGTCTCCAAAATATATTACAAAGGACTGAACACAGTGTCACACACATACCCCTAAACGGAATCACTGTCAAGAGTCAGAAGACCAGATCTTCTGGGATAATCAGGAAGAAGTATTCATCCAATCCTCAGCTTCCCCTGCTGAAGTCCCATTTCTGTTACTATGGCAGAACTACTGCAGCCTTCACATCATAATCTTTGGGGGTTCGGTTAGTTTCCTACTGCTGCTGTAACGAATTACCACAGTGTTTTTAAACAAAAAATTTATTATCTGACAATAGTGGAGGTCAGAAGTCCAAAATGGGTCTCAGTGGGTGAAAATCAAGGTGTCATTAGGGCTATGTTACTTCTGGAAGCTCCAAGGGAGAGTCCATTGCTTTGCCTTTCTAGCTTTTAGAGGCCGCTCACATTCCTTGGCTCACAGCCTTCTTCCTCCATCTTCAAAGCCAATAACACTGCATTTTCAAATCTCTCTCTCACTCTGACTCTCCTTCTTTACAGTTACAAGGATGCCTGTGATTAGATTGGGCCTACACAGATAATCCAGGAAATCTCTCCATCCCAAGATCTTTAACTTGGTCACATCTGCAAAACCCTTACTGACACATAAAAGTAATATGTTCACAGATGCTGGGGATTAGAACATGGACCTTTTTGGGAGATCATTATTTTGCCATCTATCCTTTGTCAATCAGAACCACCTGACAGAACCTCAATGCTCACAATGCTGGATCTCCGGAAGTGCCTAGAATTTCCTCTGGCAATGAGTGAAAGCATATTTTCAAGAAGTGTCAAAGTTGATCAGAATATCTCATGATGCCTGTGGCATAGCTAATGCTATTTTTTTCCTCAGCCTTATTGAGGTATAATTGACAAATAAAATGTTACACATATAAAGTGAAAACTGTGAAGATTTTATATATATATATACATTGAAATGATTAGCACAATCAAGTTATTAATACTTCCAGCATCTCACATAGTTACCTTTTTTGTGGTCAGAATGGTTAACATCTACTCTCAGCAAATTTCAAGTATACAATACAATATTATTAATTATAGTCAGCATGCTGTATTCTATATCCTCAGAACTTATTTGTCTTAGTATTGAAAGTTTATATGCTTTGACCAATATCTCCCCATTTCCCCCACCCCCTAGCCCCTGGTAACCACACTGACATTTTTCTCTGTTTCTATGAGTTTGGCTTTTTCTTTTTCCTTTCTACACATAAATGAGATCATACAGTATTTGTCATTATCTGATTTATTTCACTTAGCATAATGCCCTCAAGGTCCATCCATATTGTTACCAGCATTTCATTTCCTTTTTATGGCTGAATAATATTCCATTGTATATATACCACATTTTATTTATCCATTCATCCATTGATAGACACTTAGGTTGTTTCAATACCTTGGCTATTGTGAATAATGCTGCAATGAACATGGGAGTGCAGATGTCCCTTTGAGGTACTGATTTCATTTCCTTTGGATATATACCCAGGAATGATATTGCTGGATCATATGGTAGTTCTATTTTTTAATTCTGGGGGGAAACAATATATACATTATGGGAATCCCAGAAGGAGAAATGAGAGAGAAACTGGCAGAAAACTTTTTCAAAATGAATAATGGCTGAAAACTTTCCAAATCTGGGGAGCAATATGGACATCCAGTTACATAAAGCTCATACAGATTCAACCCAATGTGGTTTTCAATGAGATACATAATAATAAAACTGTCAAAAATCAAAGAAAAAAAGAGAATTTTGAGAGCAGCAAGAGAAAAGAAACTCCTCATATACAAGAAAACCCTCACAAGGCTATCATCAAATAGCTCAGCAGAAACCTTTCAGGTTTCTTATGAGAACAGAATTCACACCTGTGTTACTCATTTCTGTAGTCTCATTTCCTAGCACAGTAACTATACACAGTGGGAACTCAGTAGCTATTCCCAAACCACATACAGTGATGGAAGAGTATACCAAAGGAACAGAGTGTTGTAAATAGAAAAACAATGAGGGGGATAAGAACATTTCTTTGACAACACATGAGCTTTCATTGTCCTCTAAAATATTCAGTATAGTTGTTTACAAATTCAGATCACTGGACTGATCAAGCTCACATATGTATTAATGTGAATTAACAGTTTTCTCAACATAATGAAAGCTATTTATGACAAACCCACAGCCAATATAATATTCAACAGTGAAAAGCTGAAGGCCTTCCTGCTAAAATCTGAAACAAGACAAGGATATCCACTCTCACCACTTCTATTCAACATAATATCGGAAGTTCTAGCCACAGCTATCAGACAAGAAAGAGAAATAAAATGTATCCAAATTGGAAGGGAAGAGATAAAACTGTCATTATATGCAGATGACATGATTCTATATATAAACACTAAAGACTCCACATAAAAACTACTAGAACTGATAAACAAATTCAGCAAGGTATACCAGGATATAAGATTAACATACAGAAATCAGTTGCATTTCTTTATACAAACAATGAAAGCCCAGAAAGGGAATGTAAAAAATATATATCTTTTAAAAAATCACATCAAAAAATGAAATACTTAGGAATAAACCTGACCAAGGAGGTGAAAGACTTATATGCTGAGAACTATAAAACATTAATAAAGGAAACTGAAGAGGATTCAAAGAAATGGAAAGATATCACATGCTCTTGGATTGGAAGAAATAACATTGTTAAAATGGCCGTACTACCCAAAGCAATCTACAGATTTAATGCAATCCCTATCAAATTACTCATGACATTTTTCACAGAACTAGAACAAATAATCCTAAAATTTATATGGAACCATAAAAGACCCAGACCTGCCAAAACAATCCTGAGGAAAAAGAACAAAGCAGGAGGCATAACCCTCCCAGACTTTAGACAATACTACAAAGCTACAGTAATCAAAACAGCATGGTATTGGCACAAAAACAGACATATGGATCAATGGAATAGAATAGAGAGCCCAGAAATAAACCCACACGCCTATGGTCAATTAATCTTCGACAAAGGAGGCAAAGATATACAATGGGAAAAAGACAGTCTCCTTAGCAAGTGGTGTTGGGAAAGCTGAACAGCTGCATGTAAATCAATGAAATTAGAACACACCCTCACACCATACACAAAAATTAACTCAAAATGGCTTAAAGACTTAAATCTAAGATATGACACCATAAAACTCCTAGAAGGGAACATAGGAAAAACATTCTCTGACATAAATCGTACCAGTTGTTTTCTTAGGTCAGTCTCCCAAGGCAATAGAAATAAAAGCAAAAATAAACAGGTGAGATCCAATCAAACTTACAAGCTTTTATGCAGCAAAGGAAACCATAAACAAAACAAAATGACAAGCTAAGAACTGGGCAAAAATATCTGCAAATGATTTGACCAACCAGGGATTAATTTCAAAAATATACAAACAGCTCATACAACTCAACAACGATAAAACAAACAACCCAATTGAAAAATGGGCAGAAGACCTAGACATTTCTCCAAAGAAGACATACAGATGGCCAATAAGCACATGAAAAGATTTTCAACATTGCTGATTATTAGAGAAATGCAAATCAAAAGTACAGTGAGCAGGACTTCCCTGGTGGTGCAGTGGTTAAGAATCTGCCTGCCAATGCAGGGGACACGGGTTCAAGCCCTGGTCTGGGAAGATCCCACATGCCGTGGAGCAACTAAGCCTGTGCGCCACGACTACAGAGCCTGTGCTCTAGAGCCTGCAAGCCACAACTACTGAGCCCATGTGCCACAACTATTGAAGCCCGTTTGTCTAGAAACCGCTCTCTACAACAAGAGAAGCCACCGCAATGAGAAGCCTGGGCACCACAACAAACAGTAGCCCCCACTTGCCACAACTAGAGAAAGCCCGTGTGCAGCAACGAAGACCCAATGCAGCCAAAAATAAATAAATTAATTAATTTAAAAAAAGGTACAGTGAGGCACCATCTCACACCAGCCAGAATGGTCATCATTAAAAAGTCTGCAAATAGCAAATCCTGGAGAGACTGTAGAGAAAAGGAACCCTCCTACACTTGTTGGTAGGAATGTAAGTTGGTACAGCCACTATGGAAAACAGTATGGAGGTTCCTCAGAAAACTAAAAATAGAATTACCATATGACCCAACAATCCCACTCCTGGGAATATATCGAGACACAACTATAATTCAAAAAGATATATGCACCCCTGTGTTCATAGCAGCACTATTTACAATAGCCAATACATGGAAACAACCTAAATGTCCACTGATAAGATAAATGGATAATGAAGATGTGGTACATATATAGAATGGAATAGTACTCAGCCATAAAAACGTGAAATAATGCCATTTGCAGCAACATGGATGGACTTAGAGGTTATCATACTAAGAGAAGTAAGTCACACAGAGAAAGACAAATATCATATGATATCACTTATATGTGGAATCTAAAATATTACACAAATGAACCCATCTATGAAACAAAAACAGACAGAGAAGAGACTTATGGTTGCCAACCGGGGGGTCAGGGAGCGGGCAGTGGGAGGGATGGATTGGGAGTTTGGGATTAGCAGATGCAAATGATTATATTTAGAATGGATAAACAACAAAGTCCTACTGTATAGCACAGGGAACTATATTCAATATCCTGTGATGAACCATAATGGAAAAGAACATGAAAAAGAATGTGTATATATATGTATAACTGAATCACTTTGCTGTACAGCAGAAATTAACAGAACATTGTAAATCAACTATAATTCAATAAAATAAATTTTTAAAAAAGTTTACTTTTAAGGGGCTGGTACAGAGCAAGGTGAGGTACAGAGCGAGACAGCATGGAAGGAATATTCAATAACTGGAGGACCCTTAGTCATGCCAGCCAAACGAGCCTTGAGAAGCTCTAAGATGTCCTGGATTTCCCTTCTCCATTCACTGCAGCCCTCAAGCAGATATGGCAGGAATGAAGGCATGAGGGATCTAGAAAGGTATTAGTTTAATTGTACCTGGTACTTTTCTGCTAGAATTAGCAGGGAAGATTACCTTTTGTTCTGGTGTTGCAGTCAATGAATGAGATACTTAAGATTAGGATTTCATAGGTTGAAAAGTTTTTGGTAATAACAAGGTCCACAGGGTGACCATAAGAATAGCTGAAGTGAAACAGAAATAAGGGTCACTCACTAAAGAGGACCAGGAACTCTCTGGTGGGCTTTCTGTGTGGATAATGAGGTCTTACAGGATAATGACAGCATTTAGGACAACAAAGAAGGTTGGGGAAGTTGAATGAATATGGTGACTAGACCAGGAGGTTACTACAAGACAAGGAGGATAAATTTTTGTATAACAATGGGAGAATATTAGTTGAGAGTCAGTGATGTCAAAATTCTATCCTGTGCTAGTTTGCCAGGGCTGCTATAAGAAAGTACTACAGGGGCTTCCCTGGTGGCGCAGTGGTTGAGAATCTGCCTGCCAATGCAGGGGACACGGGTTCGAGCCCTGTTCTGGGAAGATCCCACATGCCATGGAGCAACTAGGCCCGTGAGCCACAACTACTGAGCCTGCGTCTCTGGAGCCTGTGCTCCGCAACAAGAGAGGCTGTGATAGTGAGAGGCCCGCGGACCACGATGAAGAGTGGACCCCGCTTGCTGCAACTAGAGAAAGCCCTCGCACAGAAATGAAGACCCAACACAGCCAAAAATAAATATATATATAAAAAAGAAAGTACTACAAACTGAGTGGCATAAACAACAGAAATTTATTGTCTCAAAGTTCTGGAGGCTAGAAGTCTGAAGTCAAGGTGTGAGCAGGGTTGGTTCTTTCTGAGGCTGTGAGGGAAGGATCTGTTCCAAGCCTCTCTCCTTGGCTTGTAGATGGCTGTCTTTTCCCTGTGCCTCTTCACATTGTCTTCTATGTGTGTCTGCCTCTGTATCCAAATTTCCCCTTTTTATAATAACACCAGTCATATTGGATTAGAGCCCACCTTTATGACCTCATTTTAACTTGATTACTCTGTAAAGATGCCATCATCAAAAAGTGTCACATTCTGAGGTAACTGAGAGGACTCCAATATGTTTTTTACAGGAGAACATAGTTCAACCCATAACATGGGATTTTTTTTTTTTACTGCCTCAGTCAAGTATAGTTGTAGGGAGGCACATCTTAGAGGTTTTTGGGTTTTTTTTTAAATATTTATGCCGGTTCAATCCCTGGTTGGGGAACTAAGATCCCACATACCATGGGGCAACTAAGCCCGCGTGCTGCAACTACTGAGCCCGTGGGCTCTGGAGCCCATGCACCACCTCTAGAGAGCCTGCACGCCACAACTACTGAGCCCGCGCGCCTAGGAGCCCACACGCCACAACAAGAGAGGAGCCCATGTGCCACAACTAGAGAAAAGCCCGCGCACCGCAGTGAAGAGCCTGCACGCTGCAACGAAAGGTCCCACGTGCTGCAACTAAGACCCAACACAGCCAATAAATAAATAAATAAATAAATAAATCTTAGAGGGTTTTATTTGACCTTTCCTACTACAAGTGCTCTTGCCTCACAGGAGTTTTGCCAACTACCATGTATGTCCATTCTAATTATACACTTGGAAATAGGGAAACAATCCATGGGTGGGCCTGTGGTCCTAGTGTACTCACTGCGAAGCAGCCCTAGGCCAAGAATTCATTTATTATCAGGTCCTCATATACCCCCTCCCTAAGAATGAAACCATGGTGACACTTTGGATCACCAAATATCAATATTAACTTGAACAATGTGCCCAATTGTCTTCAAAATGTTTGAGTGCTCATCTTTCCCCAGTGTACAGGCCCCCAGGTAAGTGGTCATGTGTCCTTTTTGAGAAGGACTGGAGGAATCAATACAGTATACATTTCCATGATATTCCAGAGGCTTCACTCCTAAGGAGCCATCTTCTCCTTCAGACAGGTTCTGTGTCAGAAACCAGGCCCACGTCTGGAAACTAGACATAGGATTGTACTCTTTTATTAGGGCAGCTGTCCTCAACTTCCTGATCATCCATCTTGGTTGTTTGATGCTATATATTGAGCAATACATGGCTGTCCGTCTATCTTGAACTAGGAACACTGCATTCAATGAACCGTTTCCACAGCTTCCTGATGGTCAGAGCTCCTGATTACTACTCTGTCGTTGATGCTCCTTGCGATAATTGCATCTACCTGGCTTCTGACAGTTAAGTTCCACCATCTGTCATTGATTATTTCAGAAACCTATTATCCTTATTGCCATCAGTGAGCTCAGTTCTGTGACAGCCTCACCTACCGCCAGCCCCAGCATACAGAGAAGAGCAACCAGTGGACTTCCCATGAATGCTGATGCACCTCTCACCAGTCCACTTCTTATTGCTTTGGTAAATGGAGTATCCTTCAGGTCCACCTGTGGAACATAGTTTTCTACCCTTATGTAAATGTATCTAGGATGCCCACATCTCTGTGCCTTTTAATCCCTTCCTCCATTGTCTGCTAAGACAGTTCTGCCACTTCTACTTCACTTTGAGTGGGCCATCACTTTCTCCAGCTTTCTAGGATTTATTCTAGCAACAGGTTTACCCTGTGGCCCAGGGTCCTGGACAAATCGTTAAACCCTGTATCCTGGAAGAGTGGTTCCCAATTATTAAACTCATCCTTTTTCACCTTTATTTCCCCACTCCTTGTTCCATAATATAGATGCCTTAGAACCTGGTCCAACACTTACTTCCCTGGTGCATGTGGCTAGTACATG
Source organism: Lagenorhynchus albirostris (assembly GCF_949774975.1). Taxonomy (NCBI): domain Eukaryota; kingdom Metazoa; phylum Chordata; class Mammalia; order Artiodactyla; family Delphinidae; genus Lagenorhynchus; species Lagenorhynchus albirostris. The sequence continues at coordinate 13,629,309 of NC_083116.1, forward strand.
CTAGCTGAGTCCTATAGCTCCTTTGGGGTCTACTCCCTTTCTCCTTTCAGCAAGCCAACATACCCCAGCTGAACTATGTTGTGAGTGACCTTAGTTACTGTCCTAGAAGCTATAAGGTGAGGTGGGTCCGATCTATAGGGGGAAGATGTTTTCTTGATGAGGAGAAGCCTCTGCATTGTTGTCAAGTAAGGGGAAAGCGCTGTCTCTTAACAAGGAGGAATGTACTTTTATGCAGGAAAAGAATGTCAGGATTCAAGATTTTGAAGTGAATTGACCCAGATGTCCCTATGTTGAGAATGTGGTATGACCTTGGATGAGGTCTTCAACTGAGGGAAATTCCTAGAGTACTGGCAGCTATAAGCTGGCACTGAAGAGCACGCCTACCACCTGGGGAAATAAGTTCTTCAGTCCTGAAGTGGCGACATGGCGTTGGCAGCAGCAGAGCATTCATTACTTATGCATTTTTATCAAACTCTCCAGGTGTTTCTGATGCACACTGAAGTCTGAGAATAACTGCCCCAGGAGATCAAATATACACTTGCCTTCACTATCCTTAAAGTATTTCTGTAAGAGTTGGAATTTCAGGTAAGGATTAAGGACAAGATGGGCTTTCAAAAATAAAGACACTTTTGATTTTCTATGATATTCAAATAGTGAAAATCAGAAGTTTCAGCAATTTTAGAAACTATTTCTAATATTGTTACCTGAGTTCAACGTGGAATAAGGGTTTCTTCATTAAACAAATACAGAATGGAGCTTTTTCCTCGAAAACATTATTTTCTAACCTGTTACAAAATCTGGACATTACCTGGAAATGTCATTTTGATAACATATCTGGTAGTCTTTAGAGAAAGTCTTTTCTTTCTGCCTGAATTTCAGTATCATACGTTTTCCTTACATGTTATTCTTTTATTTGCCCACTAGTGGACACTGTTGAGCTTCCGAACTTAAAGCTATTTCTGATGGGATGGTGAAGAATCAAAAGAGGAGACAAGAATGGAGGAATAAAATCAGAATTAATACAGCAACAATCTTTCCACAATCCTGTTTATTTATTCGTCATGTAACGGGCTAATAAATGTTTATGTCAATCATATTTAGAATAACAAACAAAGTCAGAAACAGCTAAACTTACACTGCTCACAGAAAATATTTTTATAGCAGGGAAGCACTGCTTGATGGCTAATGACATAACTAAACTACAAAACAGTATTCTATTCCTCAGGGAGATGACATGCTTTCTTTTCATGAGAAATTATTCTCCATTTTTCTAGTTTCCATTTTTTCTAAACACTTTTCTTTAATCTGAGAATGCTGTCAACCTTTTCATCAAGATTCAAACCAAACATTGAAAAGTAGAAGATAACATGCTATCATTAAAAGGTAGGTTTGTGATCAGAATTTGGGGCAAAAGACAATAAATAAATTTTAAGTAATTTATAATTCATTTTATTTTAATGAATGGAATTCTGAGCTCATCATCTAGATTATAAGAACTTTCATAAAGAGAGTCTAAGTTTATTTAATTCTCTGAGTTCTTGTGATGTTGTGCTAGTAATCACTTTATAATATTGGAGGTAGCATTTTTAAAGAGGAGGATTATAAGCTCTGGAATGAAATCTAGGAATGAACTCCATTCCTGCTGCTTGCTTGCTGCCTGACATTGGGCAAGTTGCTAGACTTCTCTGATGCTCTATTTCCTCATCTGTAAGAGTGGGAATAAATAATACATTCCTGGGCTTCCCTGGTGGCGCAGTGGTTAAGAATCTGCCTGCCAATGCAGGGGACACGGATTCGACCCCTGGTCCAGGAAGATCCCATGTGCCGCAGAGCAGCTAAGCCCATGCACCACAACTACTGAGCCTGCACTCTAGAGCCCATCAGCCACAACTGCTGGGCCTGCGTGCCACAACTACTGAAGCCCACAGGCCTAGAGCCCGTACTTCGCAACAAGAGAAGCCACGGCAATGAGAAGCCCACGCATCGCAACGAAGAGTAGCCCCTGCTTGTTGCAACTAGAGAAAGCCCATGCGCAGCAACGAAGACCCAACGAAGCCAAAAGTAAAAAAAATAATAATAATACATTCCTAGCAAGTTTACTGTGAAAATTAAGTGAGATAGTGTACAGATGGTAAATAACAGAAGCAATATTAATCCCCATATCTTTTTATTCAAGACCATGCTTTTAACTACCATATGATAATGCCTTCGTCTCCAATGTTACAAATGAAAACAATGATATTAGAAAGTAAGTTTGTACAAAAGACATGTTAAGTGGGTTTATTTTTCGTATCTACTAGCAAGTTGACCTTTACCAAGAGGACCCCAAATTTTCACTGGACTAAAGTCCCACGCCCACAAAACAAGACCCAATAAATTTAAAATGATGGAAATCATACAAAATATCTTCTCTGACCACACGGAATAAAGCTAGAAATCAATAACAAGAAAACTAGAAGATTCACAAATATGTGGAAATTAAACACCATATTCATAACCAAGGGGTCAAAGGAGAAATCCCTAGAGAAATTAGAAAATACTTAGAGGTGAGTGAAAACAGAAGATATAGACACCAAAGTGTATGTGATACAGCGAAAGCAAAGCTCAGAGGGAGATTTTAGATGTAAATGCCTACATTAAAAAGAAGAAAGATCACAAATCAATAACCTAACTTTACACCTGAAGAAATGAGAAAAAGAAGGGGAAGTTAAACTTAAAGCTACCAGAAGGAAAGAAGCAATAGATTAGAGTTGGATAAATGCAATAGAGAATAGAAAAACAACAGAGAGAAACAACAAAAGTAAAAGTTGCTTCTTTGAAAAGATCAATACAATTGACAAACTTTTAGTTAGAATGACTAAAAAAAGAGAGAGAAGGTAAAAATAACTAAAATCAGAAATCAAAGTGGGGACCTTACTACAGACCTTACAGATACAGAAAAGATTATAAGAGAATACTGTGAACAATTGTAGACCAACAAATTAGATAACCTAGATGACATGAGCAAATTCTTTAAAACACATGAATTATCAAAATTGACTCAAGAATGAATAAAACATATACAAAGCCTATAATAAGTGAAGAGATTGAATCAGTTATTGAAAATCTCCCAACAACAACAGAAGTCCAGAACCAGATGGCCTCATAGGTAAATTCTACCAAGCATTTAAAAAAGAATTAGTGCCAATCATTCTCAAACTCTTCCCCCAAACAGAAGAGGGAGTAACACTTCCTAACTCATTCCATAAGGTAAGCATTACTATGATACCAAAGCCAAAGACACCACAAGAAATCTACAGACAAGTAATCCCTTGTGGATACAGATGCCAAGATGCTTCATAAAATACTAACAACCAAATCCAACAGCATATTAAAAGGATTATACCCCATGACCAAGCGGGATTTGTCCCAGGATTGCAAAGTAACACAAACATAAGAAAATCAGTCAATGTGATACACTATATTAATGGGAAAAAAAAGAAACATGATCAATAATAAGTAGTGGGTCCCAAGATTACCCACATATCTGTCTGACTTGACTACAAATCAAGGGTTCCCATGGCCCCCCCCCCCGCTGTAATGGTTCACAGAACTCAGATACACATGTATCGGTTTATTCTAAAGTATATAATAAACCAGGGGTCCCCAACCCCCGGGCTGCAGGAGGTGAGTGGCCGGTGGGCGAGTGAGCGAAGCTTCACGTGCCGCTCCCCATCAATTGCATTACTGCCTGAACCATCCCCCTCCACCCCGGTCCACGGAAAAATTGTCTTCCATGAAACTGGTCCCTGGTGCCAAAAAGGTTGGGGACTGTTGTAATAAAGGATACAAATGAACAATCAGATGAATAGGGTGAGGTTTGGATGGGTTAAGCACAGGAGCTGCTGTCCCTTGTAGCGTCAGTCTGCATCACTCTCCTGGCTCACAGATGTATTCATCCACCCAGAAGCTCTCAGAATCCCATAGTTTACAGATTTTCATGAAAGCTCTATCACATAGGTGTGATCGATTATTAACTCAACCTCCAGCCCCTCTTCCATCCACGGAGGATTGGTGGGTGTGAGGCTGAAAGTTCCAAGCTTCTAATCATGGCTTGGTCTTTCTAGTGACCAGCCCGCATCCTGAAGCTATCCAGGAGTCCACCAAGAGTTGCCTCATTAGAACAGGAAATTCGAAGGGATTTAGGAGCTCTGTGTAGGATGCTCCTATAACCCCTATCACTAAAGAAATTACAAGGGTTTTAGGAGCTCTATGTTCAGGAATTGTGGGAAGAAACCAAATATATATCTTATTACATTACAACACACAATGGAATATTATTCAGCCACAAAAACGAATGAACTACTGATACGTGCTACAACATGGATAACTCTTGAGATTATGCTAAGTGAAAGGAGTCAGACACAAGGTAATATAGGAAATGATTTCATTTATGTGAATTATCCAGGTAAATCCATTAGACACAGAAAGCAAACTGATGGTTTCCAAGGGAGGGGACAATGGAAGTTATCGCTTAAGAGGTAAGGGGTTTCATTTTGGGGTGATGAAAATGTTTTACAGCTAGACACAGTTTGTGTTGGCACAATATTTTGAGTGTACTAAATGACACTGAATTGTTCAGTTTAAAATGGTTAATTTGATGTTATATGAATTTTACCTCAATTTTTAAATATTTAAGGTAAAAAAATGGAAAAAAATAGATTCAGACCTCAGAGTTTCCTGTGATTACTAGCAAAGACACAGAGAAACATTCAAAAAGTCAAATCGATATTACACAGACTGTGTATGAAGTTGCTTTCTGAAGCATAAAGGATGCTCCTTGCAAATGCAGACAGTCTGGCCAGCCTTACCTGGATGGAGTCAGATATCATTCTGTGATGACACCAGTAAGTGACGTAACAAGTGGTACCATTTTTGCCGTTTCCCTCTTCTCTTAGTCATCTTTTCCTTCTTCTTGACTACATTTCTGGGTCATGTCATCTACTTGCCATGTCATCTACTAAAACATTTGTGTATGGGCACAAACTACACAAAAGTCTAAAAGTCTATAAGAGGATGGAAATTTAAAAAGGACTTGATTTTTTGCGTTATCAGTTGGGTCTTTGCTTTATTGCAAAAATAATGAGCTATTAGGAGTCCTTCAGAGAGTAAATACCATTCATCATTTGGAAGTTGACTCTACACAAACTTGCTTTTCACCCAGACATTGCAGAAAGTGAAGCCCACATGTATAGGAGTTATTAGCACTGCTCACAAAATATTTCTAGTTTTTCTTGTTAGCACACGGTAAAATGACACTTCCCCACGCATCTGAACTTAGATGTGACAATGTGACTTGCTTTGGTCAATAAAAAGTTAATAGGAGTAATGTATGTTACTTCCTAGCAGAAAACTTAAGTTCCTTGTTTTTCTGTGCCACAGCAACAGGCAAAATTCTAAATGGTTGCTCTTGCAACATTCTGTGTCCTAGAGTGAGAGGACATAGAACAGCATCTTCAGCTGTCTTGTGACATGTAGTGTGAGCAATAAATAAGTCTTTGTTGTTTTAAACCACTGAGATTTGGAGTGTGTTTGTCACAGAATAACCCAGCCTATCATGACTGATAAGTGTTCTTCTAACATGCTCTCAACTCAGTGGCTACTAACTTTTAAAATACTATGACTCTAAAAAAACATCACAGATAATAGAAGTTATATTTTAAGTATCTACTGATTAAGATAATTCATAATAACACAAAGCTACTAAGAATTCTATGACACCTTTAAATGAATGTGGATTTTACAGATAATAAGGGGATCCACATATCTGTTAAAAAATTACAATAGTTGTAATGGATATCTTGTTTGTTCCATCATCAGACAATGCTCAGTGCCCTTTTACGGGGTCACAGGCCACTCGTAATGAGTCTGTAGCTACCAAGGGGGTCTGTAGTCCAGGCCACTCATTCAACAATTACTTGTTGTTGACCTATTAGATGCACATAAGTACTTATGCTAGGTCCAGAAGGGAACCCAAAAGATATGTGAAGGCTCATTACTGTCTTTATGGGCTAAGACTTACCATGTGAGACGGGTACCAATGAAACACACGTTCCAATGACCAAGTGGGTGAAGAAGTATAGTATAATGGTTAAGAGGGTGGACCTTGGTGCCACACTCCCTGGGTTTGAGTCTCAGTTATGCCATATACTGTGTGAGCTCTGGCAAATTGCTTAACTTCTCTGTGTTCCAATTTCCCCCTCTGTAAAAGAGGAAGAATAGTGGTACCTACTTCATGAAGTTGTCACAAAATTAAGTTCCTTAATAAAGGTAAAACATATTACATGTTTTAAATAAAACATATTACATGTTTTAAATAAAACATATTACATGAAGCATATTACATGCTGCTATTTTGATTCCTATACTCATATTTTAACATTTGTTGTTCCTCATGGATCTTTCTTTGGCTCTCTGCTTTTTTCCGTCTGTTGAGTATTCATAAGTCACCACTTCACATCCATGGCTTCAGCTAACACTTATGCTCCTGTCAGTTTTGAGAACGGTGAGAGCATTAAGATCTCAGAATGCCCAAATACCAACATCCTTACTGTTTAGCCACTTATCATTGCTATAGTTTCCCAAGACACTTAACATATGGTTTCAAAATATCTCCCAGAAAATCCCCCCACATCAAGGAGCGATCCTACTTTGGTGAGCTAGACTGAACTATGCATGTGAGTCTTCTTGGTTTCTTTACAGTAGTACTTCCTGACATTGTGGGAGCGTAGATCTCTTGAGGAATCTAATGGAATATGTGAAAAACCACCCCAGGAACCTACACATATAGACTAAACACAAGGTCATATGTAACAACACAAGTTTTCCAGACCCCCTGCAGCCCATGCAGAGACACTGAGGGGGGTCATAGGGATGGGCCCCAGGATACAAACCTCTATTAGAACCATATCTTTGTTTGGGTTACTGAGTCTTACGCTTGTGATTGAGTGAAGGGGTCTAGCAATGAAGGCAGAGCCAAGGCAAGTAAGAGCCATTATCCACAAGGTATAGATCTGAGCTGGCATAAGCCATCCACCCCAGGTCTCCTTTTCTCTTTTGGGCTCCCACTCTACCTTTTAACCAAAGGAGAGATAAGTGCATGGGAAGGTTAAAATGTTAATAAAACATACCTGTGAAGCCCTGCAACTCATTTGACATCATCTATTTGTTGATATTTCACTGGATTCCAATAAAACACTCTCCTTTAAATATTCACATGGTTTTTACCCTTTGCACATAATTGGCCTAGTTTTTTTAAACGAAGATTAAATGAATCAAGGAGTGTAAAGTGCTTAGAATACTACTTGGCACATAGTAAGTGTCCCATATCTGTTAGCTGTCATTGTTTTTGTATTATATACACCAGAATGAACATTGAGAGGTTTCCAAATATGATATAGCAGGTAGTGGGAGAGGAGGAGGAAGGGGTGGAGATGAAAAATAGGAAGGAGAGGAGAAGAAGAGGAAGAGGAAGAAGAGGAGGAAATAGAAAAAAATACCTTCCGTTTATTGAGGGATTGATGTGTACCAGGCACCGTTAGAGACTATATATCTCATTTAATTCTCTAAGATGGAGGAGCTATTATTACCCATGTTTTATAGACGAGTCAGTCTCAAAGAATTTAAGTTATATGCCCCAGATCACAGAGTTACTGAGTATGGAGCCAGAAAGAAACCAGATCTGCTTGATTCTGCACCTCTGTACAAATCTACTATCCCTCATATAGTGAGGGATAAGTCTGATGTGAGAAATGTATTTTAAAATGACTGGAGGAAAAATGTTTGGTTTCTAATAATGAATTTGTATGCTTCCCACTTAGTGATAGTAAGAACTACACAGTTGATTGTGCTTCCTTCTTTACCTTCACCACTCAAAAGTTGAGAACCAAATTTGAAGCTCAACCACAGCAATTATGTTGGCCCTCATGCTTGGGGTATTTGAGGGATTTTCTTTCCTTAGACTGAATTTTCAATTTCTATTTCTATTTTTATTATTAGTTCTGTGTGATTATTTTTTGTTGTAAGACACAGAATCTTTTGTGGCTAAAAAGCAAACAAACAAAACAAAACAAAAATCATGGATACATAGAACAGAATGGTGACTGACATGGGCGAGGGGCTTGGGGAGTGGACAAAATGGGTGAAGAGGGTCAAGAGGTACAAAACTTCCACTTGTAAATAAGTCATGGGGATGTGACATACCGCATGATGACTACAGCCAATAATATTTTAGAGCATACTTAAAAGTTGCCAAGAGAATAAATCCTAAAGTTTAACTTTGTATTGTGATGAATGATAACTAGACTTATCTTGGTGATCATTTCGCAATGGATACAAGTATCAAATCATTATGATGTACACCTGAAACCAATATAATGTTATATATCAATTACATCTCAATAAAAAATTTAAAATGTATATAAATAAAATAAAATGGATATGTTCTCTTTCTGGTTTAAAAATTATTTCTAAAATCTACTGTATGCCACTCATTTGCTCTTCAAAGCCTTCCTTCATGCAGTACAAAGGAATCCTTTAGCCCAATATCTATTCCATCTCAACTTGATAACAGGGGTCCTCTCCAACTCTTAGTTATTTACAAAACATCTCGATGTACTTACCATGCTGCAGGTGTTAAACGTGCTTTTCGAGAATTCGTATTGCAGCCCTATGAAGTAGGTCCCTGTCGCCCCTCATGCTATACATGGGGAGCTAGCACACAGAAAGGCTGTATGACGTTATGTCACACCACTGGTAAGCTGCTAAACCAGGACCTACATTCAGACTGTCTTGCTTAAATCTACACCTTCAAATGAGGCTGATCATTGCTGCTAATAAGGTCATATACAATTCATGGTATATAATAAATGCTTAGTAAAAGTTCGGTGAATAAGTGATTGAATGAATAGATGAACCCCAGGACTCGTCCCAGACCATTCTTACTTCCCTTGCAGGCTGGTCTTATTCTGCTTTTACTTCCACAAGAACCCTGCCTCAGCTTGGTCATGGGCTTACAGCCCTAATATTACGCCTCGAGACTTTGCGTCTGGTACCTGGTTTTTCTGGCACGGCCCTTTATAGCCACTAAGGACTTTGGCTCAGACTCACTCTACGGTTCTCTCAGCTCCCAGAAACCTCAAGTAGGGCCCTGTCCTAGCACAAGCCCCTTCAGAAACAAATGCTAAGCTTGTCCCACTTGGCTGGAATCCTCAGTAAATTTAGGTACCCTCAAAAGAGGAGCTCAGGGCTGCCCTGGTGGCGCAGTGGTTGAGAGTCCGCCTGCCGATGCAGGGACACGGGTTCGTGCCCCGGTCCGGGAAGATCCCACATGCCGCGGAGCGGCTGGGCCCGTGAGCCATGGCCGCTGAGCCTGCGCGTCCGGAGCCTGTGCTCCGCAACGGGAGAGGCCACAGCAGTGAGAGGCCCGCGTACCGCAAAAGAAAAAAAAAAAAAAAAAAAGAGGAGCTCAGAAATTCTAATCAATGGTGTTTGTACTGCTCTGGGATTACTGCATAGCATTGCCCATATATTCAGTCCACACTTGACAGGGAAAATCTAAATATGTAATTGACTGAAGTGGTACAGCTCTAGTGTGACCCTAGGGAGGGAGTTTATTAGAAGAAATGTGATTTTAGCTTTTGGGTATAAAAACAAGTTGTCATCTGAAAGGCAAGAGGAGACATTTTAAAAAATAAAAACTGGAAATATACATATTAGAAAAGGAATATCCTTTATATTTCCTGATGGAGCTCCATGATAAAATGGCTTATTTTCATCACTTTTCATTTCTAGTTTTTATTGTCTGTTTTTTTTATTATTTCAATGACTGACAGTATTAAACTGATACTGTTTAAAACAATTTGAAAATAAAAATGTTTACTTTTATCCAAAACATTGTTAAAAATCATCATGCTACAGAATCTCCAAGCCAGTTTTGCTGCTGCTTCAATGCGGGGGGGGGTGCAGACCTCAATTTCACGGCCCTTCCCCTGCTTCTCTCTTTCTCCTTCCCACCCACAGTTGGCCCGATTCATAAAAGGACGCAAATGGCAGAGAGACGCCCAATATCAACATGAAATTAGGAGTGACCCAAATAAGACATCAAACCTAAGAGTCTGTTTCCCTAGGTTTTTCCCAAGTAAGTGAGCATATTCCAGAGAATGCTAAACCTAGCTTGATAGGATGAGGAGGAACTTGGAGTGACAGCACTCCCATACATATGGCAATGCTACGAACTCCCTGACCTTGAGAGAAAAATCCCCCTCATCCTATGGGGATGCCTGGAAGAGCCCAGGTTTTGTGAAAGATCTCTCCGGAGCTGGTGGGTTCCTAACTTGCAGACAAAAGGCAGAAACGAGAAACAGGACCCAAGATGACAGAAAAGCTTAGGGAGTGAGAGACAGTATCATTTGTCCTGTTCAGGTGTGATGACAAGGGACCTAGACAATAGAACGTGTTCCCTGCCCAAAAACTCTCCTCTGGAAGCACTAACAATACATAGACTTCCACTGACCATGGGAAAGACACTCTCTCCCAAAGGCACTGGTTTTAACTAAGCTCATCAGTTGAGAAGAAGAGTGACTTGTTCAGCTTAGCTTAAGTAAGGAGGACAGGGAAAAGAAGGATATTATAGATATGGTGCCATAAGGGAAACAGAGTTCAAGGGGATCCAAGAACTGTGGTAGGGAAGGTCAGCTGACAAACATTGACGCTGCCCTTCCAAAATGTAGAACTGTTGTTGGAATGAGGCTGCCCAGCCAGGGACTCTAGTTCCCAGACTCCTTGAACCCAGGTACAGCCATGAAACTAGTTTTCACTAATGGAATGTGGAGAAGCTAGTGTGTGTCACTTACAGGACAAAGTGGATAAAAAGGAGGAGGTATGACTTCCTCATGGTCTCTTTCCCCATCCAACAGCTGAATGCAGGAGACTCCAAGGACCTAGAGGAGTGCAGAGCCACAAGACGGAAGGAGCCTGAGTCCCTGAGTGAGCACAGGTGGAAGGGCGCTTCACTGGAAGCACCTGTATTAGACATGAAGTGAGAAAGGGTGATTGTATTAAGCCACTGAGAATGCAGGTTCATTGTTACAACAGCTATCCATCCCTTGACCACCACATCCAGAGACCAAACTATGACCAGGCCTTAAGATCACTGGAACTGGATCAAAGATACCCCTGGGAACCTCGATAGCAGGAATTCTTGGACTTTTTCTCTAGTGCTCTATGATTAATCTGACTCATGTATAACCTGACCTTTGGGTTCCTTCTCGCTTCTCTCACTTGCATCTGGCTTCCTTCCACTTCTCTCTATTTTTGTCAATGACGTAGCTCCAGCCTGCTCATAGTTCTTGTTTCCTTATGACCTCAACCTGCTCCTGGACCCTCATAACCGCTTCTACTTGGGCCTTTCACACCTTAGAATCCCACTGCTATCTGGTTCCCTTTATATTTCCTGCAGCTAGAACCTGCCTGGTCTAGCTTATTCCTATTGAATAGAGTTGTCAGTGCCAGGCCACCTCATAGGCGAATGGCTGGTTTAATGAATGGCTGCTCTTTGGCCAGGTTTCTACCTGCTCTTCAATAAGCTGTAGTCTCTGGGTAGAGAGAGCGGTGAGGGCGAGATCATGTGGCGTACGACCTGGCTGCTTAGGGCTGGCCCATTAGCAAGGGCTGTAAAACGAGGTACTGTGTAAGAGAACAGGGCTGTGGGAATGGCAGAAACTATGATTATTCAGCACGGAAGGTCCGGCAGGAGAGACAGTTTTCCCCCAGCCCTTGCAGCTACAGGCACCATCCACACAGCCCCTGGGCCTGGGAGACCCGCGAAGACTCAGCCCCACCAGCTGGTAGGGCCCACCATGAGTCTCACTACCCTAAGCTCAGGCACTGTCATGCTCAAGTCCCATCCACTGCCACGTAGAAGATAACCCATAAATCTATGTAGTCATGTCAGTTATGAACTTATACTACTATCCTACTGGGCAGTGAGACCTACCCTGACTTGAAGCCCATTCGGCTAGAGCCACGGCCGCTGACCATGTACCCGTTAGTCCTCCTCACTAGAGGACGGATACCGCTCCAGGTTCTCCAGCCACAGTCTGGGGTCCCATTCCAGCTAAACCAGACCACCCTGTACCACTCTCTGCTCCCTCTCTTCTCACCTCAAGGGTCAGAACTGTCTGGGATTCCTGCTGCCACGCCGCAGTGGGCTTCTCTGGACAGCAACACTGGTCTGGAGGGAGCCCAAGCCCACTTTTTCTCTCTGTGCATGATGATTTAGATTGCACTCTGTCAGTGCATGGACAGAAAAGGGCATTGCCAAAGCTCCAAATAGATGTGCTAAACAGCTCAGCCCTGGACAAGGAGGTAAACCAGCAAGGAAGAACGACGGCCGACAGGAGGTAATACGATGGCAGACTTGAAGAGGGTGAGTGACATTTTACCCCACGTTAAGTAAACTGAGAGGTCACGACTGCGTCTGTAATTTCTCTAGGAGAAGGAGGATAGAAACTGGCATCTATTATGAAGCAGTGATCCTAAGCCAGGCAGTGTGCTGGCTGCTTTACACATGTTTTATTTAATCCTCACAATGCAATAAGTAGTACCATCACTCATTTTAAAGGTGAGGAAATTGAGGTGCAGAGAACGTTTGTGGCTTGTCCATGGTTATAGGGGAGAAAGTGACGATACAGGAATTGAAATTCTGTTCTACCAGATTTAAAAACTAAGGTACTTTGTTCAGTGCTGCATCACACAACTTGTTCACAGCACATATTTGGCTGCGGTAAAAATGTTTTTGGATGGCTGCCTGTACCACCTGTACGTTCTTCTAGTGCCCTCAAAGAAGTGAGAGGCAAATGTCATCCCTCATAGAAGCCTTGTATTTTGGACAATGATCTCTTCCTCCCTCCCAGGTTCTTCTTTGTGTGGTGGCAGACAACAGAAAGGTACCCAAGCAGGCCGTGGAGATGTCTGCTCAAGGAGCTGTTTGGAGGCGGTCCTAGGGGCGGTAGATAGCAATGTCACTATGCTGCCATGTTTAATCTCTTAGTCACATTTGCTCATATTGTCCAGACCTTAACTTTTCAAACACCACCATGTCTTGAGCACTTACTAACTGTCTGCGCTATTCCAAATGCTTTATATGCAAAAGCTTTATTGGTCCTCCCAAAAACCCTATGAGGCAGGGGAAGGGCGAGAAATAAGTCTAAGACCAAGCAGATAAATGAATGGCACATGCACGTAGCATTATTCTCCCTGTATTTTACAGATGAGGAAACAGAAACACAGAACAGTCACGTAACTGTCATACACAGCAAGGAAGTGGCAAAGCCCGGATTTACACCCACACAGGTAGCCTGTCTCCGAGGCCATATGCTCTTAATCACTGTTTTTACTGTCTTCTTGTCCTTATAGCCTCATCTTCTGAGCTTTTGCTCCAACTCTTCACTGTGGCCTCGCATATGACTCTGGCTCTGAAAGTGGATGCAGCCCTTCTGGTTCTGACCTGTGGCTCCCTTCTTCTGTTAAGATACATTCCAGGCCAACCCAGGCAAGTCTCTCCATCTACTCTGACCACAGGCTGTGTGATTTTTCTCAGTCCTGGCACTAGGGACAAAACAAAGGCCAAGCCTTCCCTTTTAGAACTCTAAACCTCTGCTCCGCCTATTTCCCACCAAAGTTACTGCTCAGAAATTTCTGCAAGGACATGTTAAAAGCAAAGAGCTCCACAAACCTACATAATAGGGCTTGTTTTTCAATAGAAAGTTACCATAGTGGTACATCGACTGCTAAACCATTCCCTTGTAACTAGAAGCATTAGCACAACCACAGCTTTGAATCTTTCAATAGAGAGACTCAAAACAAGGCAAAGTCGCAATTTTTTTTTTTTAGTAGTCCTGTTGTAACCAGACAAGCCTCTAGGGTGGGAAGAAGTTAGTCCTTTAACAAGGGCCAGCTCTTAATTATGCTGCTTCCAGGAATGCTGAGGCATGGTCTGCATTCAACAGTGCTCCGGAAGACTGGCAGCGGGCTCTTTGTCATCTAATCACCTGGTAAGAACATCATCTTTGCTTAGTCTTTCCAGAGCCTCTGAATGGTCAACGTTTGGAGTAAGTATTGCAGAACAGAGAGGGGATTGTTAATTATTTCATGGGCCTTCTCTTCGACAGGACAATAGATCAGGCTGGACGTTTATTGAGTGATGGGGGAAAGCGGGGGAGGCGGGCGCGGTGGTTTCAGGATGGCCTCTGGGTCACAAGGTCAGGTTTCTAAAAGTTATTGTACAGACTGCTGTTGGTAGCTCTGCTTATTAGAGAATTAGGTCCTTTGTGTTGTTTGTAAAAGCACGAAAGTCCCAGCCAGACCCTGGCTTAAGTGAAACTTTTATTGCTGTCAGTCACACGGTCCCTCCAGCCTGAATCGTCTGTGGGAGTTCTTCCTGAAAGGCCAACTACCTTCACTCATTCATGGATCTGTCTAGGTAGACCCAAACACTTCAGAGAGCAGAGCATTCCTTGTCATGGCTCCACAGGTGTTTTTCATGAGATGACATGTTTAGACAGTTCTGAAAACTGGAGGTTGCGAGAATTGTTAGCTTTCATCGCCCTTTACTGTAATTACTTCCTTACTGCTTGCCTTCTCCACTAGATATAAGCTCTATGAGACCAAATCTATATTTCCCCCTGCTCTATTCTATGCCCAGGGTCAAGTACAGAGCTTGGCACATAGTAGAAAATAAATATTTGTTGAATAAAAGCAAACATTTATATACTACTTAATGTGTGCCTATCTAATATTCTAAGACTGACTCTCTCTTCATATATATATGTACATATATATATGTGTGTGTGTGTGTGTGTGTGTATATATATATATATATATATATATAAAATGAAAACTATATGGACTAGTTTCAATTATTAATCCCAGTTTACAGATGAGGAGACTGAGGCCCATAGACATTAAGTGACAATCTCCCTAAGGTCACAGAGCTAGTAAGTGGCAGAGCTGGGAATCCAGGCTTTGGGCTCCAATGTCCTGTCCATGTTCTTAACCACTATGCTCTATTCCAAGCATGCTGTAGACACCAAGAATAGTAAGACAGTGGTTTTCCTCGTGCAGAGAGTAGTACGAAGGCAGTAAGACCGCTCCAAGGTTTGTTCAAATCAAAATTATTTTAAAAGAAACAAAGGTCTTCATTCCCTCAAATCACTGAGTGAAAGGAGATGGATACGAAATACAGTAGGCCAGGAAAAGCTTGGTGCGAGTGCTGTGGGAAGCTGGGGAGGCCACCGTGGAGACCATGGGAGTGAAGAGAAGAGTAGCAAGGCCCCAGAGACACAAAGAATGGGGGCTGGGGAGGAAGATTAGCAACAGGGAGCAGCATGTCTGACTGCTTTCAGAAGGGATGATCATCTTGAACAGCAAGGTAGGCACATAGAGCATCGCAGCAAGATCCAGGGTGACACCCTGTAATCAGCTTTCCTGAGTGTCTCCCGTTGGAAAGAGGGAGACAGCCAATACCCCAGGCCTGTCCTCTAACATTTCCAGCAGCAAACAGAAAAGGGACTTTTGTGGAACCTCAGAACCAGTCCTGTCTCCCCACGTACCTTAACAACTCATCTCCAAAATACCAAATTTACAGAATTCAAGCCCTGCTGCTGAGGAAAAAAGAAAACAAATGAAGAGAAAACAGGAAGACAGTGGTATGCTAAGGAGTCGCAGGGAGCTAATAAAATTGCCCATATTACTTACACAGGTGATACTACCTAACAGTGTTCATTTAGTTCCCAAGTGTCCCATAGGGTATGCACTCAAAACTGTTTTAAAATATTCATTTACTTTAAATCCAACTTTCCGTATTTCCATTTTGATGTACCATATATTCAAGAATGCATTTAAATATTCTATTAAAATGGATTCATTGTCAAATAACACAGAATCCGCCAAAGTAATAGCTAATATTTCAGCACTAAGCCTTCATCACAGCTACGTCAAACACTTGATACCTCCTTCATTTCTTTCCAATTCTGGCACCTGTAACCATAGCAACGTACACTGAAACCTTTCAAGCAGAACAGAACTGACAATCACACTAACAGCACAAATACCTGAGCTGAGAAAAGAGAGGGGCGGCCCAAGTAGGTAGCTGTTGAAATTAAAAGCTAATGACAAGACAACAGCTGGAAACAAGTGCCGGCTCACACTGCTGCCTCTTTCTAGCATATGAACGGTATGTTGAGCCCAATTTGATTTATGTTTTATTAGTGGTGCTGCCATTAAGGAATACTTCATTAGCCATCATCTCAACAAAAAAAGTGGAGTGGAAACTTAAGAAAAATAAGTTGTTTGGAGGAAAATTTCAAGGGCTGCATCTGTTTGCCCAGAATCTGCACCATGCATGTTCATGTTTTCTGCTCGTCCATGTAGTGAGAGACAGAAAAGTGAACCCCTCTTACTGAATCCTCTTGAAATGTAAACACGTGTCCGTAAACTGCAAGGAATTGTCTGCTATTGAGAAAAGATTCCCATTAGCCAATTAGAGTAATTACATGGATTAAGATTTCTTGTTTCTGGTGGTTTCTTCTTCTTCTTTTTTTTTTAATCCCTAATTCTTTCTTGCCCAGCAAAGGAAGGGATAAACAGCTGATATAGTCAGAGAATTAAATGGGGGCAAACTAGGGCATTCTCATTTTCAGATTCAAAATGCAACTGAAATTTTATGCTTACCTCAACATAACAACATGTGATGATTTCTGTGCAACGGAAGGCATAAAGGGTCACGTTTCCCCAAGACTTCAATTACAGTAGCTTCTATCTTCCCTAAAACAGCATTTGGTCTCAGAAAATTGCCTTTAATGGTGCAGGTGTTTGTCGAGAGTATCCATCATATTTAGTCCCAAGCACTCCATATTAATTCACCAGTTTCATTAGCAAAAGCCTTTTCTTCCAGATGACAATGAAAAGTAAATATAATTTCAAACAGATGTGCTGGTTTTTCTATGAATCTGAAAGAGGAAAAAAGAAGCTGGCATTGGCTGAAGGCAGGAGAGATGAGACTCCAGCACTTAAATGCACACAGCGTGGATCTCTGGAGCATATTCTGAACTAGATCCATGTGCACGGCCCCCTCTGCATCGCAATGAAGTCTGCCCATGCCCAAGCAACTACTTACAATACCTACCAAGCAGACTGTTTCCCAGCCCAATGCAAATGATGGGCATTATTAGTTTTAGGAAGGGTGACCTGAAATGCCACTGAAGACAACTTAGCTAGATTCAGTTTCCATTATTTCAGCTGGTAATGTTTCCCTAGCCTTTCACAAAGTGACAATTATGAATTACTGACAGTATCTGTACATGTTTCTATGTGCATGCTCACCTAATGCCATATTCAGAGGTCACCTCTCTGGGAGCCTCACTTACCCATGATATAGCCAAGAACTAGAGGGTCAGAAACTAAAGGCCTGTCTGCTTATAATTATTTCAAGTATGATTTTAAAAAGCAGTGTGCAATTCAATTCAACAAATATCCATGTCAGACTGTTGACCCATACTTATAAGGGCAGGGAAGAGCCTGGAGCTAGTGTCCCACAGCTGCCAGTCTCTGTTTCCAGAGCAAGGAGAAACCTTTCTGTAAGCTTTGGCCTGCGTGGCTTTTTCTGCTAATTAACAGGCCCTCTAGCCCATCGAGGTCAGTTCCTTGGTGATGCAGAAGCTGATTGTTAGCAGCCATGCCCTCTAAAAATCCCTTAGAAGAATCCTCCCTCTAAAAGAATTACTATGTTGTGCACAAGCCTGTATTTAGGGTAAGATGAAGAGCCTCTGTTTATAGGAGGCATTAGTTCTAGCATTTCTATTAGGAATGATGACTCTGCCAATAATTTCCTGTTAGATAAGAAAGGTCGTTGGAAGTCACCTACTCCACTCACAGCTTAAATGATTGTTAAAAGAAAGCTCAGAGAAATGAAAGAACTTTAATTCCTTGAACACCAAAGTGATCACACTGCTTCCCAGTTAAAACCCTTTTTTGGCTCCCATGGCCTCCAGGACAGAGGCCAAACTCCTTGGCAGGGATTATAAGGCCTACATAGCTGAGCCTTGCCAACATTTCCATTCTCTCCTCCTTGCCGCCACCCTACACCCTCACCCTTCATGATCCAGCCACACTGGAGCAATGGCTATCAACTCTGGCTGCACATTTGAATCATCTGGCATACTTTGAATCACCCTGATGCTCAGGCTGTATCTCAGACCAAGAGGTTCTGATTTAATGGATCTCATTTGGGATCCAGACTTTGGTATTTTCTATAAATTCGCTCGAGCAATTCTAACATTTTGCCAAGGTTGAGAACTACTGAGTTAGATGATTTCCGAGTTCCTGTGCGAAACTGAGATCCCTTTCCATGGTGGTGGTGGGGAGGGGAGGTTGTTAATGAGGATAAATTTAAGGATATCTTTAAAAGATGGTTAGAATTTCAGTAGGTAGAAATGAGGAGTAAGAGGCATAGAAAGCCAGGTCTGGTGGCCCCGCTGAGCAGGTAGTGACGTGCAAACATTCTTCTTTACTCTTTGTATGGAATGATTTGGATGGATGATAAGCATACAGTTCAGAGTCTATATTTTTATCCACTTCTACTTACACTTTGCCCAACAAATATTACAACTGCTTCCAATATGCACAAGCATAAATACGTCAAGTGATAATTGGATGAACAGATATTCCTCTAGATACAAAAACAAGTTTTATACATCTTCATTCTAGAAAGTTAGGAAGAGTCAACTCCAAGGCAACAAAACCAATAGCAAGTAAATCTTCATCTTCAAATGGATAGTGCATTTGAAAATGTTTACATTCATCACAGGGTATGTAGTGGTGATAGTAAAGTAGGGGGATTTATCAATGTTCAGATCCATTGTTAGTACAGAGAGATATGCATTTACACATGACATTTAGTAGCCAGTTTCTTTAATTTCTCTTGGAAAATTAGTTGTAATCTGAAACGGATATGCAGCCATTTAGTATCATAGCAGTTTAACCTGGAGATATGTTTCAGTTTGGAAGCAGAAGGGACCACAAAGATCTAAATGTTTGCATTTAGATCTTTGCATCACACATTCATGGTGATGTGATTAGGATATAAAGGCCCCAAAAGACCAGGAATCTACAGGTATGGTTTATTAAAAGACTCAGTTAAAGACATTTGAGTGATTATCTAACAAAAGCTGTGGTATTTGATGAGGTTAAATGTGAAATGCCAAAATAAATAATTGAAAGTAAAATACCCAATCAATCTCTTAATTTACTCAACAGACAGTTGTGGCACATTGTACTAGGCATTGGTGGCAAAACAGTTGAGTAGACAACATCTTTACTTTCAGAATACCTATAAGTCTAATGGAAGAGAGCAAAATGATAACTATATGATGAGTGCTGTTTGGGGAAAGGACAGGATACCATAGAGCACAGAGCAGAGTCATTTATGGGAGACAAAAGCTTCCTGGAGTGACATTTAAGTTGAGACCTAAAATATAAGCGTTGTTCATGGGGGGGGGTGTGTGTGTGTGTGTGTGTGTGTGTGTGTGTGTGCGCGCGCACGCGCGCGCCTTAAGTTGTTTAGAGAGCATAACTCATCCTAGAAATCAAAAGTTCAGTCCAGTTAGGATGTGGAGTGTGAGTGTGGGGTATGGCGATAGAGGAAACCAAACCGATAGAGGAAATCAGACTGAGTCCTGAGGCTGTTCTAAGCATTTCATCACAACATCCTTGCTGTTACCTGAAAGCAGCTTTGAGAGAAAAAAAAGAATTAGTCAGATAATGTCTCCACAGGACACAGCCTGGGAATAAACTGGCTTGGACCAACACCTTTTAGAGATGCTCTAGCACAGTCGCTCAGCTGCTTTATTTCAATGTGCGAACCTTCCGGATAAAACCGTGTGGAAGTAATCTTCATGGGCTGAATTATGAAAGTGGAACAGGGTACTTCCCCCTTTGGGGACCCTCCAACATTACCCCACTTTTGTTTCTTATTTGGTATAGGAAAAGCCAAATAAGGGTTGGCTCACCCTGACCCTGGCAGACAGAAGGGGGCGGACAGAGGAGTGTCATCAAATAGATTCCTAGTGTACAAGACCCTTTGCCTCAAACCTTGTGGAAATTCAAACAACATCAAGGAGTGTTGGCTAGAGAGATAAGAGTCATTGGAATGTGATCCTCTACGGCTAGCCGAGTAAAGTGACTAATTTGACTCATGGCTGACATGGTGCTTGCTTTTTTGCAGAGAAATACTTCAGAGATAGGATGAGATTTCATGATGATAGGATGAGATTTCAACTCAAGCGCTCTGAGTTGCTTATACACAAGGTGTAATAAAAATGCAGGGTAGTTTTATAACAAGCACTCAAATGCTTCTGAGAATACCACAGGGTTAACAAGTTCAAAGAAATTTTGAACAGTAATGGCAAAATGCTCGATCTTTCCTCCTTTTTTTTCATTTTCAGCGTCTTTGCTAGAAAAGAAAAAGAAGCATAACTGAATAAACCCTAGAATTAAGATCTCTTTTGAGTGACAATCTCTTTAGTTCTACACAGTTAAGAGAACCCCTATGGGGTTAATAGAAGACTTTGCCTCCTCAGCAGTTACATACCATTTAAAACTCTGGGTAACAAATCATTATCAAGCCTTCTGGGACATCATTTTTAACGCCTTTGGAACCTCTTTCTGGGAGCAGAACATTATCCTGATACTGCACAGGACGTAGGGTGCTCCTAGACCCTGCGGGACATCCAGGGTGACTGTTAGGCCCGGGAGCTCACAATGTCACTCCAAGCAATAAGCCAACCACAGATTGTCAGCACTAAAAGGGACAATGCAGCTGTCATTATAGTGCAGGTGGAAACATAGACACTAGCAGTTTACTCCAAACCATGGGGCTAGTCCCAAAGCTGGGACTAGAATCCAGGTATCATTTTTATTTGTATGTTTTCTTAAGCAAGGACAGAGAATTATAAAAGTAAGAGCTGTTATTTGCTGAGCACTGACTATACCTCAAGCACAAAGATAAACCCTTTCCACACATTAACCCATACTATCATTATCCCCATTTTACAGATGCAGAAACTGATGGACAAAGTAACTTGCTCAGGGCTACACAACTAGCAAGAATCAGAGCCAGAATTCTAACTCGGACCTATGTGACTATAAAGCACATTGCCATCTTGCTTCTAGAATGAGGTGAAGAAGATGAAAGTACTGAGTCAAGAGTGTGCTTTTAAGTATCCTGCCAGGCTGTATTTTAAACTTTGACTAACACTGCAGAAACTGGAGTCTCATAAGGCGCAAGAAATGTCTCCAAATGCAGTAAACATAATCCAATTTTTTGTGGAGAATATTGCATCACTAAGCAGGCTAGCTGCATGAATTTGATGATCTCTTTGTTAATCAGGTATTTTTGGTGCAAAGACACATGTAAAGGGCTTTGACTCACAATTGTCTAAAATTGGTGAGGGCAAAAGGAACTAAAGGAAAGTTAAAGAAAAGAACTTGAGCCAAGACAGCCTTGGGCTGTTCGTTAGTTATTCCTCATGGCAATCAGTTTTTTGGCTTCTCCTTCTATTTGAATGCTCAGCTCACCTTAGTGTAATTTTTTTGTTCACAAATCTTTCCTTTGAGACAGAACACAGTCTCCCTAAAGAGTGAGGACCTTGTGTTTTCTCCTTTGTATTCCTGGTGCCAAGCACAGTGCCTGACACATACAGATGTTCATAAAAAGGCCTGTGGAACTGAATGCGTGTTTACTGAGTGAATGCACTGTAGCTACATCCACAGGACTTAACAGACGATCCTAGAAACCAAACCAAATAGGGCTTTTGGCAGAATATGAATGACCATGAAAATTCTAGTCTCTGGGATTATTTCGCTGCTTTAAACAGCTTTTGGAAATGAACACGGACATACAGTTCAATTTCTAGAAGTCTCTTAGACTACTCCACCAAGACACGGAATGTGAGCCTGGTTCTTTCAGTTTTGAATACTAGGCTTGGCTAGTGGGTGTACGGTAGATGATCTGGGGAGTGAAAGAGCATTATGTGATCGAAGGCTCTATTACATGCACTAGATTGACCTGTACAGCAGATGGAGAAAAAAGCAGCAAGATTTTTTTTCCTAAAAGGTTCCATCACAGCAATACCTAATGGTCAATGAGACCTCATAATTAAAAACAGCAAAACCTAACTCATATAACATGGTAGCACATGAAACCACTTACCAGGCACAGCAAAGGAAACCAGGGTGGCTTATACCTTGCTTCGTCTCACATTTGTTGACGGTTTCAAGGGCTGTAACATCAAGTGAAAACTTCAGGGCGAAGGCGAGTTGCTCCCTCTGCTACCCATTCTTCCCCTGTGTTCATCTCTAACTCCAAAAACCCCCTCTAAAACGGAATCCTAAATCTGATTTCCCCCGTTTCCAAAGGCTAAGGCGAAGTATGGGGGAGGGGGGCATAAAAGTGCTCCGGCAGCACGGACTGCTCAGTGTGCTGCCTGGAGTCTCTTCATGCAGCCTCACAGAGCTCATTTGAGAGAGAAGAGAGCTGCATGTTATTTATGAGCACATAATATCTCAGCATAGAAAGTCTCAGTCAAAAACATTTTTGCCAACATGGTAAGAGTAACATGCTACGCTTAAGTAGATGAATCTATGATTTAGAAAGAGGCAGTTTAAATAAATGGCTAGTTTTCCCGTTAGAAGATTTTTCAACTATATCCAGATGGGGAAGAAAAGAAAGAAAATTAACTGGGATCATAGGGCTCCCTCCATCTTGGGTGCTAATGTGCTATTGACAAGTTATAATGAGAGCTTCTCTGTCCCAGAGTGAGGAATAGGCTCATTAAAACTCGAGGAACAGGAAAGCAAGCTTTCAACTCCCTTGTTTTTTAAACTTCACTGGTTTTTAGAAATACTAAATGAATTGCCTGACAAAACGATGTTATTGATTTCAAAGTGTCTGCATTCTCGTGCTTGCATTTGCATTTGAATCTGAGCTACTTAGAGTGTCAGTTGTTGGATAGAAGAATGGAAATGAGAGTTCTATGGTGGGCTCGGAAAGACTGATGTGTTGACTCTTCCACTTAGTCACTGTGGAAATAAGCCTCATACTAACCTTGGTTTCTTCTTGATCAAAACACATCAATTAACATGGTTTGAACATTGCTTTCTTCTGCGTTCGAAGAAAGGAGAATCCCAAATTTCAAACTATTAAATAAGATGGCTGTTCCACAATGTAACCCGATTAGGATGCCAGACTACAGCTCTGGAAGGGGCTGTTGATGCACACTCTCAACAACCCAAGCCTGAGCACACATTACGCTGAAACGGTAAATAATCCAAAAATCACTTAGATTTGGTTCTGAGAATTCACTATGTGATTTGTGTGTATGTGTGGCAGGTGTAGCCTCCTAATTACTTTTTCTTATGCTAATATTTGCATGGATTTCTATGCCTCAAGCACATAATTAGTGGCAGAAAGAGGGAGAAGTCAAAGGCAACTCTGAAGTTCAGAGTCATTATTAGGAAGAGAAGTAGCTTTAAGGGAGGACAATGTTTCAGACATGATTTGGAGTTGATACAGGAGGATGAATGCTGCGAAAATGCTCAGTCTTGAGCACTGGGGTTCTCTATCTTCCACAGAGGTAGAAGGGAATCTCAGGGAATGGCCGCAGCTGGAAGCAGAGCAAAGATGGCAAAGGAATCACAGAAGGTGCCATTATTGAGAAAGGAGGAGAATCAGCCTTCCTCTAAATCCCAGATTTGCAAGGAATGAAAGGTTCTGAAGAAGTGTTATGAGAAGCTTGCAAGACGTTCAAGGGGGCAAGGACTGTTACAAGGCCAGTAGACTGGAGTTCGGGAGGTCACTGGACCTCTCACAGTACAAGTAGAGTACAACGCTTAATAATCAGGTTTCAAGGAGGCATGGAGGGGAGGGGATAAAACAGACTTATATGGAAATACAGCATATACGGAAAGGGGTTGAAAGAGAATGAGAAAAACAAACCTGACACTAACCTGGAGAGCGGGACTGCTTGTCTGTTTCAAGACAGAGGTGACCTATGCCTTTTAAAATTTATTTTGTAGGAGACACTGAATATAGCTGACAAAGGGGGTAACTGGAGAAGCACGGTTTTGAAGGTAGTGACACACAATGGGGTTAGGAACACCCAGAGGTATAGGGAGACGTGGAGGGAAGAAGCACAATCTGCGAGGTGAGTTGGGACGTGAGGAGAGGACAGTTACGTGGGAGATGTGTTGAGGCAGAAGGGGAGCTCATACAGTAGGAGGTGAGGGGTGGGCTTGCAGTTGTGAAGAAAGCAAGGGAGTTCAGAATGTTCTGAGCAGGAGTGTCCTAGGAAATCCAAATTAATCAAAAGGATTGTTGAGCAGCAGTGGGGGTCCTGATGGAGTAATTATATTTGTATTTGACCAACTCTGCCCAAGTCAAACAATATTTTTGAGCCAAGAATAGAATGAAGTCCAGGATCAGGGAGAATGTTCTAAGAAGGCAAGTTAGTGGGTGTGATCCAGCAAAAGAGGAGGTGCGTGGAATAATCCCAAAGTGCCCTTCTCCTTAGAAGCCACAAGATGCTGCTGCTGCTATGTAGCTGTAGGATGCTGGGCTCAGGAAACACTCCATTCACCCTTGCATGCATGCAGAAACTCAGAGGATTGTCAAATGAAGTTTGTTTCGAAAGAAAACATGGAGTTTTAACTAAAGACAGACAAAAAACGTGAAGACGCAAGCCATGCAAAGGTAAAGAAGAAAGAGGAATTTTGAGAACTTGTAATTTATTTAATTATATTGAGGATTGGAGTTTTCCATAATCCCCCCGTCACTGAAAAACCAATTCAAAATTTCCTATGGAAGATAACATGGGGTGTGAGCACATGTTCTCAGATTCCCTATTATCCCATGACTAATATCTCGTGACTAAAAGAAGACATACACCATAGGGGTACTAGGCAAGGACTCTTTAAGGCCAAGCCTATGGGTTTAAATCCAAACTGCTGAGACTTTAGACAAGTTACTTACCCTCTCTGTGCCTTAATCTTTCTCATCTGAAAAACAGGCACAGTAAGTGGTTATGTCTCATAGGTCTGTTGTGAGCAGTAAATGCATAAGACCTTATTCATTTAATATGTAAAATACTTATAAAGCACTGGCAGAAAGTACTACAGTATTGCTATTATTGAGTGTCTTTGCCCAGTATTTTCATAAAGTGTGGCTTACACGACTATTAACATGCATATATGATTCCTTTACTTTGCATCTTTGTATTTTTCTCACTTCCCTCCCTGTATTGTAGGCTCCTGGGAGGCAAAGACCATATCCAATACATCTTTATATTTAGCCTGTTCTGATTATCAATAGTTGTGTCAGAAACAACCCCACAACTTAGTGGCATAAAACAGCAACCATTTTCTTATGCTCACCAATTCTGTGGGTCAAGAATTCAGAAAGGAGACAGCAGGGTTGGCTCTTCTCTACATCATGACGGCTTGAGGGTCAGCTCCACGACCCAAATGACTGGTGGAGTAACATGAACAGCTGGGAGCTACAATAGCTGGGGCTGGGGGATCCACTTCCAAGCTGGCTTCATCACTCACATATCTAGTGCCTGGGTGGGAATGGCTGAAGAAGTGACTTAGCTGGGACTATCCGTAGGAAACGCTAGCTGTGTTTTCTTCAAGATGCCCATCTCAGGGTAGTTTTCCTTCTTACATGGCGGCTCACAACTCCAAGAGCAAGTATTCTAGAGAACAAGATGGAGTGGTTTGGCTTTTATGACCAAGCCTCAGAACTTACATTGTGTCACTTCTGTCATACTCTATTGGTCAAAGCAGCCACAAGCCCAACTAGATTTAAGGGGAGGGAATAGACTCCACTTATCAATGGGCAGAGTGTCAAAGAATCGTGGCCCTCTTGTTAAACTGCCACAACCCCTTTTGTGGCACCTTTTGTTTATAATGCCTCAACACCTCTCATAACTATTCCCTTCTCTCCATCCCCTCCACCACTGCTCTAGTTCAGGTCTTTGTCTTCTCTTCAATGGAACACTGCAATCATTTTCTAAATGATCTCTCTGCCTCCACCCTGCTTCCTCTTATCCATTTTCCACAGAGAAGCCAGAGTAAATTTGCAAAAACATAAATCGGATCCTGAATTCCCTTCCTTAAAACCCATCCATACTTTCCCGTTGCCCTGAGAAGAAAGCCTAAACCCCTTACCACTGCTGCCCACGTCTCCTACCTCTTCTCTCATCATGTCTCTGCCTCATGTTTTACACCCTGGTCACTCTGATCTTCTCTTGATTTTCCTCCTCCAGTGTTTCCCATCTCAGCAAATAGAACCAAACTGCCACAAACTTTCCATTCATTTCTACCTTCGCCCCAGTCCAGACCCCCAATCATTTCTCTTCTTGACCACAGTAATAGCCTCCTAGCTAGCCGCCCTCTATTCTTGCCCTACACTGCCCCTAGAGGGCTCTTTCTAAAACTTGCATTTCTATCCCATAAGTACTTGAGGCACAAGTTTCAAAACTGAACTCAAACCTGACCCCAAACCTGCTCCTTTTTCTGAATTCTCGCTTTCAGTGAATGGCCCCCAGTTCTCCAATCCAAAACTTTGGGCTTCATCCTTGACCTCTACCCACTCGTCCACAACTCACAATCAGGCACCAAGTCCTTTAAAGCATACAGTGTAAACTACAGCCCTTAAAAAAAGACAGTCTTGGGTTCAAGGCCAGGCTCTGCCATTTACTAGTTACATAATTTAGGGAAAGCAGCTTCTCTGTTTATGTCTTTAAGCTTGAAAAAGTAATAATATATATTTCTCAGCATAAATATGAGTTTTCAAGGAAATAATTCTTAACAACCATTTGTGTCATGATTCCCATGTAAGAAAATCAGTAAGAGCTTTATAATGGTTAGTTATTCTTATTATTAAATTAGATTCTTAACCTGGTTTGAATAAACAATCTAGAAAAAGTATTTCTGAAGTAACTGAGAAAATTTTAAATTTATGGTTATTACATGTTATCAGGAAATTAATTTTGTTAGGTGTGTAAAGTCCAGTATGGCCATTTGAGAAAATGTTCTTAAATTTTTTAGAGATTCATATGGATGTATTTATGATGTAACTATCTAATTTACTTTATATCTCCAGGGAAAAATAGATGATGCATATACGACAAAATATTAACAATTTTTAAATTTACATGATGGGTATTCATTAACCTATTCTCTATTTCTCTTCTTGTTTGAAAATTTTAATAAATAAGAAGTAAAATAAAGAAATAAAAAGAATAAACACAAGATTAAAAGTCTATCTGTGATACCTCTAGAATCATCTACTTTCTCTTCATTCTCAACCACTGCTCTAGTTTAGAGATTGGCAAATTTTTCCTATAAGGGGCCAGATAGTATTGATGAATATTTTAGATTCCATGGGCCATACAATCTCTGTAACAACTACTCAACTCTGCCACTGTAGCACAAAAGCAGCCATTGACAATACATAAATGAATGGGCATGGTTTTTTCCAATAAAACTTTATTTACAAAAACAGGCAGGTGATGGACCAGATTTAGCCCATGCGCTGTAGTTTGCTGACCCCTGCTCTAATTGAGGCACTCATCTACTCTAACCCAGAGTGCGAGGACTCTCTTACAACCCTCTTACCCATCTCCTTCCATTCAGACTTGTCCTCACTCCACTCCATCCCTTATAGATTGACAGTGGCAGTTCCCCTACTTATTTTTTTAATTAATTTATTTATTTATTTATTTATTTATTTTTGGCTGCGTTGGGTCTTCGTTGCCGCGCGCTGGCTTTTCTCTAGTTGTGGCCAGCGGGGGCTACTCTTCATTATGGTGCGTGGGCTTCTCATGATGGTGGCTTCTCTTGTTGCGGATCACGGGGTCTAGGAGCACGGGCTTCAGTAGTTGTGGCACGCGGGCCCAGTAGTTGTGGCTAGCAGGCTCTAGAGCACAGGCTCAGTAGTTGTGGCGCAGGGGCTTAGTTGCTCTGCAGCATGTGGGGTCTTCCCGGAGCAGGGCTCGAACCCGTGTCCCCTGCATTGGCAGGTGGATTCTTAACCACTGCACCACCAGGGAAGCCCAATTCCCCTACTTAGAACTGGGCAGTAGTTTCCCATCATCTTCTCACCCTCCCTCATTATGTTTCCAAACCTGACCCCCATCATTAACCCCCAACAGGCACCCCCCGCACGCATCCTTTTCTTTATACATGTGTCTTTATTTTTTAAACAACTTTATTAACATATCTTTGACATATAAAAGGTGTATATATTTAAAGTGTACAACTTGATGTTTTGATATATGTACACATTGTGAAAAGATCACCACACTCAAGTTAAATAACTTATCCATCACCTCTGCACAGTTATCTTGTGTGTGGGGGTGGTGGTGAGAATATTTAAGATCTATCCTCCTACCAAATTTCAAGTATACAGTACAATATTGCTAACTATCATAATCATGCTGTACATTAGATCTCCAGAACTCATCCATCTTGCACAACTGAAAGCTGTACCCTTTGATCAACATCTCCCCATTTCCCCCTCCCCCAACCCTACTTACACCTGGCAACCACCATTACCCTCTCTGCTCCTATGAATCTGACTGTTTTAGACTCCACATGTAAGTGAGATCTCACAATATTTGTCTTTCTGCACATACACATTTTTTAGTCTCCAAGGTCTTCTTGTTTTCAGGCCTCTCCTGCTTGGGTGACTCCTCCCCACCTCACTTCCATACTTGAAGTGTTACTCAAACTCCTCCTCCCTCAAGACTCAGCTCAGTCATCGCCTTCCCTCTGGTAAGCCTCAGTCTTTCCCCCAATGTACATATATGCATGTGCATATGCACACACACACACACACACACACACACCAGAAGTAGTCAAGCTTGGGGCTCCTCCTTGGTACTCTCAATATCTCTAGGGTGTCTCTTTTTCATGGCACTTGTCACACTTCCTGTCATGATGTGATTACTTCTCTGCTTTCATCATTGGTCTAGAAGCTTGTTGAGAGCAGAGACTATCTTATTTATCTCAATGTCTGTTACAGAGCCTGTCATATGATTAAATGAATATTCAGATCTATCACAAAGATGCCCTTCATTAGGGAATTTCAAGATACTAACTCTGAAGAAAAGTAGTTGGACTTCACACAATCTCTAGAAATATAAAAATTACGAGCAAACGAATAAATAAACACAGGAACCCCAGTGCTTCCTATTGGAGATAAGTTAGATCACATTAGGATCAAATAGTCTAGAGATCACTGAAGCACTCTTCACTATCCTAGGAGGAGCTTTGGTTTCCTGAAAGATGTAATAACCTCTAAAATGATTGTATCATGCTCAGTGCTTCCATCCCTAGCCCACATGGGCTTCTTCCATCCGGTAATTACAGCTCCTAGCCGGAGTTCATAGCTTGGTAAGTAGAGCATGGGCTGGATTTCAGTCCCCATTCACCATGTTGGCCAGAAGCCCTTGTGCAGTGAACAAACTGTACAAACATGTGCAGTGGCCCTTTTTGTATCCCCAGATGATATTTATGGATGAGTCAAAGCAAAAAATGGCATAATTTTTGCAGAGTGAGCAAACAATCCATTGGTACAGCATTTGCTCCTCAGCTTGTTGTATACCAGCAGTTTTCAACAGGGGGCATACAGTGAGCGTGGTATCAGATCACATGGGGAACTTTGTCAACTTACACATGCATGCTCCCACACTCTAGTTCCTGATCTCAAAATTCTGATGTATTTCATAAGGGGTGTTCTTATCCCCAAAATATGGCATGTCCCAAGGGGCAGAACATGTCTGGATGCGGATGTGACTTTCCAATGCTCCACAGGTCATTCTAGTACCCCTTCTATCACCCCATATACTCGTAGCTGCTTGAGAGTCACTTATCCACTCCTTTAAGCTACAAGCAAAGGAACTGGTTTGAGCCATGTTCCATGTACCTATAGACACAACCAGTCCAGATTACACCTTCTGTAAGACCCTGGTGAGATGTAAATTAAATAACCAAGCAAGGCCTGATTCACAAACTCAAACACAAATGATTATTCTGGTTCATGCCATGATCAAATTTGTGGCCTGAGTTATTTAAGCAAGGAAATTTTCGCATAAACAGATTGCGTAGTGAGTTTTACTACACTGAAGAATCAGTCCATATAATTGGGAAATTAAACCATTCTATTTTTAAGCATTTATTTGGGATTTTTAAACACACCATTCTCAGATTCCTTGATGAGGAGTTATATTTTAATTATGTTCAACAGGAATTTCTTCAGCTTTTATTATGTGCACGTCCATGTGTTGGCAACTGTCAGGGAAATAAATATTTAAAAATAAGAAGTATCATTCCTTCAAGGAGCTTCAAGACTGGTTGTCAATAAATCAAGTGGGGAAATAATTCAAGGTATACAGGGCTTCTCAAATAGGAGGGGAGGTATCCTCTTCCCAAGAAGGGCCTTTAGGATCCATGCAATGGAGGATTTTGTTGTGGATGCCATTTGTGGTTGTAATGAAGCAAAATATTCTAAGTTTATAATGTACATTTTCTGAAATAGTTGAGCCACATAATATTCTGGGATATTTAGTGTATGATAAGGGCTTTCTGAAATCACACTGCCCACTCTTCCAGCTCCATTTCTTTCCCTATATGACAATTTTCACATACTCCTTTAGACTATGGAAGGCCCCTTCCTGCTCACATTAGAATCACTAACAATATATAAAACAAATATTAACAGAACTGAAGGGACAAACAGACAGCAATACAATAATAGTAGGAGACTTCAATACCCCATTTTCAAGAATGGACTGATCATCCAAACAGAAAATCAATAAGGAAACAGAGAACTTGAATAATAATATAACCAAAATGGATATAACATGCATATGCAGAACACTCCATTCAGCAGCAACAGAATACACATTCTTCTAAAGTGTACAGAACACTCCCCAGGATAGATCAGATGTTAGGTCACAAAACAAGTCTTAAAAAGTTTAAGAAGAAGACTTCCCTGGCAGTCCAGTGGTTAAGACTCCACGCTTCCACTGCAGGGGACGTGGGTTCGATCCCTGGTTGGGGAACTAAGATCCCACTTGCCATGTGACACGGCCAAAAAAAAAAAGTTTAAGAAGACAGAAATCATATCAAGTATCCTTTCTGACGACAATGATAGGCAATGAGAAATCAACAACAAGAGGAAAACTGAAAAATTCACAAATATGTGGAAACTAAAAAACACACTCCTGAAAAACTAATGGATCAAAGAAGAAATCAAAAGGGAAATTTAAAAAATGTATTGAGACAAATGAAAATGGAAACATAAAATACCAAAATTTATGGAATGCAGCAAAAGCATTTCTAAGAGGGAATTTTTTTGGCAATAAACATCTGCATTTAAAAACAGGGACACATACAGACTAAAAGTGAAGGGATGGAAAAAGATATTCCATGCAAATAGACATCAAAAGAAAGCTGGAGTAGCAATACTCATATCAGATAGTCTTTAAAATAAACAATGTTACAAGAGACAAGGAAGGACACTACATAATGATCAAATGACCAATCCAAGAAGATATAACAATTAAAAATATATATTCACCCAACATAGGAGCACCTCAATATGAGGCAACTGCTAACAGCTATACACGAGGAAATCGACAGTAACACAATAATAGTGGGAGACTTTACCACCTCACTTACACCAATGGACAGATCATCCAGACAGAAATTAATAAGGAAACACAAGCTTTAAATGACACAATAAAACAGATAGATTTAATTGATAGTAATAGGACATTCCATCCAAAAACAGCAGATTACACTTTCTTCTCAAGTGTATATGGAACATACTCCAGGATAGATCACATCTTGGGTCACAGATGAATCCTTGGTAAATTAAGAAAATTGAAATCATATCAAGCATCTTTTCTGACCACAACACTAGGAGATTAGAAATCAATTACAGGGAAAAAAACGAGAAAAACACAAACACATGGAGACTAAACAATATATTACTAAATAACCAAGAGATCACTGAAGAAATCAAAGAGGAAATCAAAAAATACCTAGAGACAAATCTCATTGAAAACATGACGATCCAAAACCTATGGGATGCAGCCAAAGCAGTTCTAAGAGGGAAGTTTATAGCAGTATAATCCTACCTCAAGAAACAAGAAAAATCTCAAAGAAAAAAATCTAACCTTACACTTAAAGGAACTAGAGAAAGAAGAACAAACAAAACCTAAAATTAGTAGAAGGAAAGAAACCATAAAGATCAGAGCAGAAATAAATGAAATAGAAACAAAGAAACCAATAGCAAAGATCAATAAAACTAAAAGATGGCTCTTTGAGAAGATAAACAAGATTGATAAACATTTAGTCAGACTCATCAAGAAAAAGAAGGAGAGGACTCAAAACAATGAACTTAGAAATGAAAAAGGAGAAGTTACAACAGACACCGCAGAAATACAAAGCATCATAAAAGACTACTACAAACAACTCTATGCCAATGAAATGGACAACCTGGAAGAAATGGATGAATTCGTAGAAAGTTATAACCTTCCAAGACTGAACCAGGAAGAAACAGAAAATATAAACAGACCAATCACAGGTAATGAAATTGAAACTGTGATTAAAAATCTTCCAACAAACAAAAGCCTAAGACCAGATGGCTTCACAGGTAAATTCTATCAAACATATAGAGAAGAGCTAACACCTATCCTTCTCAAAGTCTTCCAGAAAATTGCAGAGGAAGGAACACTCCCAAACTCATTCTAAAGGGCCACCATCACCCTGATACCAAAACCAGACAGAGATAGGACAAAACACAGAAAATTACAGACCAATATCACTGATGAATATAGATGTAAAAATCCTCAACAAAATACTAGCAAACAGAATCCAACAGCACATTAAAAGGATCATACACCATGATCAAGTGGGATATATCCCAGCGATGCAAGTATTCTTCAATATATGCAAATCAATCAACGTGATACACCATATTAACAAATTGAAGAATAAAAATCATATGATCATCTCAACAGATGCAGAAAAAGCTTTTGATTAAATTTAACATTTAAATTTTACAATAAACTTATGATAAAAACTCTCCAGAAAGTGGGCATAGAGGGAACCTACCTCAACATAATAAAGGCCATATACGACAAACCCACAGCAAACATCATTCTGAATGGTGAAAAACTGAAAGCATTTCCTCTAAGATCAGGAACAAGACAAGGATGTCCACTCTCACCACTATTATTCAACATAGTTTTGGAAGTCCTAGCCACGGCAATCAGAGAAGAAAAAGAAATAAAAGGAATACAAACTGGAAAAGAAGAAGTAAAACTGTCACTGTTTGCAGATGACATGCTACTATACATAGAGAATCTTAAAGATGCCACCAGAAAACTACTAGACCTAATCAATGAATTTGCTAAAGTTGCAGGATACAAAATTAATGCACAGAAATATCTTGCATTCCTGTACACTAACAACAAAAGATTAGAAAGAGAAGTTAAGGAAACAATCCCATTCACCATTGCAGCAAAAAGAATAAAATACCTAGGAATAAACCTACCTAAGGAGGAAAAGACCTGTACTCAGAAAACTATAAAACACTGATGAAAGAAATCAAAGGTGACACAAACAGATGGAGAGATACACCATGTTCTTGGATTGGAAGAATCAATACTGTGAAAATGACTATACTACCCAAAGCAATCTACAGATTCAATGCAATCCCTATCAAATTACCAGTGGCATTTTTTCCAGAACTAGAACAAAAAATCTTAAAATTTGTATGGAGACACAAAAGACCCCCCGAATAGCCAAAGCAGTCTTGAGGGAAAAAAACAGAGTTGGAGGAATCAGATTTCCTGACTTCAGCTTATACTACAAAGCTACAATAACCAAGACAATATGGCACTGGCACAAAAACAGAGATATAGATCAATGGAACAGGATAGAAAGCCCAGAGACAAACCCACGCACCCATGGTCAACTAATCTATGACAAAGGAGGCAAGGATATGTAATGGAGAAAAGACAGTCTCTTCAATAAGTGGTGCTGGGAAAACTGGACAGCTACATGTAGAAGAATGAAATTAGAACACTCCCTAACACCATACACAAAAATAAACTCCAAATGGATTCAAGACCTAAATGTAAGGCCGGACACTATCAAACTCTTAGAGGAAAACATAGGAAGAACACTCTTTGACATAAATCACAGCAAGATCTTTTTTGACCCATCTCCTAGAGTAATGGAAATAAATACAAAAATAAACAAATGGGACCTAACGAAGCTTAAAACCTTTTGCACAGCAAAGGAAACTAAACAAAATGAAAAGACAACCCTCAAAATGGGAGAAAATATTTGCAAATGAATCAATGGACAAAAGATTAATCTCCAAAATATATAAACAGCTCATGCAGCTCAATATTAAAAAAAAAAAAAACAATCCAAAAATGGCAGAAGACCTAAACAGACATTTCTCCAAAGAAGACATACAGATGGCCAAGAAGCACATGAAAAGCTGCTCAACATCACTATTAGAGAAATGCAAATCAAAACTACAGTGAGGTATTATCACCTCACACCAGTTAGAATGGGCATCATCAGAAAATCTACAAACAACAAATGCTGCAGAGGGTGTGGAGAAAAGGGAACCCTCTTGCACTGTTGGTAGGAATGTAAATTGATACAGCCACTATGGAGAACAGTATGGAAGTTCCTTAAAAAACTAAAAATAGTACTACCATATGACCCAGCAATCCCACTACTGGGCATATACCCTGAGAAAACCACAATTCCAAAAGACACATGCACCCCAATGTTCATTGCAGCACTATTTACAATAGCCAGGTCATGGAAGCAACTTAAATGCCATCGACAGACGAATGGATAAAGAAGATGTGGTACATATATACAATGGAATATTACTCAGCCATAAAAAGGAACGAAACTGGGTCATTTGTAGAGACATGGATGGACCTAGAGCCTGTCCTACAGAGGGAAGTAAGTCAAAAAGAGAAAAACAAATACCGTATATTAATGCATATATGTGGAACCTAGAAAAATGGTACAGATGAACCGGTTTACAAGTCAGAAATAGAGACACAGATGTAGAGAACAAATGTATGGACACCAAGGTGGGAAAGTTGGGGGGGGGGCTGGGGTGGTGATGGGATGAATTGGGAGTAATTGAGAGTGGGACTGACATGTATACACTAATATGTATAAAATGGATAACTAATAAGAACCTGTTGTATAAAAAATAAATTAAATAAAGGCAAAAAATAGTGTATATAGATTAATGAATGGATAAAGATTATATATATATATATATATATGAAATCCAGCCTTTAAAAACATGGAAATCCTACCGTTTGTAACAATATGAATGTGCCTTGAGGACATTATGCTAAGTGAAATAAGTGAGACACAGGAAGATAAATACTGTATGACCTCACTTACATGTGGAATCTAAAAATGTCGAACCCATAGAAGCAGAGAGTAGAATGGTGGTTGCCAGGGGCTGGGGGAGTGGGGAAAATGGGAAGATATTGGTCAAAAAGTACAAAATTTCAGCTATGCAGGATGAATAAGTTCTGGGGATCTAATCTACAGCATGGTAATTATACGTAATAAAAGTATATTGTATACTTGAAATTTGTTGAGAGTAGATCTGTGTCTTCACCACAAAAAGGCAACTATGTGAGGTAATGGATATGTTAATTAAGCTGATTGCAGTAATCATGTCACAATATACACCTATATCGAAACATCACTTTGTACACTTTAAATATATAAAATTTTTATTTGTCAATTATACATGTATAAGGCTGGGGAAATTTTTTTTTAAAAAGCACTAAGGGTACTGAAAGGTATGGTCAATAGGAGTGTGTGAATGGAGTGGGGGCAATAGTAAAAGGTTCAGATGCACAGATATGATAAGTGTCCTAAGAGAAAGTATGACATGAAGTGCTATGATATCCTCGAAAAGCTTTTTGAGTTCAGAAGAGGGAAAGACTTGGGCTTCCCTGGTGGCGCAGTGGTTGAGAGTCCGCCTGCCGATGCAGGGGACACGGGTTCGTGCCCCGGTCCGGGAGGATCCCACATGCCGCGGAGCGGCTGGGCCCGTGAGCCATGGCCGCTGGGCCTGCGCGTCCGGAGCCTGTGCTCTGCAGCGGGAGAGGCCACAGCAGTGAGAGGCCCGCGTACCGCAAAAAAAAAAAAAAAAAAAAAGAGGGAAAGACTTGATATAGGTGAGGATCTCAAGAGACAGAGATGAGGTTGGAGATAAACTTCAAAGGATTATAAAATTAAGATTTTGAAAGCATTTAAAGTAGAAGGAATAGCAGAGGCAAAGGCCTAGAGGTGGGAAAGTGCAGATAAAAGTGTTTGGGACAAGGCAACGATTGTGCTTAGAACACAGGCTGTGTGTAGTGTCTAATGCGAGATCAGTCAGGGAAGGGAAGCCAGCCTCACGCTTGACCTCCAGGTGAGATTTCCATCAGACACTGTTTTCGGCATGGACAATGTCTGGTTTCAACCTCAGATAAATTTTGGATTGAGAGGAAGCACGTTTACATCATTAAGCCCCATGAGTTTCTCAAGTTTTGTTCCACTTGGCATAACATTGATATTGATGCCAAAATTGAGAGAGATAAAGTAGTGGTTCAGAGCCGACTCTGGGGCTGACTGCCTGGGTTTGAATGACTAGCTGGTGACATTAGAACCATTACCTAGTGTTATGGGTTGAAATGTGTCCCACCAAAATTCATATGTTTAAGTCCTAACCCTCAGTACCTCAGAGTGTGACCTAATTTTGAGAGATGGTTTTTACAGAGATAATTAAGTTAAAGTTACAGTGGGCCCTAATCAAATATAACCAGTGTCCTTATAAAAAGGGCAAATTTGGACACACAGACAGACAGACACCGAAGATGCATAGAAGACATGCACAGACATGCACAGAAAATGCACAGAAAATGATATGAAGAGATACAGGCAAAAGCCAGCTACCTACAAGCGAAGGAGAGAGGCCCAGAACAGATCCTTCCCTCACAGCCTCAGAAAGAACCAACTCTGCCAAGACTTTGATCTCTGACTTCTAGACTGCAGAACTGTAAGAAAATAAGTTTCTTTTATTTAGCCACCAGCTTGTGGTACTTCGTTAGAGAAGCCCTAGAAAACTCATATACCTAACCTCTCAGGCTTCAGTTTCCGAACCCAAATGTAAAATGACCATAATAGTAACTGCCTTATAGGGCAGTTGTGATGAACGAAAGACTTAAAATCCAAAAACTGCTTAGAGTGATGCTCAAAATATAAGCAAGTGTGTGGTATTTATATTATGGATGTTATTTTTTTTCTGTCAAACCATTTATCTTTCTACAACCAAATAACTTCCTTGTGGATATCTCTATAAGGAAGGTTTAGATATTTGCCTTTTACTTTCAGCGAGCTCCTCTTAGCTTATAATCACTATCCCACTTTAAGGTTGCTTCCTATGTAAGTTTTTATACTTTGTCTTCCAATCAAATTTCTTCTCAACGCAAACATACATCTTTCGTTAAATGTTTTCTTTCACTCATGTTGCCTGAACTCCTGTGACCCTATCAAATAGATATCCCACAAATTCCTTATCGTGGTATCTCTTTTAAGGATACACTCTCAAAGAACATACCTCTTTTCATTTCTACCTGCAAATAGCAAACCAATATCAACTGGCAAAGATAATTACCCACTTGTGAACAAAAGTGTTACTTCTTTCTACAGCAGTGCAGTGCAATAGAAATGTCACTCTAAGTCAGGTTATATTAAGTAGTTTTATGTCACGTAACACAGTGTGAACTGACACATGCTGTGTTTCTGGATTAGATCTGGGGGTCACAAATCTAAAGAAACACTTTTGTACGGAAGCAAGTACTAGCGGCTGTAAGTAACAAACCTACTATTCATACTTTTCTCCGTATGTGTTTTTTTAAATATGTTGGGGGCAATAAGGATGTTGAAATTAATTGTGTAATTTAACCACATCTCTAACGCTAATTTTTAGCCGTACTGAGTACCTTGGTTCCTGTCTTTGCATGTCTGGGAATCTTTGCCACTGACTATATGACCTGAGGTGATTTACTTTCTCTCACTAGGCCTGTTTCTCCACATGCAAAATTAGAGTGCTGGACTAGATGATCTCAAAGTTTCACCCAGCTCTAAAATGCTTATTCTTAAACTTGTGATAATACAACGTGAGACTCTGTTAAGGCATAAAGGCCAGCTGACTCTGCTTTTTCCCAGTGGCATTTTGGCTTTCGATCTGAAGTCTCTATTACTTGCTTTTTAAATTCTGCTTTAGCTCCCTATGAGGCTTTACTGACAGCAGCAGAATTAGAGAGCTAAATATCTTATACTCTTCCCAATAATTACATAATAAATACTAATATATTACCAGAAAGTTCTTTCACAAGGTAAGTAACATTCACTTTTTTTTTTTTTTTTTTTTTTTTTTTGCGGTACGCGGGCCTTTTACTGTTGTGGCCTCTCCCGTTGCGGAGCGCAGGCTCCGGACGCACAGGCTCAGCGGCCATGGCTCACGGGCCCAGCCGCTCCGCGGCATGTGGGATCTTCCCGGACCGGGGCACGAACCCGTGTCCCCTGCATCGGCAGGCAGACTCTCAACCACTGAGCCACCAGGGAAGCCCAACATTCACTTTCAATGAAAGGCTTCAACAAGGCACTGATGTGAGGACCAAAGACAAATTACAAATAACTGATTGAGGTTTTCATGTGTGTGATGAACAACTGCATTTTCAATTATATATGAAATGTAATCACCCTCCTGTTTTTTGCAGTAGACAAAAGTTGTCTTATGGATGTTATATGTAAATGTGAGTACTTGAAAATATTCATCTGTAATGAGACAGAATTTGACTGGCAGGAAAGAGAACAAAGAGAAAGAGGAGATCTGAGGGTCCTAAAGATGGCTCTGGGATAGAAGCATGAACACTTCTTCCTCTGCCCTATTGCCCTCACACACTTGCCCCAAGGGGACAGAGCAGATATGGCGGTAGAGATGTTGCAAGTACAATGAGATGCATTTTTAAAGGTATCTGATTAGGAAGGAGTGTCTGAAAGAATTAAATTCAGCTTAGAATGTCAAGAGAAAAAAGGTATTGGACTCTGTCCTAGGCTGAGCACATGCCAAAGAATGTGGGATTTTGGAGAGAAAGTGACTGGCATGGATGTGTGTGGTGGGGGAAGGAAGCAGGACGAGTAGATGACTATGGAGAAACGTCGCTAGAAAGGACCTGGCTTTTTCTTTCTACTAGTAGCTGAGGAAAACAGGAACTGAAAAGCTAGTTTTTTGTTTTTTGTTTTTATCCTGCCAGAACAAATTGGATTCTGATATCACAGAGTGGTAAATTACAAATATATCCACCTATATAATATTTGGGGCTAAGAACAGTCATCCTGCACTGAAATACAATTTGTTCTGTAAATGGCTGGAGGGGCACGAGGGGACTGGACTACTAGGGGGAATGGCATTCAGGAAAACAAAAGAGCAGGAGAGTCTCCGGGTTTTTGGCTAAAGACGAAAACCCCTTTAATCTCAAGATTCCCATCCTGAGGACCAGGGATCTGGGAAGAAAACCTCATCATGCATTATATATAGATAGCATATCCAGTGTGTTCCTCACGTACATATATACCACCGTTTTCCGCTACTTTTTGTTTTTCAGGTAACTGTTTATCTCTTTGTGATTAATAAAACAAAACTCTATCTTTAGATAAAAACAGTTGATCCTTCAACAACAGCAGGGGTTAGAGGTGCCAACCCTCACACAGTCAAAAACCTGCATATAATGCAGTTCTACGTCTCCAGATTCAACCAACTGCAGATCATGTACTAGCGTAGTATTTCCTACTGAAAAAAATATCTGCATATAAGTGGACCCACGCAGTTCCAACTTGTGTTGTTCAAGGGTCAGCTGTACATTCATGAGTTGTAGTTGTACTCAGGTGTTTTGTACTTTATCGATCACTAAATCATGTTGAGTTACCTGACATTTTTAAAAAGGGATCTCCATCCTAGAAGCGTTTGGGACCTCTCCTTTAATGTCTTAGATGGTGGCAATGGACAAGTCTAACAGAAAATGTCCTGGTAACAAATTCCTTGACAAATTCCGATAAGTTTGGGATACTGGTGGAGAGAACTTCTTAGAGAACCTCTTGTGATAGATATGGTGAGCTTTAGAGTATGTGTTATCTCCAGAGCTAGGCAGAGAATGTGAGAAGAAGTAAGAGACTTGGGGACTCTCTGCATCGCCAAGGGCAGTAGACTGGAGACAAGAGGAGAGCGAGGATCAGAAAGTAATCTCTCTTTAGAGGGCATTAAATGTACAAAGAGCTATGTCCCATCTGCTCCTGCCATTTGGCATTCATGGGGGTGACTGTCAGTCTGCTCGGGCTGTTAGTAACACATACCTAATAGACTGGTGGCTTATAAACAACAGAAATATCTTTCTCACAGTTCTGCTGGCTGGAAGCCCAATATCAGGGTGCCAGCTTGGTCGGGTTCTGGTGAGAGCCTACTTCCCGGTTCATATATGACTCTCTTCTCTCTGTGTCCTCATGTAGAAGGGAAGAGAGAGCTCTCTGTGGTCTCTTTTATAAGGGTACCAATCCCATTCATCAGGACTCTAGCCTCATGAGCTAATTAACTCCCAGAAGTCATCCCTCCTAATACCATCACATTGGGCATTAGGATCTCAACACATGAATTTTGGAGGGGTAAACATTCAGTCCACCACAGTGACCTTTTCACAGAATCCTGGCCTTTCTCTCCCGTGAAAATTCTGCAAAGTTCTCATGCTTTCTGGAGGAAAGGCACTAGGCACATATTTTTTAATCCCCAGCCCCCGGCAAACACACACACACAGGCATATGGTACCTGAAGTCTCAGACATGAGTGGGGTCGCTTGAAATATGTTATACAGACGCTCTCCTTTTTCCATCCCTCCTACCTCCACTCATCCCCTTCATGATCAGACGAAGGGCTTTTTTGTGCAAGTTCCTGACTGGGTAGCAATACTGCTATACATGAGTACTCTCATAGTCAAATTTCGAACTATTCATTGAAATGTGACTGTGGGTGAGCACTCACTGGGGAAAATGCTGCCCAGCCCACTGATGGTAAAAGATTCCAACTACTTCCTAATAATGAAACATGAATTTGTTACTGCTTCACATCAAAGGACTGGCATAATATCAGAGTAATAAAAAAGAACAATGATTTTATTTTTGCAAAGATTTATTTTCAAGAGTAAAACAACAGCTAGAGTCTTTGGTATTATAACTCCATCAATGTGCAGAAGAAACCTCAATAATCCAAGAATGACCTCATTGGATAGACAATGATATAGCTTGAAGAACATGTTCATTTAAAAGAAATATTGAAAGAGGAAAAAATTTTGCCTCCCAAAACACAGCAGATCAGATATTACGTCAACCACAAAGAAGAGAAAGAAAACTAGGTTGCAAGAAATTCTTTCTTATACCTAAATCCTTCTGAAAGGTGCAGGACAGATAGTAACTACACAAACCTGCCCAGGTTCTCCAACTGTTTGGTCACTTTTTGCCATTTTCACCACTCTCTCCACAATTATTAAATATTACTACTGCATTTGCCATAGATACCTTGCTTTTAAGGATTGCATTTTAAAACCTGAAGTACCCAACTGTTTACTTCTTGTAATACAGCATATTCTAATGGTGCTCTTTAGCTAATGCTATAGCCACCTCATGCCTGAATTCCATTATGAGTCATGATTTTAAGACGTGGAACTTGGCTACAGAAAATTGCTCTATAAAGATACCTGAACAGCAAGTTCTCATATGATCAAGGAAAATTTAAGATGATGAAATGTTAAAAAAAAGAAGATAATAAATAGTCTTTAATAGCTTAGACTACCTTTCTGAGCTCTTAAAAGTTGAAAATGAGTTGTTGAGGTTTTGCTGTTGGTTTTTTCTTTTTCATTTTTTGCTTTTTGGAAATAAAAGACAACCTATTAGGCCTCCATCTAGAGCAGACTTCTAACTTCTTTGCCCTTATAAATCAGGCTATAAAGAGGTGAGAATCAGCTCCAGATTTGTTGCACATTTCTTTTCTAGAGTCATGAATATTGCTATTTTCATTGACTTTAGAAAAAAATACAGTGCTGTTTGTAGTCATTAAAATAGACATTGTTGGGCTTCCCTGGTGGCGCAGTGGTTGAGAGTCCGCCTGCAGATGCAGGGGACATGGGTTCGTGCTCCGGTCCGGGAAGATCCCACATGCCGCGGAGCGGCTGGGCCCATGAGCCATGGCCGCTGAGCCTGCGCGTCCGGAGCCTGTGCTCCGCAACGGGAGAGGCCACAACAGTGAGAGGCCCGCGTACCGCAAAAATAAATAAATAAATAAAAAATAAATAAAATAGACATTGTTTAAAGAAGCTCTCATTAATGTTCACTTTAAAAAATTCTGCCCTTGGGGCATTAAGTGGTGAAGAGAGCATGAGCTTTGGAGTAAAATAGCACAAAATTCAAATCCTGGCTCCAGACTCAGAGCCTCAGTTTTCTCAGGCTTAAAATAGGGACCATATGAATTGTAAGGATTACATGAGACGAGGCACACTATATCACTTAACACAGTGTCGGGTGGCTGTAGGCACACAATAAATAGTAGCCAAAGTGATGATGATGGTGGCCATGATTTCTTTTCTTGGGAACAAAAATATAGGATCTCATCTGGGCCAAAAAGATTGGCAGAAGGTGTAAATTCACGTAAGGCAAAGCTCTTATTAATCACATTCCATGCACTTCAGTTAATGTTTGGGAAACACACACCCATGCACACACAGGCGCACGCACACACACACATACATACACACAATTAACCTCCCATCTTTCTGAGTCTCAGGAAGTATTCAGTAAAGAAAAGTTTCTGAAAGTAGAAAAAGGGAAGGAAGATATAAAATCAATGGAAAAATAACCACTTATTTACCAGTCTCCTGTGCTAATACCAACTTAAAGTAAATTGATATAGTGCCTAAAGAAAAGCCCACAAATAAGTATCAGGAAACTTCTAGTAGCCCTAAGATTGTGTCAGAATAGAATCTCACAGGATAAAGCCGTTGAGAACCCCACTTTCCTTTCATAAATATCGTTCCAATCACTATCACCAGAAACAAGAGGGATTTTCTAACTTGCTTGACCCAGGCTTAAGTGATAACAGAGGATGAGATTGCAGATACCACTATCGTGCTGAAAGACCTTGGCACAGAAGAACAAGCTAGTATGTCCCTGAGTTAATCCAACCAAATGTCTTGGAGTTAAGTCATACTCTTGTCATCTTGTGGATGTGTGTTGATACAGTTCAACATGTATCCCTTGCACGTACTTAACACGGTCCTTCCCATTTAGACAGCAACACTAAAATAATGGATTCTTGACAGTGACTCGGGTTTGGATGTCACATTTGCAAGCAAAACACACTGTACTTCCTCAATATTGGCTGCTTTAGTGGGGGCTCTTACAGTTGACAACACAACAGAGAACTTCATAAAGAAAGTCTCATGATAGCTGTTATTTATTATGCAAATGCAGCCTGCCATGGCAACACTGCATCCAGGAGTTTGCTTTATTTGCACTAGAACATGGCCTGCATATTCAAATGAAGGCAGCCGTACATTATGCCTACACATTACAAAGATTTTGTTTTCCTTGACACTTACAGAACAAACTGCAATTAATATAGCCTGTTTAAGCAGACAGCACCCAATTAGTTATCCATTTTCAGTTTGGGATGTTAGACAAAAAACATGGAGCTAGCTTCCTTATTCAAAAGGAAAATACATCCAAACTAAGGTTTTCAAAGACACATTTAACTCACAATGGCAAGGATACTCACTTAGCCTTTAATGTGAAATGGAGTGTTAATTTTTCTCTGTCACCTCTTAATTGCTTCCTTATTATACTGTTCAAGCAGTTAATTGCTAGACTGAGTGAAAGAGTGTTTTCAGGGGAAAGGAAATGCCACAGCATGAAAGAAAAAAAATAGAAGCAGTTCACTAGCGTAATTGGGTCTGATATAACATTAGCTATGGTATTCCTTTTAATGGTACCTACAAAAATTAACAGGCAAAGCCAAATTGTTTGTGATTGGGGAAGCAGAGAAAGATTAAATCACTTGGCATGCCTACATGTGACTTGTGTCACTGTCATTTTACCAAGCAAGCAAGTGGACTCTTCCATGTCATCCGTACTTGGCTCAGATGTAGGCTGCCTTCCCCATGTGTGGTGCAGATGGGGACATCTCCACGAGCCGGATATTACAAGTGCAGAAGCTAGTTCCAGGGAGCCTTGTGGACACTGGCTTGCTGCCTTCCCTGGATTAACCCTTAACAGTGTAATTGAGGGGGAAAAGAAGACGGAAAGCAGTTGACACGTGTACTATGCTTTTCAATGCTTTGGAGCTACCCCTACAATTCCATTTGTCCCTTAGAAAAATTGACCCTTCCTTTCAGTACCATCAAAAATGGGAGTTGACACTGTCAGAGCTTG
The DNA here is from genome assembly GCF_949774975.1 of Lagenorhynchus albirostris. Lineage (NCBI taxonomy): Eukaryota > Metazoa > Chordata > Mammalia > Artiodactyla > Delphinidae > Lagenorhynchus > Lagenorhynchus albirostris. The sequence continues at coordinate 13,674,057 of NC_083116.1, forward strand.
ACTGTGTTTCTTTAGCAAAGAAATGATAGTCAGAATAAAAAGCAAGAATTACAGACATTTTTCTAAACAACAAAACATAGATTACTGGCTTTAATGAGGATGTTTGCATGCCAGTGTTAGAGAATTCATAATAAGTATTATTTTCTACATCCTCTAATTTTATTAGAGCATAGCAATTATTAATGAAGAAAGACAGTAAGGAAAACATTTGCTTAAACAGTGAGATTAGAAGAGAGTTTTTCTTGTATTGCATTTTAATTATGATCAAAAGGAAAAACTTTGTTGTATCCTAAATTTAACTTCCCAATGAAATATAGGAAAAATGTAAACCATTTACCGAATTGTGTTCATTAGCCTTTACGCAATGATTAACTCATTAGCCTCACTCTATCAGCTGTTCCTGTTTACTGCTTATTGAAATCTGCTGATCTTCCCTTGGTTTTGCCTCTAGAAAGACAGGGATGAAAGATGGAGAGAGTGACGGGGGGGTGGGAATTCTTCTGAGTGGAAAAATAATATAAAACTGTACAAAAGACCCACCTCCAAAGATGCTGAAGTAAAGAAAATTCAGTCCTGAAGTAGACAATGCTCAATTATAAGGCAGTGAGCTATAAAGTGAGTAAATAAAATGTTCAATATAAAACATTACGAACAAAATCTTCTAGGCTTTGCACCCTTCTGCATATGGCTGCAGGGCAAACAATCTAGAATAGTGGTTCTTAACCTAGGATCCATTCATGGGAATCAGGGGTCCATTAAACAACTTAAAATGTTGCCTAAGAATTCTATGTGAATATGAGTCTTCGTACATTTTTCTCAGAGAGGATCCATAGCTTTTGTATTAATTTTCTATGCTGTGTAACAAATTACCTCAAATTCAGTGGCTTAAAACAACACACACATTTATTTCACAGGATCTGTTGGTCAGGTGTCTGCATGGCTTACCAGGATCCCCTGGGAGGCTGCCGTCAAGGTGTCAGCCAAGATTTCATTCTCATCTCCAGACATGACTGCAGAAGGGTCTCCTTCCTAGTTCACTCTGATTATTGGCAGAATTCATTTCCTTGTGGTTGTAGGACTCATGGCAGCTTATTTCATCAACGCCAACAAGGAGAGCAAGGCCCTACAGTCAGTCTGACAGCAAGAAAGAGTCTTATACAAGGTAGAGTGACAGCACATCAACGTTGCCATATTCTATTCATTATAAGAAAGCCACATATACTGCCCACATTCAAGAGGAAGGGAGTATACAAGGCTGCAAACATCAGGAAGCAGGGAAAATAGAGGCCACCTTAATTTTTCAGATTTTCAAATGGATATAAGATTTTTTTTTTACGTTACAAACCACTGGTCTGGTCTACAGAGTACATGTATATTATTATTTATTGCTGAGTCACAGATTAGCACAAAAACTTAGTGTCTTGTAACAGTAATAATCACTTGTTATCTTTCATGGTTTCTGTGGGTCAGGAATTCAGACAAAGCAGTGTGAAGGGCTTGTATCTGCTCCAGCATCTGAGGTCTCAGCTGGAAGACTCAATGACTGGGATCTGTAGTCATCTGAAGTTTCATCCAGTCACACGTCCAATGGTTCATTCCTGCTATTGGTTAGGGGCCTTGGTTCCTCTCCACATGTGTTTCTTTGTGTGGTCTCTTTATGGGCAAGTTTGAGCTTCTTCACAGAATGGCAGTGGGTCTCCACAGGTGATCATGCCAAGAAAGAGCCAGAGAAAAAGAGAGTGCACACCAGCAGAAACCATACCATTTTTTCTGACCTAGCCAGAGTTTCCATAGCTTTACTTCTAATGTATTCTACTGGTGAAAGCAGTTACAAAGATTCACAGTCTCAGGATAAAGAGAACACGGACTCTACCTCTCACTGGCAAAGGAGAAGGGATAAATATGTGGGTTGGGCCGTTCTGGAAAATACAATCTGCCACAACAGTGAATGTAGGCCTTCAACAAATATTTACTGGAATCCTACAGTTTGCATAGGTAACTGATCTAGTCCTATTACCAATATTTATTGAGCTGTAACTCTGAGACTTAAAGCATCCTAGAGAAATCCCAACACTAAACAGAAATTCAGGACTTGTCACTGAGTCCCCAGTATCTTACAGAGACCTGCCATTTATTTGGGCCTTTCACCTTTAACAGACACTGACTCTTCAATCTCAAAAAATGAATTCTCTTCATCTTACTGTAGAAATGCTCCATAAATGGTTCCCCTGCATTTTTTAGATACAGCAAATTAACAATCACATGATTCATCACTCATTCATTTCTTTTTCGTTTATTCAATACATGTTTATTGAATACCTACTATGTGCCAGACACTGTTCTAAGCACTGATGAACAAGCACTGGATTACAATGATGAACAAAACATACATCGTTCCTGCCCTCACTGAGCTCTTAGTCCCGTGTAGGGAACTAAAAACTAAGCAAGAAATTAAAACACACTGTGATAATTGCTATGAAGAGGGAAATATAGAGTGACATGGACTTGGGTCAGGAAATACTTCTTGAAGGAAATGATAGTTACCTGCAAATCCAAACTGTATGTTCTTTAAAAGCAAATAATTCCTACAGTATACAATACAGGCACTTAATGAGTGCTTAATAAAGCCTTGGTTAGCAGGTTGAATCCTATCATTCTCTTCTAAAATCTTCAATGGAACACAACTTCTTAGTAGGACATTCAGAGCCTTATGTGGCTGGGCACTGTCCTTCTTTTCCAGCCCCATCCATCACCACACCCTTCCAACCACCCTGCATTCTCAGCATTCCTAAAACACGGCACTGCTCCAATCTTTGTCTGTGATGTTACTGTAGCCTCGAATGCACTTCCTCTTCTGTGTGTGTGTGTGTGTGTTTCCTGTCTTATCTTATTTGTTCCAAAGGAATTAATTCAAATGTTATATTATACCTGAAGCCTTTCTTGATCAACTTCAGCCAAGCTGGGGCTAACTGCTTTCCCTTGGAATCCATAACACTAAGCTTACACCACTTGTTTCACTTTGTCTGGCATTATAATTACATCTCTTTGTCTGTCACCTCTCTTATTCTTTCATTCATTCACTCACTGGTCAACCAGCCTCTATTAAGTAGATGCTATGATTGTATGTATTATGCTAGATGCTGGGGATACAATGTAGGAAAAAATAGGCAAGTTTCCTACCCTTAAGAAAGTATCCCAGGGAATTCCTTCGTGGTCCAGTGGTTCAGAACCTGCCTTCCAATGCAGGGAACGTGGGTTCGATCCCTGGTTGGGGAACTAAGATCCCACACGCTGCGGGGCAACTAAGCCTGCGCACTCTAGAGCCCACGCGCCACAACTAGAGAGCCCGCATGCCACAACTACTGAGCCCGTGCGACACAACTAGAGAGAAGCCTGCGCACTGCAACGAAGAGCCTGTGTGCCACACGAAAGATCCCACATGCCGCAACAAAGATCCCATATGCTGCAATTAAGACCCAACGCAGCCAAATAAATAAATATTTTTTAAAAAATGTGTCCCACTGTCATTATTTTACTGCTGGTTGACTGGAATTCACCATATCATTTTTTCCCTTTTCTGCTTCCTTCCGCCCCGTAGAAAATAGTTTCAAGTGACGAGTTAATTATTACTATAGTATTAAAATCAGGAATAAACAATATTAACAAGGAAAAAAAGAAAGCACCCCACTGTTCTTAGCACAATAATTCATCCGGTGCAGAAGTCCAATGTATGTTACGTAATGCTGGAATCAATGGCTTGAATCTCGATTATATCTCTATATATACCACAGAAAGCTTACAATTAGGAACTAAGAATATATGTTACTTCTTAGATGGATCAACTAGTCCAAACCCAAATGAGTCCAACATGAGTTGTTTCAAAGGTTCTGGTGATTACCATTTTAATAAAATAGCTAAATTGTCCCACATGAGCTGAAAGACTGTATCATTTGCATGTGTAGTTTCATTCACTCTAGCAAGCTATTGCTGTATCATTCTTAGAGTACAGTTTTGCTAAACGAGTAGCACTGTTTGCATATGTATCTTTTTCCCCAATTTTATTGAGAAATAAAATTGACATATATCATTGTATAAGTTTAAGGTGTACAGTATGATGGTTTGATTTACATATACTGTGAAATGATGACCCCAATAGGTTTAGTTCACATCCATCATCTCAGATAGACATAAGAAAAAGTTTCTCTTCATGATGAGAAGGATCACATATCTTAAAAACATTAATGCAGGATGAGATTCCTGGATGAACTTCCCATTTATTCTCTTCCCTTCACATAAGAAGTCCATGGACCATCTGTCTTACTGTACATATCATACTGCCTTCATTTTTCACAATAAATTATTCCCAAGTTCCTACTGTGTGATATGCACTGTGTTAGGTGCAGTCTTAAACTGCCTCCAGAGATAGTCTAGAAAAACCAACAAAAGCTACTACCATCAAACTACTTAAAGACAGACAATAGAAACAGAGACACTGTTTTTCTCGCTCCCTCTCCAAAATAATTAATCAATCTCTAGATCTTGATAAACAGTAAAATGTCTCTCTCCATCCTCCCCCCTTCTATATTGGCTTTGGTGTATTAGCATGGTATTCCTGCCAGATGGGTCAAACAGAATAGGAAAATTATTAAACAAGCATACGCAGGCCAGATCACTCTGGAAAAAAAAGGCCGCCTTCAACATGCCACACTAGTGTGTCCTGCCACCCCCATTCCTCACCCCCCACACACACATACCCGGGAATCTAACACCCTGAAAAGATTACCTGTGCTAGTATCCTTCCAATTTTCAGAGATTGCAGTCACAAAGGAAGCGCTACAATGGCAGCTAATGGCTATCCCATTGTGTTAGGCAAGCATGTTGCCCCAAAGCACATTGTCATTACAGATTTCTTCCAAGTCTCATCCTGACCCCTAATCAGGGCTTTTAAAATTAACAATCCTTTTAACTGCTTCATTTCTGATTATCATATCCAAACCAATCAGCTATTAGGGCCTGATGCCACACTAGTTAGGAAAGGTGTTCTCTGAACTGCTGTGCAAATTTGGTAATGCAGCCAGTCACCCATTCTATCACCTGTCCTTTCAGTTAGTTGGTTGACTGAGTTCTTAATACTGCTCTTAAATAAGAGAATAATCAGTGGTATCTACAGTGTCATTAGCTGACAGGTTGAAATCCGGCATTGCATTCTGTAGGTTCTCAAAGCTTGCAGGAGTTTCTCAGTTCCTAGAAAATGTGTCCCTGGCGTCATATGGGTTTAATAAGCTAATAAATAACATCTGACCCTCTTTGTTGCTTATTTCTGGCAGCAATATGAAGATGGCAAGGCTAGCTGAATACAAAACCACAAGAAAAATCTGTGGTTGTGGAAGTTAGTATTTGGGGGAAAAAACTCTGGCTATTGGCTATTAACAAGGCACTTGGAATGGAGAAAGGAAAACATAGGCCCAGGACTTCCAGAGAGGATCTTTATTATGATCTACTCCCAACCAACCACCAGTTGGGTTTGTCTAGCTTGTCAAAGGGACTTGTTTACTAACATTGGTGAGAAGCATCTATGTCATTTTTTCAGTGTACAACCAATTAATGCTAGTGTGGGCAGGGGTTATAATAATAATGGCATCGATACTTAGAGCACATCACACCACCATTATTTCATTTTGGGTGTTGGAGAGTTAGAGTCCACAATAAACTGATATTTGCAAACTGCCCCTCTCTTTTCTCCCCCTCCTCAAACTCAACTCACTCTGTCATAACAGTTTAAAATGTGTCTTCTTCTACCATACAATTGTAAACCCCTTTGAAGGCAGATGTGTTATTCATCCCAGTGTCTTCTCCCTGTGTAGCAGCATCCAGCATATGGCTTTGCACATAATAACTGCTCAATAAATTGGCTTGTTTTTATTTTTTTAATTTGTTTTTAAAATTAACAAAAGGCAGAATGAACTAGATGGGATAATAAAGGCATGAGCCAAGGCCCTGGGGACTATGGAGGAGAGAATAATGCTCCAATGAATCAATAATGATAGTAAGATGCAAGAAAAAAATCTTTTAGGAAGTTGGAAACAATAAAGTAATAGAGGATTTGGTGAATTATAAGGAACCCGTCAGATGTTATGATTTTAAGATGAATTAGCTGATTGGGTTTGAAAATATGTGTGGATCATGATGGTGATGGGCCAGGTTTTCTAATGTTGGTCACTGGTCTCTGCTGAGACATAGGAGTTCTTTTCTGAGGAGCTCTCCATTTGGCAAATGGCAAGCTGACAGGTCTGACTTGGTTATGAAATCTAGAGCCAAGAGAAATAGCTTGTCTTCAGTCTTCAATGCAATAGATTACTCTCACATTCCAAAATGCTTCAACTCTAGAATCCATTTTGGGTTCCCACTTATAAATGAAAAGAGAGAGTACAAATAAAGTGCCGCTCTCCAGAAAGCTGACGATAGAGAGGCGGATGAGGGAGGATAATTTTAAAACAAGCATTCTAAAAAAAAAAACAAAAACAAGCATTCTGACTCTAGATAAACTAGTATTCACTCTCTTTCTGAACCTTATCAGCACTCCCTAAAACTAATCACTGTTACTTCTAATCCACAGTTACCTTCTCTCTTCAAATGAGACCTCGGACAAGTTTTTAAATGATCCTCCTCTGTCAGCATAATCTTAATAATTATAATAACACAGGCCTGAGTTACATATGTAGAACTCCTAAATCAGTATATATACCCTGATTGACACTAAATTTGCTCTTAATATGATATGTATGCCATGAATTCCTTTCTGTGCTATAGCTTGTATTTGGATCTCTCACATTATCCCACATTTGAAATAAAGAATGCTATTTTACACAGCTTGTGCAATTTGAGAGTAAAATAATATATACTAATGGTGGATAATTAAACTGAACAATCTGATGTCTGACTTCTATACAAATTCATTTTTATTAAGCTATGTATCCATTCCCGCTTCTCTGCATTAAGTTCTTTACCTAAATCTCTCTTCTTTTTTTTGTTAACTTCCAGTTCTCTTTTGTCTAAGCATACAGACAATGTCCCCATAGCCTTGAAATCAATTTAGCAGACAATCTTTTGTACCGTTTTATAATCTGCAACATTTGCATTTCTATACACCCCTTTAATTCACAAAGAACTGTACATCTCCTCCAGAGGAGACTGAAAAATGAAGGTACAGAAATATTAAAATCTATAACTTAGAAAATGATTTAAAATATCCATTCATAAAAATATAAATGATCCCTTTTTGTTGCTAGCTTCTAACGGTTTCATTTTAAAAATATGAAGAAGGTCCTCATTATACCACAAAAGAGTCAAGGGAGACAATTTTTCTTGCCAGCCCATTAATTCATACACTTTCTCATCAAGTTGAAAATTGCTGTTAACATAATCTTTCTCTGAGATTCCATCTCTGTATACCTTATTTGATGTCTGCTGTCACCAACTCAAATCTAGGCTGTTGTAGGAACCAACATAAGACAGGTCATCTAAAAGTGGGGTTCTTTTGTTTTCCCCCTACAAACCCAAAGTTACTTTTTTCTATGTAATAATTAGAACAAATGTAACAATAAACATATTTCAAAAAGTTCCTTTAATAGGCTATTTTTAACAATCTTTAATAAGTTATTAGAGGAAAGGATATCTGTAGAGTAAATGCAAATTAGCAATAATGAGAAGAAGTTTTTTTAAAGCCCAAAGAAAGAATCAGAACAAATGGTGGAGAAGAGTAAATGGTAGAAATCCAGGATCAACACTAGAACTTTATTTAACCTTTCTGTAAATAATCTGGTAAGCATGTACAGCAAACTCCCCAGGAGTATTGATGATATGAATCATTAAGTAATTTGTTTCTAAAAAACTACTCAGTGCTTACTGTATGCCTTCTATAAATATACAGAAATGAAAGGCTCATACCCTGCCATCAAGGAGGTCAAATCAAGTGAGGAGGGGAGAATCATTGATAATCCATGCAATGACTGTCATGAGGAAGGCATGGGAGCGCAGAGATGAGGCACTGGACCCTGCCTTGGGAATAAGGGAGGGCTCAAAGAAAGGGGGTGAGGTATGTTTCAAGAATGAGGAAAGAATTTATCCAAAGGCCCAGAGATGTAAGTACGCCATATACATGGACTCCAAATCATTCTTGAGCCAATGCTCGATACTGGTCCAAACTTTATGGAATTTCTAAGAATCACCCGGGAAGCTGTTTAAAAACAAAAAAAGATTATGATGTGATTCTAGAACCATGCTTTGAGAAAGGCAGATTTGGTAGGTTCATTCACAGACACATTTTTACGTCGATGATTTTGCTTTTATACCCTTGAGTTCACCTGTATGAAAAAAAAGAGAGGATATTTATGACTCAGGCTGGGATGTGCCGGAATGGAGCAAGTCAACAACAAAACATCAGCAAAGCTTAACTGAACACTGGCTATATGTCAGATGTTGTGTGAGATGCAGTGGGTATGGGGGAAGTTGGGAGGAATGAAATGAAGATGAATAAGAAAGATCTCACCCTCAAGAAGCTCAAGGAAAATGGTGAAGTTGCTCCTCTAACCAGTGCCCTTATGGTGGTCAGGGTCCAGTCAGAGAGAGAAACCACACCAATTATTTGAGAAGGAAGAATTTAGTATAAAGAATTATTAACTAGGCCTAAAGTTATTGCCTAGATGACTGAAAAGAGAAAATGACAACTCTAACATACCACAGATGTAGGACTGCAGGAAGAAGCTACCACCCCTAGGAATGGGGGAACAAAGGGAAAAGTTGGAAGCATTGAGACTTAGAAGATTGGAAGAGGGACCCCATAGAGCTGAAACTGAAACATTGAGGAGGGAGTGCTGCTCAGCTGGGGCTGGTGTCTCTAAAGTCAGAGAACGTGTCCTGTAGGTTTTGGATCCAAACCTCTGAGGCAAGGGTACTGGCTGGTGATGATGTCTTTGGGGTCAAGGGTGGGTAGGGTGAAGGTGAATTCAATGAAGCTTGTTCTGTGACTGGCGGAAAAACTGTAAACTGGATTCAACTGGGGCCACAGAAGGTACAGCTGCTGCCAGGGTGAAGAAGCAAGACTGGGGTGATGCTCACAGGATTAGCAAGCAAGCAGGAAGGCCACTGTGAATAAACATAAAGGAGCATGTCCCTTCTTCCTGCTCCAGCCTTGTAGTCTCCCTCTTGCCACCCCTAATGATAAAGCCTAAGAGAGAGCTAGCAAGCCCGGCAGAAACGTGGTTTGTGAAGTCTCAGTCCTAGCACCACAGAAAAGAATACAGAAGAGTTTAGAGATTGTAGCATAAAGCAGAATGAAATAAATAATAGTCTAGAATTCTGTGAAAGTGCAGAGGAAGGAGAGATGAACTCCAAGTGGAAATGTCAGGAAGGTAAGAATGTTTGGTGGTAGTGTGCTCCAGAAAGTTGGAGAAATAGGGGAAATGGTGGCGGTGCTCGAGAAGGTGCTAAGTCAGTGAGTGGGAATACCTGGGAAGGGGCATGACGTTTACTTAGTGCTTACTCTGAGACAGGCATCTTAGACACTTGCTAATACATAATCTCATTTAATCCCCATAGCAACCCTTGGGGGTAGGTATAATTATTCCATTCATAGGCAAAGAAAGACTCTCAGAGAACCCGGACTTGTTCACCAAAACTACTAAGAGTCAGAGTGTCAGAGAACTAGGGAGGATACCTAAAGATTTGGAGAAGAAAAATCAGCAAGTTTAGAATGCAAAGTGGATTCACTACTTTACAAAATGGGAAGCAATATTCTGGAGATTACTACCTCAAGAAAATAGCATGGGTGTAAAATAAAAGTAGCTTCATAGATAAATCCACGTAAATGCTTGGCTCACGATGACCTGATTCTTTACTCAAGGAAGGCAGGAGTGTTTGGAGACCTTATGTAGCTTTGGGAAACAGTATCAGGGAGAACAACTTTGGTCTTGCAACCATCTCAAGACCTCTGTCCAAAATCATGTACCGAGTCAGACCCAGAGGATGCACTTCCACAGAATCATGGAACTTAGAGAGAGCCCACCCTACGTCCCCTATTCCACAGAGGTGAAAGTTGAGGCCTGGAGAGAAGTGAACTACCCAAGGTCACGCAACTAATTAGCATTATTTGGTCAGACTACCTTAGTCAGGGTGACCAAATGTCCCAGTTTGCCTGGGACTGCGGAGCTTCCCAGGAGGCAGGACTTCCACTTCTAAATATGGGATAGTCTAGGGAAAACCAGGATGAGTGATCACCCTAATTGTAGCACAGTAAAATTCCACTATATGATGTTTCCTTTTGAGAATGTACATCTTTTTGATTAATATTTTTAAACATATCACACGAGTTCTGTTCAAAACTCTCCAGGAACAATGATCAGTTAGTTACAAATATTTGAGAATGGAAGGCAATTGAGGATTCTGCTTCTTGCCTCAGGATGAAGGAGTGGCACATGAATAACAAGAATTTCCTCTTCAGATTTCTCATCGAAAGCTCTAATGGCAGAGCATACTGCAACTATTGCTCAAGGAATCTTCCTTTCACTGGGGATAAACTGAGCTGAATTTCACCCAGCTAGGTGGGTGTGGTGGTGAAGGAAATGTGCCCTTCCTCACGGATTGGCCATTTACATCTGCAATCATTTCTCCACAGTCATTTGCACTCTCAAACAATTTCACAGAGTGCAAGTGTCAACAAAACTAAGGAACTCAACCTAGTTGAAATTTACGTTACGAAGCATCAAAATGTTTTCTCTTTATTTCAGCTAAAAATATCTCCTCTTGATTTACATTGTTATCGTCTATAGTAAGCATTATCTTGAATGAGTAGTTACCACAGGCACCTAGGATAGCTCTCAGTTATAAAGACATCAAAAATTTACCATTTAAACATCATTGCTAAATGCAAAAGCTTCTATTGAAAGTGTCCTCTGATATTGGAAGTATCAAGAAAGTACTTAATTCCATTGTTTGAGAAGGATTAATGGTGGGGTTCCCTCAAGCTGACTCATGGGACCTTAGCTTCAGTAGATTTTTTAAAGGACTTTATTTTTGTAGAGTAGTTTTAGGTTCACAGCAAAATTGAGAGGAGAGTACAGAGAATTCCCATATACCCCTTGAGCTCACACATGCACAGTCTCTCCCATTTTCAATATTAATCACGAGCGCTACATTTGTTAAAATTGATAAACTTACACTGATAAATCATAAACACCCAAAGTGGACAGTTTACATTAGGGTTCATTCTTGGTGTTGTACATTCTTTGGATTTGGACAAACATATAATGACATGTGTCCAACACTGTGGTATCATACAGGGTATTTTCACTGTCCTCCAAATCCTCTATGCTCTACTTATTCATCCCTCCCTGCTGGAAACCACTAATCATTTTACAGTCTCCATGGTTTTGTCTTTTCCAGCATGTCATATAGTCGGAATCATAAAGTATGCAGCCTTCTCAGAATGGCTTCTTTCTAGGGTAATAGGGTAACATTTAAGGTTCCTCCATGTCTTTTCATGGTTCGATAGCTCATTTCTTTTAAGTACTGAATAATATTGCATTCTCTGCATGTACCATCGTTTATTTATCCACTGAACTACTGAAGGGCATCTTGGTTGCTTCCAAGTTTTGTCAATGATAAATAAAGCTACTACAAACATGAACGTGTAGGCTTTTGTGTGAACATAACTTTCAGTTCCTCTGAGTAAATATTAAGGTGAGATATTGCTGGATCATATGGTAAGAGTATGTTTAGCTTTGTAAGAAACTTCCAAAGTGTCTTCAAAGTGGCTGTACCATTTTGCATTCTCACCAGCAATGTATGAAGCTTCCTGTTGCTCCACATCCTCACCAGCATTTGCCGGTGTCAGTGTTCCAGATTTTGGCCATTGTAGTATGTGTGTAGTGTTATCTCATTTTTGTTTTAATTTGCATTCCCCTGATGACATATGATGTGGAGCATCTTTTCATATGCTTAATTGCCATCTGTATATCTTTTTTGCCATCTGTACGTCTTTTTGATTAATATTTACAGGTGAGGTGCCTGTTAAGGTCTTTGACCTATTTTTTAATCAGGTTGTTTGTTTCTTATTGTTGGGCTTTCAGAGTTCTTTGTATATTTTGGATAACAGTTCATTATCAGATGTGTCTTTTGCAAATGTTTCCTAGTCTATGGTTTGTCTTCTAAGTCTCTTGACATTGTCTTTCACAAAGCAGAAATTTTAAATTTTAATAAAGTCCAGCTTATCAATTATTTCTTTCATGGACGATGACTTTGATGTTGTATCCTAAAAGTCATCACCATACCCAAGGTCATCTAGGTATTCTCCTATGTTATCATCTAGGAGTTTTATAATTTTGTGTTTTACATTTAGGTCTATGATCCATTTTGAGACAATTACTATGAAAGATGTAAGGTCTGTGTCTAAATCTGTTGTTAGCATGTTCCAACACTATTTGTTGAAAAGATTTGCTTCATTGTATTGCCTTCACTCCTTTGTCAAAAATCAGCTGACTATATTTATGTGGATCTTTTTCTGGACTCTCTATTCTGTTCCATTGATCTGTCTATTCTTTCACCAATACCACACCGTCTTGACTGCTGTAGCTTTATCATGTCTTGAAGTCACGTAATGTCAATTCTTTGACTTTTTTCTTCTCCCTTGATATTGAGTTGGCTATACTGGGTCTTTTGCCTCTCCATATAAACTTTAGAATCAGCTTGCCAATATCCATTAAATAACCTGCCGTGATTTTGTTTGGGATTGCACTGCATCTATAGGTCAAGTTGGGAAGAACTGACATCATGACATTTTTGAACCTTTCCATCCATGAACATAGAATACCTCTCCATTTGTTTAGTCCTTCAATTTCTTCATCAGAGTTTTGTAGTATTTCTCATATAGATCTTATATATATTTTGCTAGAGTTATATACCTAAGTATTGCACTACTTGGGGTGCTAATATATATGTTACTTTTTTATTTCAAATTCCACTTGTTCATTGCTGACATACAGGAAAATGATGAATTTTTATATATTAACCTTGTATCCTGAAGCTTTGCTATAATCAATTATTAGTTTCAGGAGTATTTCTGTTGATTCTTTTAGATTTTCTACATAAATGTTCATGTCATCTGTGAACAAAGACAGTTTTATTTCTTTTTTATTTTATTTATTTATTTATTTTATTTATTTATTTTCTTCCCAAACTATATACCTTTTATTTCCTTTTCTTGCCTTATTGTGTTAGCAAAGACTTCCACTATCATGCTGAAAAAGACTGGTGAGAGGAGATATCCTTGCCTTATACCTGATCTCAGGCGGGAAGCACTTCAGTAGATTTTCAAATTGAACAGTTCTCAAGGGTTAAACTAGATAGCCACTGGACTCTATGTTTTGGAGGTTAGTTGAGTGAATTCTTACAGTATGTTTTCAGTAGACTTCACACAGCACAGCATGAAATGTCAACACTGAATCAGGGAAATCAATGCCAGTAAAATTGGTTTAATTTAAGAAATATTCTGAAATTCATACAATAATCACTAGCATGTATCTGACATCTGGTATGTACCAGGTATCACGCAAGGTGCTTTAGACACATTCAGGCAGGTTAATTAAGGCCGCTTATTAGCAAAACAAATAATTATCTTAAATAATATTAGCATGTCACCAACTAGAGACATCAGTAAGACTGCCCTAGATTTACATCTTCACTTTCTTCTAACTAAGTGTACTTCTAGAGATTCCTCACAATTCCTCCCTGCAATAGGCAACTTACAGTTTATAATTAATCATATTCTTCCTCACAGCATTCTTATATTAACTTGATTTTGACAAGAGGAACACAGATTTGAAAAAAAAATAAACAATTAGGCAACTTCCTCTTCCCATTGCTTCATGCAACATATAGTCAGTAGGTACCTGTTGTGTACCAGCTCAGATTAGCTAACTGTGTTATACAAAGCATATCATTTAGCACCAAATGTTTTCCTCCACTCTGGTTCATCTACACGGTATGTGACAAAGCATAAGAAACAGTTTAAGCCAAATTTGGCATATCCTGATGAACAGGTCTTAACAAGGACATCCTTAAATAGAAATTCATGAGCAATGTGGAGAAGAGGTACTATAGTCAGGTGCGTGTGGAGAAATCAGCTGAAAGAAAGGCAAATGAGGACTCAACACTGAGTCTTTCTTTCAATGAATTTACTCATTTCAACTTTTCTCACATATTCTCTAGGACTGCTTTCTGTCCCTTTTACCTTGATAGTCTCTCCAGCTTTTCTAATTTCATGTTTTACATGAAGACCAACATGCTGAATGTTGGAGTGTGTCTAATACAGTCCCTATTAATGCAGAATATATGGCAGAAGAATTATTTCCTGGCTTTTGTACATCATAACTCTGTTCACAAAACCCAGGCCCATACTAGCCCTTTAAACAATGACCCTGTCTTGTTTCTAGTTATTCAAGGTGTGATTCAGAGTAATAGTTTCACCAGCCATTCCTCAGCAGGTATTCATGTGGTTTGGATTTGCGGAGCATACAGATTGCCCACTACTATCCCTGTTGAACATCAAACGTCAGCCTCTTTCTGAGAGACCATTTTTCTAATCGGTCAAGGTCACCTTGGATTTTGCTCTTGACTTGCAGGGAATTTTCAGCTTTTATTTCCCCTACCCTCCAGCCCCATTTCCCAGTGTAGTATCTTCTGCAAATGTAGTAGGAATTCTCTTATTTTTCTCATTCCAGACTTTGCAGGAAAAAATTAAAAGCTCTGAGACAAACCTATGTTGTCTCTGGAATATGTTGTCCCAGGTTCCTCCCAAAGTGTCATTTAGTACCCTTGGAATAAGACATATAATAGTACGACCCAGGCCTGATATCCCTAACTCATTAATGGAAATGCCTTGCAGATCCACAAAGCTTTAGTGAAGTCCAGATGTGTTCTACGCTGATTTCTCTCTTCTTTATTCAAGACCTGCAACTCTGTCACAGAAGGAAATTAAATTGTTTTAACATGAATTGCTCATCATAAAGACAGTGTCTTTAAATCTTTTGTTAGGAAATGGCTTGCTTTATTTTTTTTCTATCATCTTCGTATGCATTACAGGGAAAATGGCTAAGCATAAGGAATAATTTTCTAAGTGTTAGAGCTATCCAGATATGGAGTAGCTGCCTTGAGGAGGTGGTAAAAATGCCATCATTGGAAATACTCAAACAGAACACTAAGAGGAGACTACTGCATTGGTTAGGACACTGGACTGGATGACTTCCAGGTTTACTCTTGATGCTAAGTTGCTGCAATTCTGTAATTGTTATGTATTTTCCAGTAATACCTTTTCCTTCATTTTTTAATAACCATTTTTTAATTGAAGTATAGTTAATGTACAATGTTGTGTTAGTTTCAGGTGTACAGCAGAGTGATTCAGATATATATATGTATATTCTTTTTCAGATTCTTTTCCATTATAGGTTGTTACAAGATATTGAATACAGTTCCCTGTGCTATACAGTAGGCCCTTGTTTATCTGGTTTACATAGAGTAGTGTGTATATGTTAATCCCAAACTCCCAATTTATCTCTCCTCCTCCCCTGCCACTATTCCCTTTGGTAACCATAAGTTTGTTTTCTATGTCTGTGAGTCTACTTCTGTTTTGTAAGTAAGTTCATTTGTATCATTTTTTAAGATTCCACATATAAGTGATATCATATGATATTTGCCTTTCTCTGTCTGACTTACTTCACTTAATATGACAATCTCCAGGTCCATCCATGTTGCTGCAAATGGCATTGTTTCATTCTTTTTTATGGCTGAGTAATATTCCATTGTATATATGTACCACATCTTCTTTATCCATTCATCTGTCGATGGACATTTGGGTTGCTTCCATGTCTTGGTTAATGTAAATACTACTACTATGAACATTGGGGTGCATGTATCTTTTCAAATTAGAGTTTTCTCTGGATATATGCCCAGGAGTGGGATTGCAGGATCATATGGTAACTCTATTTTTAGTTTTTTAAGGAACCTCCATACTGTCCTCCATAGTGGCTGTACCAATTTATATTCCCACCAACAGTGTAGGAGGGTTCCTTTTTCTCCACACCCTCTCCAGCATTTGTTATTTGTAGACTTTTTAATGATGGCCATTCTAACTAGTGTGAGGTGATACTTCATTGTAGTTTTGATTTTTTTAATTAATTTTTATTGGAGTATAGTTGATTTACAATGCTGTGCTAGTTTCTGCTGTACAGCAAAGTGAATCAGTTATATATATACATATATCCACTCTTTTTTAGATTCTATTCCCATACAGTCGTTACAGAGTATTGAGTAGAGTTCCCTATACTATACAGTAGGTTCTTATTAGTTATCTATTTTATATATAGTAGTGTTATATGTCAATCCCAATCTCCAAATTTATCCCTCCCCCTCCCTTTCCCCCTTGGTAACCATAAGTTTGTTTTCTACATCTGTGCAATGTAGTTTTGATATGCACTTCTCTAATATTTAGCAATACTGAGCATCTTTTCATGTTCCTGTTGGCCATCTTCTTTGGAGAAATGTCTATTTAGGTCTTGTGACCAGTTTGTGATTGGGTTGTTTGTTTCTTTTGACATTAAGCTGTAAGAGCCATTTGTATATTTTGGAAATTAATACCTTGTCGGTAGCATCATTTGCAAATATTTTCTCCCAGTCCATAGATTGTCTTTTCGTTTTGTGGATGGTTTCCTTTGCTGTGCAAAAGCTTTTAAGTTTAATTAGGTACCATTTGTTTATTTTTGTTTTTATTTCCATTACTTTAGGAGACAGATCCAAAAAACTATTGCTATGATTTATGTCAGAGTGTTCTGTCTATGTTTTCCTCCAGAAGTTTTCCCGAACTCATTCTATGAGGCCACCATCACCCTGATCGCAAAACCAGCCAAAGATATCACAAGAAAAAAATTACAGGCCAATATCACTGATGAACATGGACACAAAAATCCTCAACAAAATACCAGCAAACCAAATCCAGCAATATTTTAAAAGGATAATACACAATGATCAGATAGGATTTATTCCAGGGATGCAAAGATTTTTCAATATCTGCAAATCAATCGATGTGATACACCACATTAACAAACTGATGATTAAGAACCACATGATCATCTCAATAGATGCAGAGAAAGCTTCTGATAAAATTCAACAACCACTTATGATATAAATGCTTCAGAAAGTGGGCATAGAGGGAACATACCTCAACATAATAAAGGCCATATATGACAAACCCACTGCTAACATCATACTCAATGGTGAAAAGCTGAAAACATTCCCTCTAAGATTGGGAACAAGACAAGGATGCACACTCTTTTCACTTTTATTATACATAGTATGGAAGCCCTAGCAGCAGTAATCAGAGAAGAAATAAAAGAAATCCAAATTGGAAAAGAAGTGAAACTGTCTCTGTTTGAAGATGACATGGTGCTATATATAGAAAATCCTAAAGATACCACCAGAAAACTGTTAAAGCTCATCAGTGAATTTGGTAAAGTTGCTGGATACAAAATTAACATATAGAAATCTGTTGCATTCCTATACACTAACAACAAAAGGTCAGAAAAAGAAATTAAGGAAAGAATCTCATTTACCATCAAATCATAAAGAATAAAACACCTAAGAATAAAACTACCTAAGGAGGCAAAAGACCTTTACTCCAAGAACTATAAAACACTGATGAAAGAAACTGAAGACAGCACAAACAGATGGAAAGATGTACCATGTTCTTGGATTGGAAGAATCAATATTGTTAAAATGACCATACTACCCAAGGCAAGCTACAGATTCAGTGCAATCCCTATCAAATTACCAATGGCATTTTTCACAGAACTAAAACAAAAAATTTTTTAATTTGTGTGGAAACACAAAAGACCCCAAATAGCCAAAGCAATCTTGAGAAAGAAGAACCGAGCTGGAGGAATCAGGCTCCAAGACTTCAGACTATACTACAAAGCTACAGTAATCAGGACAGTATGGTACTGGTACAAAAACAGACATATAGATCAGTGGAACAGGATAGAAAGCCCAGAAATAAATCCACATACTTATGGTCAATTAGTCTATGACAAAGAAGGCAAGAATATACAATTGAGAAAAGACAGTCTCTTCAGTAAGTGATGCTGGGAAAACTGGACAGCTACATATAAAAAATGAAATTAGAACATTCTCTAACACCATAATCAAAAATAAACTCAAAATGGATCAGAGACCTAAATGTAAGACCAGATACTGTTTTCCTTCGTTTTTAAAAATCACTTTTTAAGTTGTTTCTTTTCAAAGATATTCTCAGGCTTCTACAAAACAGTGACGAATTTTTATCTGTTTTTCCTACATCTCACACCACAACAAGTATACCATACTATTGAAAATCAGCAGATGTTACTGACTGACTAAAATTTGGACATTTATCTTTAGCTTGGGAGTTAAGCAGACAAAATGAAACAATGGTTTTCTTTCCTTTATCTAATCCTTCCACACTGGATAAAGTAAAGTGGTGGGAGTTGACTTATAAATGCAGAGTTCTAGGGACTCACAAAGGCTGCATAAATGACCAGTGAGATCTCTCAATTTTCATATAGTTCCTTCTTTGAAGGGTATGGAACATTTGCTCGCCCAAAGCCCTTTCCAGCACTGAGAAATAGCAAGTCACAAGTCTAATAAAATACAAGCCAATTATTTACTTTATTTTATTTTATTGAAGTATAGTTGATTTACAATGTTGTGTTAATTTCTGCGGTACAGCAAAATGATTCAGTCATATATATACATACACTCTTTTTGATATTCTTTTCCATTATGGTTTATCACAGGATATTGAATATAGTTCCCTGTGCTATACAGTAGGACCTTGTTGTTTATCCATTCTATATATGATAGTTTGCATCTGCTAACTCCAAACTCCCAATCCATCCCTCCCCCAACCCTTCCACCATGGTAACCACAAATCTGTTCTCTATGTCTATGAGTCTATTTCTGTTTCATAAATAAGTTCACTTGTGTCATATTTTAGTTTCCACATGTAAGTGATATCATGTGATATTTGTCTTTCTCTTTCTGACTTACTTCACTTAATATGATAATCTCTAGGTCCATCAATGTTGCTGCAAATGGCATTATTTCATTCTTTTTTGTGGCTGAGTAGTATTCCACAACTTTATCCATTCCTCTGTTGATGGACATTTAGGTTGCTTCCATGTCCTGACTATTGTGAATAGTGCTGCTGTGAACACAGGGGTGCATGGATCTTTTTGAATTATAGTTTTGTCCAGATATATGCCCAGGAGTGGGATCACTAGATCATATGGCAACTCTATGTTTAGTTTTTTTGAGGAATCTCCATACTGTTCTCCATAGTGGCTGCACCAACTTACATTCCCACCAACAGTGTAGGAGGGTTCCCTTTTCTCCACACCAACTCCAGCATTTGTTATTTGTAGACCTTTTAATGATAGCCATTCTGACGGGCGTGAGGTGGTGTCTCATTGTAGTTTTGGTTTGCAATTCTCTAATAATTAGTGATGTTGAGCGTCTTTTCCTGTACCTGTCGGCCATCTGCATGTCTCAATCTTTTAGTTCCAAACTCAGGTAGAAAAGAGGCATTCCATTTATTGGGCCCACCAAATACCACAAAGTCTATGGGAACCAAGCTGGTGAGAGTTTTCAGTGACAGACTTTCCTTAAAATTGCTGCTCTTTTTTGATATTGATCTGTATAAGCTATTTGTATATTTTGGAAATTAATCTCTTGTGAATCGCATCATTTGCAAATATTTTCACCCAGTCTGTAGGTCATCTTTTTGTTTTGTTTATGTTTTCCTTTGCTGTGAAAAAGCTTGTAAGTTTGATTAGGACCCATTTCTTTATTTTTGCTTTTATTTCTATTGCCTTGGGAGACTGACCTAAGAAAACATTGGTACAACTTATGCCAGAGAATGTTTTGCCTATGTTCTCTTCTAGGAGTTTTATGGTGTCATGTCTTATATTTAAGTCTTTAAGCCATTTTGAGTTAATTTTTGTGTATGGTGTGAGGGTGTGTTCTAACTTCATTGATTTACATGCAGCTGTCCAGCTTTCCCAACACCACTTGCTAAAGAGACTATCTTTTTCCTATTGTATATTCTTGCCTCCTTTGTTGAAGATTAATTGACGTAAATGTATGGATTTATTTCTCGGCTCTCTATTCTATTCCATTTATCCATATGTCTGTCTTTGTGCCAATACCACACTGTTTCGATTACTGTAGCTTTGTAGTACTGTCTGAAGTCTGGGAGGGTTATTCCTCGTGCTTTGTTCTTTTTCCGCAGGATTGCTTTGGCAGTTCTGGATCTTTTATGGTTCCATATAAATTTTAGGATTATTTGTTCTATTTCTGTGAAAAATGTCATGGGTAATTTGATAGGGATCACATTAAATCTGTAGATTGCTTTGGGTAGTATGGCCATTTTAGCAATACTAATTCTTCCAATCCAAGAGCATGGGATATCTTCCCATTTCTTTGAATCATCTTCAATTTCCTTTGTTAATGTTTTATAGTTCTCAGCATATAAGTCTTTCACCTCCTTGGTCAGGTTTATGCCTAAGTATTTTTTTATGTGATTTTAAAATGTATTGTTTTTTACGTTCTCTTTCTGATATTTCATTGTTAGTGTAAAGAAATGCATCTGATTTCTGTATGTTAATCTTGTATCCCATTACCTTGCTGAATTTATCAGTCCTAGTAGTTTTTGTGTGAAGTCTTTAGGGTTTTCTATATGTAGTATCATGTCATCTGCATATAATGACAATTTTACCTCTTCCCTCACAACTTGGATACCTTTTATTTCTTTTTCTTGCCTGATTGCTGTGGCTAGGATATCCAATACATGTTGAATAGAAGTGGTGAGAGTGGGCATCCTGGTCTTGTTCCAGATTTTAGCAGGAAGGCTTTTGGCTTTTCACCATTGAGTATTATATTGGCTGTGGGTTTGTCATAAATAGCTTTTATTATGTTGAGATATGTTCCCTCTATACCCACTTTGGCAAGCATTTTTTTCATAAATGGATGTTGAATTTTATCAAAGGCTTTTTTCTGCATCTATTGAGATGATCATGTATGTGGTTTTTGTCTTTTCTTTTGTCGATGTGGTGTAACATATTGATTTGCATATGTTGAACCATCATTGTGAACTTGGGATGAATCCAACTTGGTTGTGGTATATGGTATTTTTTATGTGTTGCTGGATTCAGTTTGCTAATATTTTGTTGAGAATTTTTACATCTATATTCATCAAAGATAATGGCCTGTAGTTTTCTTTTTTGGTGGTGTCTTTGTCTGGTTTTGGTATCAGGGTGATGGTGGCTTCATAGAATGTCTTTGGGAGTGTTCCCTCCTCTTCAGAAGCGTGGTCCTAGACTTTTTAACATACAAGCCAATTTTGATCAAGTTGTATCCTTCACAGAATACAACTCAAGATAAATTAGATCTGTACTTTCTTTCTTACTTATGACAGTCTTGGGAGAAATACAGCACCCTATGAGCCCCCTGACTCAATTTATATAGAGTGAGTTGCTAAGGCTTCTAAATAACTGAAAACCTCACTAGATTTGTGAAGGTGCACAATGGAATCATTGTTAATCTCTTCTTCATGCACTGGAATACATTTAGAAATGATTTTTTAGAAATGAATGGAACAAAAGTGAAAATATGAGTGTTGCACTCGAGGCCTTGGTTCAGTGACTACATCTTATGACAGGAAAAAAAAATAACTTGTCAAGGGAGACCTAGAGTGAGAGACTGTGTTCCTCTCATGGGAGCTGGGAAGAGCAAGCCTATGTGGGTGTGTGTTCGGACCACATATGTCATTCCTTACTAATGTTTACATCATGAAAAACACTCTGTTTCTTTACCTAAACAACCTTCCATCTAATGTAACCCTTACTTAACTGGAGAAAACAATAAGTCCTTACAGACTTTAGGCCAAATCCCAAGGCGAATTTTGTGCCAGAATCAGCTAAGTGTTTGAGGGAAAACACTCAGTGTAATGGTGATGCAATGGCCTTCTCCCCCAAATATATTTGGATCTCAATGTTCTTCTCTAGGAGAGCCTCAAATGCACTTAAATATAAAGATGGGATTGTATATTATAATATTTGATCTAAACAACATAATGTACTTTTCTGTACCTGTCACAGAAAAGGAGAAGAAAGTTGACATGATCCACCACAGGCTTGCCACCCAGAGAAGTCTGCCTAGCTCCATGAAATCTTCAAGTCTTGCTTTACTTGCTATGGAAAAGTGAGAGGGCAAGAAAAAGTGAAAAGGAGCAACAGAAAACACCATGCAGAGCAAGAGCGTTATGCTTCCAGTTCTACTTTAGAGGAAGAAAAGGATTTTGGGGAGAAAATAGGAATTTTATTTTCATAGATCAGTTAAATGGTTTCTGAGTATTTTACAGCACATACGATTTTTCTAACTTGGTTTGAGTTCCCCTCACCAGTGCAGACCTTGAAATAAGGATTCCAGTGCAAGTTGTCTGTTGGGAAATGATCCCAGTAAGCACTGGTAGGGAAGTGGGCACATGCAACACCAAAGGAAATCAATAAAATCTACACTGTCAAGTCTTCTCAATTAGACGGTGGGCTATTTAGGTAAAGAGACTGAGTAATCTTCATGTTGTTGACATTAGAAAATGATAAAATATATGCTCTAATTTATTAACTGGCATGTTTAAATATATTGTATGTATCGTGCATTCAACATTTAATGGGCAGTTCACCTGTGTCAGATCCTGTTCTAGACCTCAGGTCTAAAAATTCTTTGGCCAACAGCAAGGTCAGAAACCCTGATGCAATTATCCTAGAACATGGCATTCTTCCTAGACAGTGACCACCACCTGAAGGCCATTCTACCATCTAAGACACTAATCACAGACCAACTTGCATATCTCAACCTAGAGCAGTCCCAGCTTAACACACGTATCCCCCTTTATTGCCTCGAGATATAACCCACGCTCACCTGCCTTCCACCAAAGGAAAACAGCATTGGTAATAGTCCTTCAGGACCTCTCAAATTTGCCTCTTCTGTGGCCTTGACTAATAAAAATAGCAGCAACCATTTATTGAGAATTTGCCACTGAAATACTGTTAAAGGCACCTATACGCATTAACTCATTCAATCCTAGCGATAATGTCTACAAGGCAAGAATGTTATTATTCCCATTTTACAGATGGGTAACTCGGGCAAAGACAGGTTACATAACCAGCCCAAAGTCTCCCAGCTAGTTTCAGAGCTGGGATTTGAAGCCAGGCAATCTGGTTCTAGAACATATTTCTTAACGTCTAAGTTGTTGGAAACACTGCTGTTTTATTTCCAGCTGCCATATTGACAGTGGTCTAATTCTAAATCTAAACTTCAGCATACATGAAAAACAAAATACAGAAAAATCTCAGTAACTGTGAAGAGGATTGGGCTGAATCAAAAGATTGAATTTGAGACTATTAATTGCTTTCTTCTGATTTATAAAGAATAGGTTAAGTTCTTTCAATTGCATAAAATGAATGAAACTAGCTAGTAAATAGAAATCCTTAGGAGATCTGTTTTAAGGACCAGATAAGAATGATTTATGCCCACTTTCACTTATATACCTATATTTATGGACATTACAACTACTGTATCCATGGATGAAAAAGATGTTTTGGATGCCACAGGCACACAAAGATGGGCACAAGGTGGCCCATTGTGTAACAAGAGGAAGGTTACATTGAAGTAGCAACACCTGTTTTTTGTTGGGCCATTCATTATGGAGAAAATCCAAATCTCTGCTTTTTATCAAGTTCCTTTTGAAACCCCATAGTCAGCTAGGCAAATAACCAGCAGCGACCAATCTAAATATGGGGTATGCTGCCAGGTCCCAGGCTAAGCTCAGCTTTCTACCATCTCCTCTATTAGAAAGAGCTTTGGATATAAGCAAGAGGGGCTTCAAATCATGGTTTCACCACTTACTGGATCTGTGTCTGTTTTCTTATCTTTGAAATGGGGATAATGATAAGACTGGCCTTATAGTGTTAGTGTGAAGATTAAGTGAGCTGGTAAGGATAAAGCATTCAAAGCAGTGCCTGGCACATGGCATGTGCCCAGTAAGTGGTAATGTTTAATGACTGCCATTATGTAACGATGATAGAGTGGTCAAATGTCCAAGCTCTAAAATCAGACTGTCTGGGGTGTAATCACGGGTCTGCCACTTTCTGTTAGGTAATTTACTTAAACTCATTGAGCCTCAGTTTCTGAGCCTCAGTTTCCTCACCTGAAAAATAAGTTTTATGCTAGTGATTATAAAGGTGAAAGAAGAAAGACATAGGTGAATTGACTAATATGATACCTGGCACCATAAAGGTGCCATTTTTTCCCAATTTTAGTTTCTTGCCTCCCTTCACCTCAACATGGCAATTATATTTGGCCATCTACCCTCACACCTCTCACTCCCAAATTCAGTAAAACGGATACATACTTCTGGGGCATTTGCAGGATTGATATGGAACAATTTGGGGAGTGAATATCTTAGACCAGTGGATGGATTTCCAAATTCTACCACAGAGAAACAGTGTTGCATAGTGCGAAAAGCACTGACTCAGGGACCACACAGTCTGGATTTCTATCTTGGCTCTGTTACTATATAACCATGAACAAGTTATTTAATCTGTGCCTCAGTTTTTTCAACTGTAAAATGGGGATAAAAAATAATACCTACAAGGATCATAAGAGACTACTATTAACAATCATATGCCAACAGATTGGATAATCTAGAAGAAATGGATAAATTCCTGGGAATATACACCTTGCCAAGACTGAACCAGGAAGGAATAGAAACATGAATAGACCAATAACAGGTAAGGAAATTGAATCAGTATTCAACATCCTCTAAACAAAGAAAATTCCAGCACCAGATGGTTTCATTGGTAAATTCTACCAAACATTTAAATAAGAATTAACACCAATCCTTCTCAAACTCTTCCCAAAAATTAAAGAGGAGGGACTCTCTCAAACTCATTTTACGAGGCCAGTATTACCCTGATACCAAAACCAAATAAGGATAATACAAGAAAAGAAAACTACAGACCAATATCCCTGATGAATAGAGATGCAAAAATTCTCAACAAAATAGTATCAAACCGAGTTCAACAGCACATTGAAAGGATCATACGTATGATCAAGTGGGATTTACCCTTGGGATGCAAGGATGGTTTGACGTATGAAAATCAATAAATATGATAAACCACATTAATAGAATAAAAGATAAAAATCACATGACCATCTTAGTAGATGCAGAAAAAGTACTTGTTAAAATACAACATCTTTTCATGATAAAAACTCTCAACAAATTGAATACAGAAGGAATATACCTTAAAATAAAGGCCATATATGACAAGCCCACTGCTAACATCATACTCAATGGTGAAAGGTTGAAAGCTTTTCCTTCGGCATCAGGAACAAGACAAGAGTGCCCACCCTCACCTCTCTTATTCAACATAGTACTAAAAGTTCTAGCTAGAGAAGTCAATCCGATAAAAGAAAAAATAGGTATCCAAATTGGAAAGAAAGAAGTAAAATTGTCTTCAGTCTTCATTTGTAGATGATATATTATATAGAGAAAAATTTAAAGACTCAATCGAAAAACTGTTAGAACTGATCAATGAATTTGGTAAAGTTACAGGATAGAAAAAATCAACATACAGAAATCAGTTGCATTTATATACACTAACAATGAAATACCTGAAAATGAAATAAAGAAAATAATTTCATTTACAACAGCAACAAAATCAATAAAACTGTTAGGAATAAATTTAACCAAGGAGATGAAAGATCTGTACACTGAAAACTTTAAGACTCTGATGAAAGAAATTGAAGAAGACACAAACAATAGATATCCCATGTTCACAAATCAGAAGAATGAATATTGTTAGAATGTCCATACTACCCAAAGCCATCTATAGATTCAAGGCAATCACTATCAAAATTCCAATGGCATTTTTCACAAAAAAGGAAAAATATCCTAAAATTTGTATGGAACCACAAAAGACCCTGTATAGCTGAAGCAACCCTGGGAAAGAAGAAAAAAGCATCACACTTCCTGATTTCAAATTATACTACAAAGTTTAGTAATCAAAACAGTATTGTACTGGCCGAAAAATAGACATGTAGGTTAATAGAACAGAATCAAGAGCCCAGAAATAATCCTCCCCGTTTACAGTCAACTAATATTTGACAAGAAAGCCAAGAATACTCAATGGGGAAAGGATAGTCTCTTCAATAAATGGTGCTCGGAAAAGTGGATAACCACATGCATAAAAATGAAATTGGACTCTTATTTTATAACACTCACAAAAATTAACTTGAAATGCATTACAGACTTAAATGTAAGACCTGAAACTGTAAAACTCTTAGAATAAAATACGGGGGAAAGCTCTCTGACATAGGTCTTGGCAATGATTTTTTGGATGTGATAGCGAAAAGCACAAGTAACAAAGGTGAAAATAAATGTGTGACGACATTAAACCTGAAAGTTTCTGCACAGCAAAAGGAACAATCAGCAAGATGAAAAGGCAACTTCCAGAATGGGAGAAAATATTTGCAAACCATATGTCATATAAGGGGTTAATATCCAAAATATATAAAGAACTTATACAACTCAAAACAACAAAATCTGATTTTTTTAAATGGGCAAAGGAATTGAATAGACATTTTCCCAAAGACATAAAAATGTTCAATAGACAGATGAAAAGGTGCTCAACATCACTAATCATCAGGGAAATGCAAATCAAAACCATGATGAGATATCACCTAACACCTGTTAGAATGACTGTCATCAAAAAGACAAGAGATGACAATTGTTTGGGAGGATATGGAGAAAAGGGAACCCTTGTGCACCATTGGTGGGAATCTAAATTGGTACTATGGAAAATAGTATGGAGGTTTCTCAAAAAATTAAAAATAGAACTGCCATATGATCCAGCGATTCCACTTCTGGTATACATCCAAAGGAAATGAAAACAGGATATCAAAGAGATATCTGCACCTCCCTATTTATTGCAGCATTATTCATAATAGTCAAGATATGGGGGGAAAAAACCTGTATACATTAACAGATGAATGGATAAAGAAGATATGATATGTGATGGAATATTATTCAGCCAGGAGAAGAAATGAAATTCTGCCATTTGTGATAACATGGATAGTTCCTGAGGGCATTATGCTAAGTGAAATAAGTCAGACAGAGAAAGACAAATACTGTATGATAGATATCACTTATATGTGCAATCTTAAAAAGCCAAACTCATAGAAACAGAGTAGAATGGTGGTACCATGCGCTTAGGTTTGGGGGAAATGGGGAGAGGTTCAACAAAGGGTACAAACTTCTAGTTATAAGATAAATAAGTTCCGGAAATTTAATGCACAGCTTTGTGATTATAGATAACACTACTGTACTATATACTTGAAAGTTGCTAAGAGAATAGATCTTAAATGTTCTCACCACAAAAAAGAAATGGTAATTACATGATGTGATGGAGGTGTTAGCTAATCCTATGTTGGTATGATTATGTTGCAATATATAAATGTATTGAATCAAGAAGCTGTATACCCTAAAGTTACACAATGTTATATGTCAATTATATCTCAACAAAGCTGGAAAAAACAAAGAATTGGCAAAGCGAATAAACAAACCCTACATCATAGAGTTGTTGTAAGGTAAGGATTAAATAATACATGTGAAATAATTAGTACAACACTTGGAACACACTAAGTGTTAGCCATTGTTATTACTTTAGAATAGGCTGTGACACTATTATGAAATAAAAGTCATTGTGATTGGCTGATTCACAGACTGTAAACCTGTGTATGATTCACACATGGCTATCTCCCATCCAAAGGTATTCTGTGGCTAAAGCCATTATGAATTAGGTCCTGCAGAACGGCAAGGGAGGACAGAACTAAGGTAAAATACTACTGTGAAAAGAGATTGGATTTTTTGCCAGAAGATCCAAATTTGAGGCCCAGTCTGTTGCCTAGTAGTCGTGCAGCCTTGTTAAACTCACTCACCTTCACTAAGTCTTAATTTATCCAACTAAAAAATGGGCACTAAAAGTCCTATGTTACAAGCTTTTTGTGAAGACCGTAATAGAAACTGAAGAAACGTGCTTGGCAAATTATTAAGTACTATGCAAATAAAATGTCTTTTTCTCATCACAGTTGTTGCTATTGTAGTTGCTATTTTACAAATATGCATGTCCACATTCTGCTCAATTGTAAAATGGGCTTTTGCCTTGGGGCTTTGTAGGACCATCTGCTTAGATCTGGAAGGTCGGGGATCTGGACCTGGGGTGGTCAGAACTGATTGAAACTCCAAGGCCCCTGATTGAACTTGGTGCCAGTGTCCTAACAATTGCACTCGCACTTAAACTTGGGTGGTTGTGAATATAGGTAGGGTCACTAATCAACCAGGTGGCTACCCACTGCCCGGAACGTGGGCAATTAAGTACAAGGGCCATTTTCATCCAGAGGGTTTGCTATTTCATAGCCAATTACCCAGGCAGCTTCACCCCACTTTGAACTTTGTGGGAAGTAAGGGCAGCATATGCATCTGCAGCCTCAATAGCTTCCCTGTAGCTCCTGCCATCAACCCTATTCATCTCTTTCTAAAGGAGCGTCAGCATCCACCTGCCTTTCAGTATTTAACTCCTTCATTTAGAAAGAAGCAGCAGGAAATTTGAACCAAGAGCTATTTTTATCTTTATAATGGCAAAAGCAATTTTAACACTATATCCACGTCGTAATCTGCATTTCTGCAATCTGCTATATTTTAAAATATCAAAATCAAGAATGAATGCATTCTTCTCAGACATTCACATGGCTCCCTAATGCAATTTTTTCCTAATTAGAATGGTGATCAGTTAAGAGTAAGACATTTAATGTTCTTAAGTCCCTAAAGCAAATGGAAATTTTACTGAAGGCCAGTTGTACTCAGCTTTACCAAAGAAAATGCAGCTTTATGGTATGAGCTTATTTGTAAAGAGACTTTATTATTAAAATGCACCAATTAGGCCTATGGCATTAAAGGAGTCCTGAGGTAGAGGCTTATGCATGTATATGCTCATCCAAAGACACACAGGGACACACACACACACACACACACACACACACACGAGACGGTTAGCTAGTGGTTCATCTCTCTGTCCCCAGCCCACCTCCTAAGGTGCTGATCCTGCAAGGGAAGAGGGAGGGGTGTGGAGTAAGTGTGTAAATAACATGTGTTCTCTATTCCTATTGGTGGAATTGGAACTCTCTGATCACCCCTGCACTGTCACTCCTCAGTCCCTTCCCTTATACTTTTTAATACACTGAATCCTTCCCGTATACTTAAAGCAAAGAGAGCCCTACCTCTCTATCCCCCCATCGCTATTCTTAAGAGTAGCCTTTCCAGGCCCTTTGCAGACTAGAAATGGCTCTCAAAAGAGGCAAGCCAACTTGAAGAAGATAGAATAACAGTCCCCCCCTCAGCCCCAACTTCAAAGCCTAGTTCTAGGCATCTCTTCCTTGACAGCTCTCCTGCCTACTTCCTGTAGCACTGATGACCTACACAAGAACTTCTCTAACTTTACTTTGTAAGCAAGTTACCAGAGGATCTAATGAAAATGCAGACTCTGATTCAGTAGTTCTGGACTGAGTTTTGTATTTCTGTTGGGCTCCCTGTTGGTGAAAATGCTGCTGATACACAGACCATATTTTTAAGAGTACAAGTCTATACCATACAATTAAATAATCCTAATCTCTTTTACCTCTCCATACAGGTTATAAAGCCTCTGAGGGCAGGAATCCTATCTTATAGCTCTTGTATAGACGCTTACAACGATGAGCTCATAATTGGGGCCACTTAGATGCTTCTGGATTAACTGATTGATTAATTGCTGTAACAAGGGCTTTGAAGTCAGACAACCTGGGTTGAAATCCTAGTGCTGCTGCTTATAAGCTATGGATTATTAGAAAGAGAATTTAATATGATCAAATCATTTTATAAATATCAGCTAAAATTTATAAAGGAGAAAAACACATTTTAAAAAATATGTATGTTTCTGAAAATGTCTGTTTGAATGCTTTCTCTTGCTCTCTACTATGTTCTAGGACTTTCTTTAACTCATTTATATGTTATCTTTCTTCCATTTCATAAGGCAACTTTAGTGGAAAGATTCCTGAAATTTCTAGGAAAGAAAACCTAGGTTCCCAGTTCTGTTGTTATTACCCAGGAGACATTGACCTCTCTAAGCTTCAGCTCTCTTGTTTGTAAAAGAGAATTGATGGTAACGTCCACCTTGCCAATCACCTGTATGTGAACGTGCTTTATAAACTCTAAAGCACTATATACATGTAAGGGTTGATATCTGGTTTTAGTGCTATTATTTATCTATAGACATCTATTTTCTTTGTTTTTCAATCTATCTATCTTCTGTCCTAGAATCTGGGTTTGTAATACACAGAATATGAATTTATAAATTCTGGTATTTATCCTCACATCTTTTTGGAACGTAAAGTCTCTTTGCAAGCATTCATAGTCTTTTGCCACTCTGCTATTATCTCCAGTGTAAAGAGAGGTAAAATAAGACAGAGTATGTAAATGTAATTTGCTAATTTTATCCAGCAAGTTACAGGCAGGTTTGTAAAGAAAACACTTTTTTTTAGTTAGAAAAATGACACATAAAAATATCTTCTTCAAAGCCAGGAGCAAGTTGCTCTTTTAAAAATTACATTAAATTGTAAAATATTACCTGAAAACAAATGACAGAGAAATACTGCTTTAATACATAGATATGAAAAAAATTTTTTTTCATGAAACCTCAACCACAGCAGCTCAGATTTTAGGTCAAAATTGTTACCACACAAGTCTACCATCCAGTGTTTCAATGTTCTTTTCAGTAGAACCAAATGCTGTCATCACGAAAAGGAGTCGAATAAGTTCCTGGGACTTATAATGGGATCTGACCAGCACTTTCACCAGAATCATCCCTCTCAAAAGTCTAAAGCAATTGGCAAAGATTCAAGCTGAGTTTAGGTACTGATACTATGCTCACTGCTCTTTTAAGAAAACTCAGCTCAAAAGTAGCTCATAAGAGGGCTTCCCTGGTGGCGCAGTGGTTGAGGGTCCGCCTGCCGATGCAGGGGACATGGGTTCGTGCCCCGGTCCGGGAAGATCCCACATGCCGCGGAGCGGCTGGGCCCGTGAGCCATGGCCGCTGAGCCTGCGCGTCCGGAGCCTGTGCTCCGCAACGGGAGAGGCCACAGCAGTGAGAGGTCCGCGTACCACAAAAAAAAAAAAAAAAAAAGTAGCTCATAAGAGAGTGTACTCCAAGATTATCTTTGTCTATATGCTAAAATTTTTGTAGTTTTCTTACTAGATGTACTTTTATGCTGAAATGAAAATAGCATTCTTTATTTGTACAATTGTAAACATTTTCTTAGACCCTAAAAATCATTAGTCAGTGATTTACCTCTGATCTGGAATTGAAAATGTTATAAATACCAATATAGTTGGGAAAACACATTTTCTTTTTATTTTTGTTTTTCACTTTCAGAGCCAAAAAATCATAGAAGAGCATTTGGTGACAGTGGAAGTCCCTATAATTTTCTGCCAGTCTAGATTTTGAACGAAATTCATAGCTGCCCATATTAAGACAGGTCTGTGGGTGTAGGATCTGACTGTCTTCAGTGATGAGGAAGAAAGATAGTAAAGGTGGCATAGATTATAGACAATCTAATTTTAGGCAATAAAGCTTTAGTCTAACCTGCCATCCTTTAGAAAGAATGAATATATCCTCCCATGTTTACAGCCCTCCGAAGCATCCCAGATTGGTGCTTTAACCCCTTCTTCCTACACCCTGGTTTAGTTCAGGTGCCCTGGGAAATGGAGCCTAGAATTTGTATGCAGAAGATTTATTGGAGGTGTGCTCTCAGGAGCAATACCTATAAGGGGGTGAGAGAAATAGGACTGGCAGAAGGAGAAGTATGATGCATTTGTAACAGAGGTCTCAGCTGATCCCAAAGGTTGCTCTTGAGTTAGGATGGCCCTTCAGGCTTGTTCTGAGCTAAGGCAAGTGGGTCCTGTCTTTGTAGGGCTGCATCAGCCACCCATTGGATGCAAGCTGCTGGGTGGGGGGAGACACATAATTTTGGTCAATGTTGCTCCTTTTGATGAAAGAAAATGCATCATTTGATGAAGGGAAATTCCCAGAGTACAGAGAATCATCAACACCCCATCCCAGCTGGGGTAGTGAGTCCTTTAGTCAATGTATTAGTTACACAACATTAGTCTGGTCTACAGAGTATATTAGTTATACAGCGTGGTATAGCAAATTACTCCAAATCTTAGTCGCTTGAAACAATAATAACCACTTATTATCTCTCAGGTATTCTTTATGGGTCAGGAATTAGAGCATAGCAAGTCCTGAGGCCAAGGGTGGAAGAGTCAAAGGCTGGGTACAAGAATCATGTGAAAAACTGTTTACTCGCTTGTCTGGTTGCCGATGTTAGTTTTTGCTAGGGGCCTAGCTGAGACTGTTTGAACAGAATACCCACAGGTGGCCTCTCCACATAGCCTGGGATGACTGGTGACAGAGGCTGGCTGATGTCAACCAGATGAGTCATTCTGTGTACCTGGTTGCTTGGTACCTCTTCTGGGAAGAATGCTCTGTGGTGAGCATTGATATACAATTTAAAGATCTTCACACATTGTGCCCAATCCTGAAAGTTCATCCACTTGCCTCTTCCCCGGACTTCCCCATCCTTGATCTTCTAATCTTTCTAGGACCCTGGCCAACTAGCGTAGCCATTTGTTAGTGTCCACGAAGCTGTGTATATTCTTGCATCAGACTACTTCTCTTCGCACAAAATGGATGAACAGATGCACTGCGCGAAGTTGTATTCAGTGGGAAGATCTCCCCTCAGTGTTATCTTTCAGGGCCACCCCTGTGTGGGGCTGTAGTGCAGCAGCAGTCCATTTTCAGCTTGCATCCACATACTGAAACAAACCAATATGAACCTCCCACCCCGTCCCACTTCATTAGCTTGTCATAAGGAATTCCCCCTACCCCATGTGGTGGCCGTAGGTGTGAGCTGAAAGGCAACAGTGTGGGTTGGACCAACAGCTCACGCAGTTTATTTGCCCTTGTTCATGCCCAATCCAGGATGTACTATGTCCAGATTAAGATGGATTGCTATTGGGCCTCCCCAACCTTATGACTTGTTGGGTTTGACAGAATCCAACTCACGATAGGCAGCTCTGTCCGGTTGGTCACTTTAATATTTCATGACCAGATACTCTATCTGAATTCTCTGCTCCCTTCTTTGTGGTAAGGGAGGAAAGATGCAGCAATTTGTTGTTTACTTTGAAGGGGATGTCCCTGCGTCGCCCAGACCAATGAACTCCTGAAAACTTTACTGATATAGTAGGACCGTGAATCTTCATAGTGTTTACCTTCTACACTCTAGAGTCTAAGTGTTCTACCAAGACATCCAATACGCTTCCCACCTGTTACCCATCTTTTCTGTTTTAATGTCATTGACAGATTGGACCAATGTGATATTCTGCAGGACCTCCAAATGGTCCCAGTTCCTTCATAGTACATTATAACAGAGGATAAGAGGGTTAACATAGCCCTAAGCAAGACTGCAAATTTGTACTACTGTCTGTCCCATGTTCACAAAAATGTGAACTGCTTTTGATCCTCCTTCCTGATAGGAATGAAAAATAATGCATTTGCTATATCAGTGATCACACACCATGTACCTGAAACTCTGTTAACATGCTCTAGTAAAGTTATCTAGACCAGCAGCTGTAATCCACTGTCACCCTTCAGCATCTGTTTGATTTTGTAGGGGCCAGGCTGGTAAGTTAATGAGGATACGATGAGGACTACCATCCATGCATCTTTCAGGTTTTTAAGATGGCACTAATCTACCATTCCCCCGGGATGCAATTTTATTTTTGATTTACTGCCTTGACTGGGGATAGGGGAGGGAGAGAGTGATTCAGAGGCTTGTGCTTGGACCTTCCACGATGATAGCTCTTACTCCACAGGACAAGGACCCAATGTTGGGGCTCTTCCCAAGTATATACCAAGTACGTCCATTCTAATTATACATTTGTGGAAAGCGGGAATGACCAACAGGTGAATCCATGGATAGAGTGGACCTACTGTGTGCTAAACCTGGCTTAGGACTCCATTTAGTCCCTGGCTCACATACACTCTCACTCTAACAGAGAAGCCATGATGACACTTCTAGTATCCAGGTATCAATGTCAACTGATCATAATAATCCTCAAAATACTTGGGTATTCCCTTTTCCCAAGTGTACAGTCACTCAAATAGGTTGTCTCAAGTCCCTTTTGGGAAGGACTAGAGGAAACATTACAGGGTTTTCTGCTTGCCTTAGTGCTGGATAGGAAAACAGGCTTAAGGCTGGAAACTGGGTAAAGGATAATGATGTTTTTATTGGGGAAGCTGCCCTTTCTGAACATCCACTTTTGATTTTTTGAGGGGGCTTGTAAAATTAAGAAAAAATCTTGTTGGATTCCTATCTATCCTGCTCCTCAGAACACCATGTTCTATTAACCATCACCTTAGTTCTCTGCAGGTCAGGACCCCTTGGCTGCCACTCTGACCTTGCTGTTCATTGCAGTAATTGCATCCACCTTGCTCCTGATAGTAAATCACTGACATCTGGCCTCTATTATTTCCAGATCCTAACATCACCTTTGCTATCAAGTAGCTCAATTTTATTACAGCGTTTCCTACTGTCAGCCCTGGTCTGCATGGGACACCCAGTAAGCTTCTCAATAATAGTGCCCCTCTTACCAGCCCATTCTTTATTGCTTTGGTAAATGGAGTGCCCTCTGTCTTCCTGCAGAAAATATTTGACGGGTGGGTTTTCTGGTTTTGCAGTATGTTCCCTTTCCCTGGCATGACCAATTCTGGAGACCCTTGGTTCCTTCCTCTACCATCTTCCATGCAATTTCTGGCATGTTTTATTCCACTCTGTGTGGATCATCACTTTTACCAAGCTTCAAAGAATCATCCTAGCAGTATGTTAGCACTATCTCCCAGGGTCTTGAGTAACAGCAACAAACTCTCATTTATTCAACTTTATGTTTTGTCCCTCGCGATCCAGGACGCTTAGGATCCAGCCCCACATATACTGCCCTGGCTCCTGTTAATACATGTTGCCTAGGTCCTACAGCTCCTTTGGTATACAGTCCCTTTTCTCTCTTAAGAGGCCCAGAACTTCCCCAACTGGGTAAGGTATTTAATTTTAGTCATGGATCTGGTGGCCAGAAGTGGGGTTGGGGCAGATTCTGAGAGTGGAGTACAGGTTTTCCTGCAAGGCAGAAATATCTGTAACATATTCCAGCAAGGGGAGAGCACCAGACTTTATCAAGGAGGAAGAGCCCACTTCTACAGGCATAGAGAGTTTGGGGGAATCTTGGAAGGTAAGAATTTAGAGTGCATTGACCCAGGTGCCCTTATTCCATGCCTCAGAGTCCCACTTCTTCCCAACAGTACCCTGGCCTTGGCATAGCTGATATGCTAGGGTTGAGAATTCAACCTTATCTGGAGATCTGAGATCCTTATAATTAAGTCCTGGGCTTGATCCTCAGCTTTTTCTGCCTTGCAGCTGAAAGAGATGAGTGTCTCTTTATATGCTGCCAAGGATATTTGGTGTTCACACTCCACCTTCAATCGGCTACTAGTCCTTATTAGCTTTTCATTGTCTTTGTCAAAGGCATCAATAACATCCAGAAAAAGCCATCCAATTCCATAGTCCTTTATAATTAATACTTCACTCAAACACTCAAATGCACAAGATTTGCTCTTAGCAGTGTGTTCACTTCCTCTGGTATTACATCCCAGTTCAGCAATGGTAAAAGTCTAAACATTTTCACAGCTATGAAATGCCAAAAGCTGTTAGTATTCCATCTACCACCAGTGAAATGGTTCTCATTCTGTGCTTGCTGGTGGGTAATCCATTGCCGAAATCTAAAATTTTAGAGTTTTCTTCCTAGAACCCGCTCTTAAGTCAAATTCCTTGGGAAATATACTCTGAGATGGATATCTGTATAAAGGAGTTCTAGAGGAAAGTTCTCTCAGAAATAACACCTCTAGGAGAATTAGGGAAGCAGGACTGGACACAGGAAGGATTTAAACTACCATACAGTTACAATAGAGGTTTCAGCCAATCCTTCAGGGAGTTATGCAGTTGGAATGGCTCTTCAAAGTTGTCATTAACTGAGGCAAGAGGACTAATCCCTATAGTCCTACATCAGCCAGTCGCTAGATATGGGCTGCTCTCCAGAGGAGAGGGATGGTGTAATGCTGGATAAGGTGGTTCTCTTCAGATGAGGCCAGATCCTGGAGAGGGACTCAGCTATGAGTCATTAGCAGCCAACACTCCTAGAAGTCTAGGGGATGAGTGCCTCAGTACTAAATGGGGAATTGGGGTGGCACATCACAAAATCCACTACAGTCCCCCTTCTCCTTGGGTCATGGTGGTGGCGATATGGAACTATGACAACGGAGTAGCAAATATGGTGCTTAGTCTCATAGTACATGATTGCCCAATATCTTCAAGCTAGCCATGTTTCTCTTTAGAACTTGGCAGATGAGGTATGAAAGAGCGTACTGGGGGAATCTCCCTAGGAAACTTATCACTCCTTAGGGAGGATTTCAGTCAAGGTGGATGGAATACTCAAAGCTTTTGGCATGCCATAGCAGTAAAGTTTTTAAGACTTTTATCAGTGGTGAGTTTCAACTGCACTTTTCCTCTGGCTATTCCTGGTACATTTCACTAATACAGAAGGAAACTCTCACCTGGATAGAAAAACATAACCATATCCATTATTCATATCATTTACTAACTTAATTTCCTTTCTTCATCAATTCTATATGTGACAGGACCTCCTACATAGCATTCATTCATTCATTCAATAATACTGATTGCACACCTACACGTACTATGCGTAAGAAACTGTTCTAAGTGCTAGAAACACGGTAATTAACAAGATAGAGAGTCTCTGTCTTCACGGAAAGCAAATTCTAGAAGAGGGGTTGCGAAGACAATAAATAAGGAGTAAATAAGCAAGAAAATTTCAAATAGTTATCAGTGATAACTATCAGTGATAACTAATGATAATAAAACAGTAACACAAAAACAACTAACTTACTTTTAATATTTGTAAAGTTAATATAGATAGGGCATTCAAAGCAGGCTTTTCTGAGGAGATGATTCTTGAGCTGAGACCCATATGATGAGAAGGATCTAGTCATGTGAAGATCTATGCAGAATTTCATTTGAGCTGAGAGCAGAGTGAAGTGAGGAAGCAAGACATGAGAAAGTCAGTGGACAGTTAGTTTCAGACAGATAGACATCAGAATAACCGATAAGAAGGCCCTGAGTTACGAACGAGCTTGGCATATTTGAGAATCAAAAAGAAGACCAGCGTGGCTGGAGCTTAGCAAACACAGGGGAAAACCATAGAAAATGGGATTGAAGACTAGGCACTGGGCGGATTACATAGAGCCCTGGAGGTCACAGTAAATAATTTTTATCTAAGGACAATGGTAAGACAAGAGAAAATTCTAAACACTGGAGTAACATAATCTATCTCATGTTTTAAAAGAATTTCTCTGGGAGCTGTGTATAAAATAGACTATATAAGGTTAAGAATAGAAACAGGAATGCTACCATTGTCACAAAAAGAATAAAATACCTAGGAATACACCTACCTAAAGAGGCAAAAGACCTGTATGCAGAAAACTATAAGACACTGGTGAAAGAAATTGAAGATGATAAAAACAGATGGAGAGATATACCATGTTTTTGGATTGGAAGAATCAACATTGAGAAGATGAATGTATTACCCAAAGCAATCTACACATTCAGTGCAATCCCTATCAAATTACCAATGGCATTTTTCACAGGACTAGAACAAAAAATTTCACAATTTGTATGGAAACACAAAAGACCCCGAAGAGCCAAAGCAATCTTGAGAAAGAAAAACATAGCTGGAGGAATCAGGCTCCTGGACTTCAGACTATACTACAAAGCTACAGTGATCAAGACAGTACGGTACTGGCACAGAAACAGAAATACAGATCAATGGAACAGGATAGAAAGTCCAGAGATAAACGCACGCACATACGGTCACCTTATTTTTGATAAAGGAGGCAAGAATATACAATGGAGAAAAGACAGCCTCTTCAATAAGTGGTGCTGTGCAGGATAGAAAGCCCAGAGATAAACCCACGCACATAGAGTCACCTTATCTTTGATAGAGGTGGCAAGAATATACAGTGGAGAAAAGACAGCCACTTCAGTAAGTGGTGCTGGGAAAACTGGACAGCTACATGTAAAAGAATGAAATTAGAACACTCCCTAACACCATACACAAAAATAAACTCCAAATGGATTAAACACCTAAATGTAAGGCCAGACACTATCAAACTCTTAGAGGAAAACATAGGCAGAACACTCTATGACATGAATCACAGCAAGATCCTTTTTGACCCACCTCCTAGAGAAATGGAAATAAAACCAAAAATAAACAAATGGGACCTAATGAAACTTAAAATCTTTTGCACAGCAAACGAAACCATAAACAAGACAAAAAGACAAACCTCAGAATGGGAGAAAATATTTACAAACGAATCAACTGACAAAGGATTAATCTCCAAAATATACGAGCAGCTCATGCAGCTCAATATCAAAAAAACAAACAACCCAATCCAGAAATGGGCAGAAGACCTAAATAGACATTTCTCCAAAGAAGATATAAAGATTGCCAACAAACACATGAAAGAGTGCTCAACATCATTAATCATTAGAGAAATGCAAATCAAAACTACAATGAAATATCATCTCACACAGGTGAGAATGGCTATCATCAAAAAATCTACAAACAATAAATGCTGGAGAGGGTGTGGAGAAAAGGGAACCCTCTTGAACTGTTGGTGGGAATGTACATTGATACAGCCACTATGGAGAATAGTATGGAGGTTCCTTAAAAATCTAAAAATAGAATTACCGTATGACCCAGCAATCCCACTACTGGGCATATACCCTGAGAAAACCATAATTCAAAAAGTCATGTACCAAAATGTTCATTGCAGCTCTAATTACAATAGCCAAGACATGGAAGCAACCTAAGTGCTCATCAACAGATTAATGGATAAAAAGATGTGGCACATATATACAATGGAATATTACTCAGCCATAAAAAGAAATGAAATTGAGTTATTTGTAGTGAGGTGGATGGACCTAGAGTCTGTCATACAGCGTGAAGTAAGTCAGAAAGAGAAATAAAATACCGTATGCTAACACATATATATAGAATCTTAAAAAAAACATTCTGAAGAACGTAGGGGCAGAACGAGAATAAAGACACAGACCTACTAGAGAATGGACTTGAGGATACGGGGAGGGGGAAGGGTAAGCTGGGACAAAGTGAGAGAGTGGCATGGACATATATACACTACCAAATGTAAAATAGATAGCTAGTGGGAAGCAGCCGCATAGCACTGGGAGATCAGCTCGGTGCTTTGTGACCACCTAGAGGGGTGGGATAGGGAGGGTGGGAGGGAGGGAGACGCAAGAGGGAAGAGATATGGGGACATATGTATATGTATAACTGATTCACTTTCTTGTAAAACAGAAACTACCACACCATTGTAAACCAAATATACTCCAATAAAGATGTTAAAAAAAGAAAAAATAAGTGGTGCTGGGAAAACTGGACACCTACATGTAGAAGAATGAAATTAGAAAACTCTCTAACACCATACACAAAAATAAACTCAAAATGGATTAAAGACCTAAATGTAAGGCCAGAAACTATAAAACTCTTAGAGGAAAACAGAGGCAGAACACTCTATGACATAAATCACAGCAAGATCCTTTTTGACCCACCTCCTAGAGAAATGAAATGAAAACAAAACTAAACAAATAGGACCTAATGAAACAAAAGCTGTTGCACAGCAAAGGAAACCATAAATAAGACGAAAAGACAACCCTCAGAATGGAAGAACGTATTTGCAAATGAAGCAATGGACAAAGGATTAATCTTGAAAATTTACAAGCAGCTCACGCAGCTCAGTATCAAAAAAACAAACAACCCAATCAAAAAATGAGCGGAAGACCTAAATAGACATTTCTACAAAGAAGACATACAGATGGCCAACAAACACATGAAAAGATGTTCAACATCACTAGTTATTAGAGAAATGCAAATCAAAACTACAATGAGGCATCACCTCACACCAGTTAGAATGCCATCAACAGAAAATCTACAAACAATAAATGCTAGAGAGGGTGTGGAGAAATGGGAACCCTGTGCACTGTTGGTGAGAATGTAAATTGATACAGCCACTATGGAGAACAATATGATTTGGACAATAAGTGGGTTGGAGGAAGAGATTACTGAGGGAAAACTCAGGAAGGTTTCAGTTCTAAAAGGGAAATGTGTGTGTGTGTGTGTGTGTGTGTGTGTGTGTGTGTGTGAGAGAGAGAGAGAGAGACAGAGACAGAGACAGAGACACAGAGAGAGGGAGAGAGTATGTGTGTGTTGAATGAGAGAGTACAGAAATATGAAAATATAGGGAGCAATTTCTCTTTTCAAGATGATCTTATTGAGGTGATTTGGTTCAAGATGGCAGAGTAGAAGGACGTGCTCTCACTCCCTCGTGCAAGAGCACAGGCATCACAACTAACTGCTGAACAATCATCAACAGGAAGACACTGGAACTCACCAAAAAAGATACCCCACATCCAAAGACAAAGGAGAAGCCACAGTGAGATGGTAGGAGGGGTACAGTCATAATAAAATCAAATCCCACAACTGCTGGGTGGGTGACTCACAAACTGGAGAACACTTATACCACAGAAGTCCACCCACTGGAGTGAAGGTTCTGAGCCCACATCAGCATTCTAACCTGGGGGTCCAGCAATGGGAGGAGGAATTCCTAGAGAATCACACTTTGAAGTCTAGAGGGATTTGATTATAGGATGTCGACAGGTCTGGGGGAAACAGAGACCCCACTCTTGGAGGGCACACACAAAGTAGTGTGCATATCAGGACCCAGAGGAAGGAGCAATGACCCCACAGGAGAGTGAACCAGACCTACCTGCTAGTGTTGGAGGGTTTCCTGCAGAGGCGGGGGGTGGCTGTGTCTC
This sequence comes from Lagenorhynchus albirostris, assembly GCF_949774975.1. Lineage (NCBI taxonomy): Eukaryota > Metazoa > Chordata > Mammalia > Artiodactyla > Delphinidae > Lagenorhynchus > Lagenorhynchus albirostris. The sequence continues at coordinate 13,715,364 of NC_083116.1, forward strand.
ACCGTGACAATAAGGAAACTGGCAGCAGAAGTTCTGGGAAGTACTCCTTGGTGTGAGCCCTCCCAGAGTCTGCCAGTAGCCCCACCAAAGAGCTCGGGTAGGCTCCAGTGCTGGGTCACCTCAGGCCAAACAACAAACAGGGAGAGAATCCAGCCCCACAGACAAGTGGATTAAAGTTTTACTGAGCTCTGCCCACCAGAGCAACAGCCAACTCTACCAACCACCAGTCCCTCCCATCAGGAAACTTCCACAAGCCTCTTAGATAGCCTCATACACCAGAGGGCAGAGAGCACAAGCAAGAAGAACTACAATCCTGCAGCCTGTGGATTAAAAACCACATTCACAGAAAGATAGACAAGATGAAAAGGCAGAGGGTTATGTACCAGATGAAGGAACAAGATAAAACCCCAGAAAAACAGCTAAATGAAGTGGAGATAGGCAACCTTCCAGAAAAAGAATTCAGAATAATGATAGTGAAGATGATCCAGGACCTCGGAAAAAGAATGCAGGCAAAGATCAAGAAGATGCAAGAAATGTTTAACAAAGACCCAGAACAATTAAAGAACAAACAAACAGAGATGAACACTACAATAACTGAAATGAAAAATACACTAGAAGGAATCAATAGCACAATAACTGAGGCAGAAGAATGGATAAGTGACCTGGAACACAGAATGGTGGAATTCACTGCTGCGGAACACAGTAAAGAAAAAGAAATTAAAAGAAATGAACACAGCCTAAGAGACCTCTGGAACAACATTAAATGCAACAACATTCGCGTTATATGGGTCCCAGAAAGAGAAGAGAGAGAGAAAGGACCTGAGAAAATATTTGAAGAGATTATAGCCGAAAACTTCCCTAACGTGGGAAAGGAAATAGCTACCCAAGTCGAGGAAGCTCAGAGTCCTAGGCAGGATAAATCCAAGGAGAAACACGCCGAGACACATAGTAATCAAATTGACAAAAATTAAAGGTAAAGAAAAATTATTGAAAGTAGCAAGGGAAAAACAACAAGTAACATACAAGGAAACTCCCATAAGGTTAACAGCTAAATTCTCAGCAGAAACTCTACAAGCCAGAAGGGAGTGGCATGCCATATTTAAAGTGATGAAAGGGAAGAACCTACAACCAAGATTACTCTACCTGGCAAGGATCTCATTCAGATTCGACAGAGAAATCAAAAGCTTTACAGACAAGCAAAAGCTAAGAGAATTCAGCACCAACAAACCAGCTCTACAACAAATGCTAAAGGAACTTCTCTAAGTGGGAAACACAAGAGAAGAAAAGGACCTACAAAAACAAACCCAAAACAATTAAGAATATGGTAATAGGAACATACATATCAATAATTACCTTAAACGTGAATGGATTAAATGCTCCAACCAAAAGACACAGGCTCACTGAATGGATACAAAAACAAGACCCATATATATGCTGTCTACAAGAGATACACTTCAGACCTAGGGACACATACAGACTGAAAATGAGGGGATGGAAAAAGATATTCCATGCAAATGGAAACCAAAAGAAAGCTGGAGTAGCAATACTCATATCAGATAAAATAGACTTTAAAATAAAGAATGTTACAAGAGACAAGAAAGGACACTACATAATGATCAAGGGATCAATCCAAGAAGAAGATATAAAAAATATAAATATATATGCACCCAACATAGGAGCGCCTCAATACGTAAGGCAACTGCTAACAGCTATAAAAGAGGAAATTGACAGTGACACAATAATGGTCAGGGACTTTTTTGTGTGTGTGTGGTACGCGGGGCCCTCACTGTTGTGGCCTCTCCCATTGCTGAGCACAAGCTCCATGGCTCACTGGCCCAGCCGCTCCATGGCATGTGGGATCCTCCCGGACCGGGGCACGAACCCATGTCCCCTGCATCGGCAGGCGGACTCTCAACCACTGCGCCACAAGGGAAGCCCTGGTCAGGGACTTTAAACACCTCATTTACACCAATGAACAGATCACCCAGACAGAAAATTAATAAGGAAACACAAGCTTTAAATGACACAACAGACCAGATAGACTTAATTGATATTTATAAGACATTCCATCCAAAAACAGCAGATTACACTTTCTTCTCAGGTGCACACAGTACATTTTCCAGTATAGATCATCTTGTATCACAAATCAAGCCTCAGTAAATTTAAGAAAATTGAAATCATATCAAGCATCTTTTCTGACCACAACGCTGTGAGATTAGAAATCAATTACAGGGAAAAAAAACATAAAAAACACAAACACATGGAGGCTAAACAATACGTTACTAAATAACCAAGAGATCACTGAAGAAATCAAAGACGAAATCAAAAAATACCTAGACAAATGACAATGAAAACATGACGATCCAAAACCTATGGGATGCAGCAAAAGCAGTTCTAAGAGGGAAGTTTATAACAATACAATCCTACCTCAAGAAACAAACATCTCAAATAAACAATCTAACCATACACCTAAAGGAACTAGAGAAAGAAGAACAAACAAAACCGAAAGTTAGCAGAAGGAAAGAAATCATAAAGATCAGAGCAGAAATACATGAAATAGAAACAAAGGAAATAATAGCAAAGATCAATAAAACTAAAAGCTGGTTCTCTGAGAAGATAAACAAAATTGATAAACATTTAGCCAGACTCATGGAGAAAAAGAGGAAGAGGATTCAAATCAATAAAAGAAGAAATGAAAAAGGAGAAGTTACAACAGACACCTCAGAAATACAAAGCATCCTAAGAGACTATTACAAGCAACTCTATGCCAATAAAACAGACAACCTGGAAGAAATGGACAAATTCTTAGAAAGGTATAACCTTCCAAGACTGAACCAGGAAGTAATAGAAAATATGAACAGACCAACCACAAGTAACGAAATTGAAAGTGTGATTAAAAATCTTCCAACAAACAGAAGTCCAGGACCAGATGGCTTCACAGGTGAATTCTATCAAACATTTAGAGAAGAGCTAACACCCATCCTTCTCAAACTCTTGCAAAAAATTGCAGAGGAAGGAACCCTCGCAAACTCACTATGAGGCCACCATCACCCTGATACCCAAACCAGACAAAGATACTCCAAAAAAAGAAAATTACAGACCAATATCACTCATGAATATAGATGCAAAAATCCTCAATAAAATACTAGCAAACAGAATCCAACAACACATTAAAAGGATCATACACCATGATCAAGTGGGATTTATCCCAGGGATGCAAGGATTCTTCAATATACACAGATCAATCAATGTGATACACCATATTAACAAATTGAAGCAGTAAAACCATATGATCATCTCAGTAGATGCAGAAAAAGGTTTTCACAAACTTCAACACCCATTTATAATAAAAACTCTCCAGTAAGTGGGCATAGAGGGAACCTACCTCAACATAATAAAGGCCATATACGATAAATCCACAACAAACATCATTCTCAATGGTGAAAAACTGAAAGCATTTCCTCTAAGATCAGGAACAAGACAAGGATGTCTACTCTCACCACTATTATTCAACATGGTTTTAGAAGTCCTAGCCACAGCAATCAGAGAAGAAAAAAAATAAAAGGAATACAAATTAGAAGAGAAGAAGTAAAACCGTCACTGTTTGCAGATGACATGATACTATACATAGAGAATCCTAAAGACGCCACCAGAAAACTACTGGAGCTAATCAATGAATTTGGTAAAGTTTCAGCATACAAAATTAATGCACAGAAATCCCTTGCATTCCTATACAATAGCAACAAAAGATCAGAAAGAGAAATTAAGGAAACAATCCCATTTACCATTGCAACAAAAAGAATAAAATAGCTAGGAATAAACCTACCTAGGGAGACAAAAGACCTGTATGCAGAAAACTATAAGACACTGATGAAAGAAATTAAAGATGATACAAACAGATGGAGAGATATACCATGTTCTTGTATTGGAAGAATCAATATTGTGAAAATGACTATACTACCCAAAGCAATCACAGATTCAAAGCAATCTCTATCAAATTACCAGTGGCATTTTTTCCAGAACTAGAACAAAAAATTTTCAATTTGTATGGAGACAAAGAAGACCCCGAATAGCCAAAGCAGTCTTGAGGGAAAAAAAAACCGAGCTGGAGGAATCAGACTCCTTGACTTCAGACTATACTACAAAGCTACAGTAACCAAGACAGTATGGTACTGGCACAAAAACAGAAATACAGATCAATGGAACAGGATCGAAAGCCCAGAGATAAACCTATGCACCTATGGTCAACTAATCTATGACACAGGAGGCAAGGATATTCAATGGAGAAAAGACAGCCTCTTTAGTAAGTGGTGCTGGGTAAACTGGACAGCTACATGTAAAAGAATGAAATTTGAACATTCCCTACACCATACATAAAAATAAACTCAAAATGGACTAGAGACCTAAATGTAAGACCAGACACTATCAAACTCTTAGAGGAAAACATAGGAAGAACACTCTTTTACATAAATCACAAGAAGATATTTTTTGATCCACCTCCTAGAGAAATGGAAATAAAAACAAAAATAAACAAATGGGACCTAATGAAACTTCAACGCTTTTGCACAGCAAAGGAAACTACAAACAGGACGAAAAGACAACCCTCAGAATGGGAGAAAATATGCAAACGAATCAACGGACAAAGGATTAATCTCCAAAATATATAAAGAGCTCATGCAGCTCAATATCACAAAACAAACAACCCAGTCCAAAAATGGGTAGAAGACCTAAACAGACATTTCTCCAAAGAAGACATACAGATGACCAAGAAGCTCATGAAAAGCTGCTCAACATCACTAATTATTAGAGAAATGCAAATCAAAACTACAATGAGGTATCACCTCACACCAGTTACAATGGGCATCATCAGAAAATCTACAAACAACAAATGCTGGAGAGGGTGTGGAGAAAAGGGAACCCTCTTGCACTGTTGGTGGGAATGTAAAGTGATATAGCTAGCCACTATGGAGAACAGTACGGAGGTTCCTTAAAAAACTACAAATGGAATTACCTAATGACCCAGCAATCCCAGTACTGGGCATATACCCAGAGAAAACCATAATTCAAAAAGACACATGCACCCCAATGTTCATTGCAGCACTATTTACAATAGCCAGGACATGGAAGCAACCTAAATGCCCATTGACAGACGAATAGATGAAGAAGATGTGGTACATATATACAATGGAATATTACTCAGCCATAAAAAGGAACGAAATTGGGTCATTTGTAGAGACATGGATGGATCTAGAGACTGTCATACAGAGTGAAGCAAGTCAGAAAGAGAAAAGTAAGTATCGTATGTTAACGCATGTATGTGCAACCTAGAAAAATGGTACAGATGAACTGGTTTGCAGGGCAGAAATTGAGACACAGATGTAGAGAACAAACGTATGGACACCAAGGGGGGAAAGTGGCGGAGGGGGGCTGGGGGTGTGATGAATTGGGGGATTGGACTGACATATATACACTAATATGTATAAAATAGATAACTACTAAGAACCTGCTGTATAAAAAAATAAATGAAATTTAAAAATTAAAATTAAAAAAGGTGATCTTATTGACAATTTACTTCTTAGGATTGGCCAAAGCCAATGTTTTCTGTTTTGACTGACTAAATTGAGGAGGTCTTTGCTGTGTCTCACCACTCCTGGAGCTTACCCTCCAACACAAACTAAGGCATGTATATTTGGTGGCTTCCGAAGTAGCAACGATTGTTACAGTATCTCAAGCTGTGTTTAAGGGTGAGATGGTGGCTAGGAGATCTGCATGCACTGTGCAGATGTAAGAAAAGAGTTAAGAACTAACCCAACCACAGCTACAGCTAGAAATCCTGGCCATTACATGTCCTTTTGCACTTCACAGGCAAGAGGATATTCTGCAAGCAAAGCTGACCCACAGGTGCTGGGCTGCAGTACAATTGATTTCCTTTGTGGAACTAATCACAGAGAAATCCTGCATGTGTGCTCCCAGACTCAGTGGCAGTTTCAAGTTGATGTGAAGTGCTGACACATAGCACAGAAGTGTTGGTGTTAGAACATTTTAGAATTTCAAAGCATCACCTGATGGGGGGAGTGTAGGAAGCAGACACTAACCATCCTGACTGAGAAAATAGGGGTTAAAGAAGGGAAGGAGGTTTTCACAAAGTGAGAGAGTTACACATTTTTTATCACACTGTATTATTATCTTCCTCTTTAATGTCTCTGTATCCAAGGAACTGATCTATCTTGTTCATCATCAGCAGAGTGAACTGCCACATAGTAGATGCTCAAGAAACATCGTGGATGAGTGAATGAACAACTGAACCTAAATCAACCTCAGTGTCCCTCCCAACCGAATCACGTTGTCAACATCTGTTGCCGGCAAATACACAACTCAAGTTCCAATTCGTCTTGCGTTTGCTCCCTGGGACACAGACTTTATCTATACAGTGCTACCGAAGCAGTTGGTTTTGTAGAACCGGTCAGTAAATGGGGAAAGAACCAGCCAAATGACTAGTTTAACTGGTATTTTTTTCTACTCAGTTGCCTACATTTTTGTCTGAATTGACAAAATACACAAACAAATGAAAACAAAATAAATCAAAAAGTATGCTGGTGTCTGACAGATGTAATTACATCCCTGTCTTAAACTGTGACCATCAAGCATGAATCTGAGAGACTAAACACTGGGGTAAAAGGCTGTGTCTACAACCACTCCTTTTAGTCACCTCAGGGCTGGGGGTGGAGAACAACTAGATCTGTTCTTTGATGTCACAATTTCAAAATACCCAACCGATTGAATCAATTTTTCACTACTTATATAATTAGGGACCTTGTATAATCAGCGTCCTCTCTCCCCATAAGGTATCAGGCTCTTTTGTCACTTCTCAAATGCCCCTTTTTAAAGACTACAAATATTAGACACCTGAAGTCATTCCTGTTTGAAGATTTTTCCCATCTAAGCCTCTCCAACCATTCTCTGCACCTCCCCTTACCTTGGCAGCTGTGTGACCACCAAAGATTTTCTTTCTAATCAGGACTGAAATCCACGTTCAATTTTTGAGTAACCAAACATAGGGCCGTCTGTGTTAGCAAGTGATATTTTTCCCAGTCAGTCCTGACTTGATGAATTGACTTTCCCAAGTGCCAACTGCTTAAGCTAAACAATGACACCAAATGAAACCGCATATCAAACAAAGGCACATCAGGAGGAGGAACAAGATGACACTGATGTCATGAAGGCTGCCTCAACTGGGGGGCCATAGGCAGGGCAGAGTCTTCGTATTGCACAAGCCATAGCTAACACAAAGAAAAACAGGAGGAAACACACAAAGAGGACCTGAGATAATACCTATAGAAGAAGAAATTTAAATTGCAGATGCATTCGTTATCATTTCTAATCCTTCACTATAGAAAGAGGCTATTTTTTGCAGCTCTCCTGTTTGGTATGTAATCTTCTGTGACAAACAGATAGTTTTAAATACTATTTTAATAAACAAATAAAATGCATAATGGTTTCAGATCTAATAGAGTATTTCCATTAGTTAAAAGTATAATAGCTGTGCCCCGGGGTAGCATAACCATAAATGAGCTACCCGGTCTTTCCCAATGAGTGAAAAAAAAAATGGTTTTGTACCAATAACTTTCACTTCCTATTATAATACAGTTCTGTCCATCACCAGAAGCCAGAAATTATAAAGAGTAAAACATTTAATGAACTTGCTTTCATTAAATGATGTGTATCATCTGATGCTGAGGGAGAGAAAGCTAAAACTCACAGTTTGAATGGTCCTAGAACAACCTTAACAGCAGTTTGTTAACAATCAAACTGAGGAGTATTACATGATTTCAGCAGTTGGGAAGCAAATTATTTTATTTATTCTCACCACTGCACCTTTTGGACCTATAATATATTCCACTCATCAGAAAGCTTTATCTCAGCTGGAAAACATGAATTCTTATTTTGGTTTCCAAAATTCCAGTTCTTTACTAAATTCTAAGTACCTTTGAAAATTGAAATGCTCATGGTTGACATTTATTCTTATAGGTAAAATACATAGCTTCATTCATATTTTGAGAGTGTATATTTAAAACTCATACCTTGTCAAGAGCATAATTGAAAATGAGAATTTTTCCCCATTAGTTTGGTTTCAATCTACAAATCAGGTTTCATGCATTCTATCAAAAAATGTACTTTTGTGCCACACATCCAACGAGAGAATGACACCACTACAAGATACTTGAACTGTTTTCTTTACCACGGGCTATTACTGTGTCAAAACGCTACTGAGGTTCCTGGGAGATATAGTTCCTATTTCTAGTTAACTTATAGGTATAAAAATGCTCAAATCAGAATTTATAAGGAGGGAGGCACATTTTGAAATTCTAAGAAGTAAAGAAACTGGATTAAAAGTAAGAAGAAAGGTCACCAAATGATACATTTTCTGATTGAATGTAGTATTTTTTATTCCTTTCAATTTTGATGGTGCAACTGTGACAATACAGGGTGATTCAAAACTAAGTGAACACTTTCACAATTGTTTACTCAGTAACTAGGTGCTATATGAAATTGTAGTATGTAGCAAATTGTAGAGTTACCCTTCCAAATGTCCAACCATTGGAGAAATACAAGTTTTGACTACATGCTCATATATAACCTGGTTCCTTAATAATAAATGTTTGAGAGCATTCTATTATTTTTGATGACTCTATAATTTGTTGTAGAATGCTTGCATGGATGTCCTTCAATTAAAATACAGGTTGCAAAGTAGCAAAAATAATTTAAAGTTCTTGTCAAAACTGTCCTAAGTTATGCATCAACAGATACATATTATTTTTAATATGTCATCTCCTTCCATGTTTTAAAAATAAAATTTGATATCGCTAAGATCAGCTCCTATGTTACTATAAGAAAGTCAGGAATACATATATGTACTTGAAAACCAGAAGTCCAATTTGATATTTAAAGTCAATAGATGTTAGATAGATAGATAGATAGATAGATAAAATGCACTACTAAGGACTAAGAACTGGACATATAAGACTGGATTGAATCCAGGTTGCCAAAGTGCCCATGAAAAAGACTCTGACTGGATCTATACAGGTTTACCAAATTGACCACTTTGACTGAATTGACCAGTCAATTTAATGAAAGAGCCACTTAACACCCTCCCACCTCAAAATGACCAAAGCCACCTGTTAAGGAACTTGTGGAGAGCCTTATTTTGCTGCTCCTTCCAAACACCAATTCCTCCCACTGCTCTTCCCACCTGTCTCCTCCAAGCAGCCCTTTACTGATTCAGTTATTTTCTCAATTGGGGTTGGAGTTAGGGAATAACTGTTTGTTCCCCAGGACACACATTTCCCTGGGATTGAGCAAGTTACAGTAATCAGTTGAGCTGAGGGCTGCCCTGGGCAGAACCGTGTGAAGGTCCCTGAGGAGCAGGTTATATTCCTGAGTGCTCCAAGAATTCGGCTTCAATCGAAAAAGCATTCAGTTCACTCTTCCATAGTCTGTACTCTGCTTCTGAGCTAGCGATCTGAAATACTCATTCAGCTACAATTTCTCTTGCGGCTAGCCAATAAACTGAACATGTCGAGCCAACTCACAATTCTTCAAGAAGCAACCACCCGGTAGAGAGACACTATCAGTTTTCTGTTCAGGCTAAATGCCATGGTTTCAAAATATGTGATGAGAAAGGAAATGTAATTGTGCAATTTTTAATTGAGATGTTAATCCTTACTATACTTCTCTACAGGAAACAATGCATCCATGAAAACCCCCAAGAGAACATGCAAGAGTCTAGAAAACTTGCTTATTTTTTCTCTGGGTGTGAGATACCCACCATCTTCCACAAGATGGCAGGCAGTTTTCATTTTACTGTTGGTAATGAACAGGAAATCACTCCACTCTCAAATGACAGCAACCCCAGGTAGCTAGGGTGACATTTGCTTTACATTATGATACACACTAATTAATCATTAGTGATCCCAGAAGTAAGTCTGCTAAATATGCTTTGCAATGGCTTCTCACAGCAGGGGCTTTCAATATTGATACTATTACATGCACATATGTTCAGCCAGTATATGTTTAACTTTTAAGGCTTTACGTTTTTAGGGTATTTTAATCAATATTGCCTAGATTAATATTCACCTCTTATTTGGAAGGGGAAATGATGAGGCTAGTAAATACAGAAAGATAAAAGGCAGTACACAAAGCTTTGAAAAGGTAAAGGCAACTTAAACAAGTTTTTAGCTGAAAGTACCTTTGTCCTCTGGCATTTGTTGACATCTTCAACTTTTTCCCAGGCTCATCTCAAAATTACCGGGGCAAATATTCTGTAAAGAACTTGGCTGGCACTATCATTGCACACTTGTGTCCTATGGTCTCAAAACAGATCACTTGGGCTTCCCTGGTGGCGCAGTGGTTGAGAGTCCGCCTGCCGATGCAGCAACACGGGTCCGTGCCCCGGTCCAGGAAGATCCCACATGCTGCGGAGCGGCTGGGCCCGTGAGCCATGGCCGCTGAGCCTGCGCGTCCGGAGCCTGTGCTCCGCAACGGGAGAGGCCACAGCAGTGAGAGGCCCGCATACCGCAAAAAAAAAAAAAAACCAGATCACTTCATTAAGGAATTAATCTAGTCCTTCAACTAACAAGAAATGCTCACATTGCCTTTCAATATCAATTCCATTCCATAGCAAGGAGCCTCATTACTATAAACAACTCCACCAGACCTCAGGCACGACCCCAGCTTCGTACAATGAGTGCTAAAGGTTCTAGGAACGTTCACCAATTGCCTGAGCAGCCACGGCCAGCCCAGTTCCCTCCACCACCTGAAGCTAACCCAGGACAAAGATCATCTGCCTGGGTCCACCCCACCTGTGGTGGAAACTCTTAGCACTTTAAGTTCACATCTTAGTTCCAATTATAGCTGGTTAGTTCTCCACTTAGGTCAACTACATCTACCCCTAGGCCTTGTTAATACATCTTTTGAAAAGTTTCTTCTACTCCACTGAACTTTAGCTTTCCTCTGATAATGACACTTCCTTCAGCGCTTCCTGAATTTTAGTATGTATATGAATCCCATGAAGAGCTGGATAAAACAGATTCTGATTCAGTAGATCGGGGGAGGACTGGAGATGCTACACAACTAACGAGCTCCCAGGCGTTTCTGGATGCTGCTGGTCCACACGCCACACGTGAATTAGCAAAGCTCTAGAGTTTCTTCCTTCATCCACACTCCATATATCCTGGGGTAAAGAAGACCGGTAGGAGTTTCCAGAATCCTCACTGTATTTTCTAGACTTCGTTTCATCAATAACTCCTCCTTTTCTGAAGTCGTCATCATCTGACTGATAAATACTCTTCACAGTCATCTCTAGATCTCAAGCGCTCCGCTGCATTCACTGAACGTTTTGGAATCCAGATTACCATCTTCTTTCCATGTATGCCCTCTTCTTGAACACCTTCAATCTTCGCGTGGATGACTTACTCATGACACTGGCCTTGACCTCCTTTGTTCCACTGACCTTCATCTTCTTTCACTTTTAGCAATCAAGTCACTGGCCACACCATGACCTTGTTATCACCTGAAATGGCTGTAGCGCTGAAATCTTAAATCTTAAAATTTCTCCCTATTACCTCAGCCTCTGACAGGAGACTTCTGCTCTGCTCTCACTAAACATACTCTCCCACCTCGTAGGACTTTCCACTCCTTGGAAACTTCCCTATTCTATTTTCCTAATACCACTAGCTTTCACCTCCATTTCTACCCATTCTGGAAACCAGGGTCAACCATTTCTACTCCAAATTCAAGAACAATCTATCCCTAATTTCGTCTTCTGAAACTACACTCTAAACTCAATCCTGGGTGTACTCCTATTGTTTTAATCCTCCCCATCTATAAAGATCTAGTGAACACACACATGCAACTCCTCATGCTGAGTGGCCCCATTACACACTGATATATACAACCCCAGTTGGACCCAGCACCCTGCTGCCCAATCCTCTTCTTTGTTCCCTCACAATTGTTTTTCTCGGACCCTTTTCATGCTTTTCAAGCGTCAAGTTACAAAATATAAATGTATTCAACTCCCATTCCTTCCCAGCACAATCTTCCCATATCTTTACCCAACCTCTCTTTTCCTTGTCTCCTGTTATGTATTGCTTTTTCTTCCAAAGTTAACCCCAACAATTTTATCAGCTTAAAAAAACAAATCCCTCTTATGCTTTTGATTCTACTTTGATGTGTTAGTTTCCCATTCTTTTAAATTATCACACTCTCCCTTCCCATTGGGTCCTTCCTCTCAGCCAGCAGACTCTCTCAAGTCTTCCTTACTAACCCCCCCTCAACCAAAAATATGCTCCATAACTTTATTTCTTCCTAACTAGAGATCCAATTCCAATTCTACCTTTTATTTTATAAACTTTAAACGAAGTTGCCTTCATTCATCATCTCTTTTTTATCATTCTTTCTTTAATCTCCTACAAGCACCTATCATATTATAAAGTAAATGCCACACCTATGAGTTGGCTTCTGCCACTCCACTGATGGCTTCATAGTTTCCAATCTCAATGGCCTCGTCTCTGTCTTTGATGCATTGGCATAATTTACCACTTGATACTCACCCTCCGATAGAAACATTTTCCTCCCTTATATTCCCTTATACTCCTCTCAGTCTTCTTATTTCACTTTTAACCTCCTCTGCTGATTAATCACTTCTGTTTCTCCATCAAACTCTTAATGTTAATGTCCCAAAGGGTCTGCCCTTAGCCTTCTTTGCTTCTCACTCTGCGCTCTCCCCTTGTATCCCTCTCTTCCTGGGCTGCCATAGGCATTCCCTTGATCTCAATTATTTTCTCCATAGCACTTATCATGTTCTGACTTATGAGATAATTTAATTATGTTTATTAATGTCCCCCAACACCTCATCCCTGCTAGAATGTCAGCTACATTAAAGAAGGGGATTTTTTTCTGTTTGTTCACTGATGTACACCAAGCACCTGGAATAGTGTCTGGAACACAGTAAGTGCTCAGTAGATTTTGTTGAATAATCACTGCCACATCCAGATCGCAAAACCTAACCCCTCTCTTGACCAGATACCTCCACATGTGTATCATACCGACATGTCAAGATTAACGTGGCACAAATTGAAGCCATTACCTCGTCCTGTAACAAATTGGCTCTTCACACAGTGGTTCCTATCTCTGATCCAGGCACTGCAAGCCTAGAAGGTTTCAAGTCATTTTGACTCCTTTATCTTTTCTTACGATGCACAGCCAATCTGTCATCAAGTACTGTGGATTCTAACCCCTCCAATAGCTTGCACTGCCCTGTTCATCCTCATAAGGCATAGCTCATTTCTACTCTTGCCTGCAATCTTGAATTTACCTCCTAAAATTATCCTACTGCCACTAGTTGCCCAGCACCATCTATCCTACACAGTCTTGCCTGACTTATTTCTCTGATAAAACAAATCTGATAACATTACGTCTCTCTTGAAGAGTCACAAAGGCTGCCTGTTCAATAGATTTAATCCTGAGTTCCTTGGCCTGACATTAAAGCTCCTCTATCATCTGCCTTCAAATCTATCTTTCAACTTCACATCCACTATATTTTTTCACAGTACCTATTCTGTAGATATTTCTAATCCAAATGCTCACATGACTAATGAACATAACAGAAGATTCTAAGAGAATGCAGGTGAGAAGAATGGTGACTAATTTCAAGAAAATCTGATAAGACTTGCTGGACAAATGCAGTGACTTAAAATTATCCTTAGTGAGAAAGTGAGATATGAAAATGACTGAAGACAAAACTCTGATAAAAGGGTCTTCTTCTCTACTCGAGGGTCTAGATGGGGTTCTCAAAGTGAGATCGATGAACCATCTTGTGTCAGAATCCTCTGGAGTTGGCCCTTGTATCTTCATTTGTAACAAGCTTCCAAGGAGATTCTCATATGCATTTAAGGCTGAGAATAACTGAGTTAGGGAGTAATATCCACATTTTCTATTTCTGAAGGGGGTAAGAAGAAATACCTGTATCCTATTACCCCTAGGTAACATGAAAAGGACACTGGATTAAGAATCAGAAAAGTGATTTATTTTCTTAACTTTGCTCCTCACTTGCCTATGTGCTTGGGCAAGTCATTGACCACCATATTCAAATACAGGGGCTGGAGGAGATGACCTCTAAGAACACTTACCACTGGAGGAGTTGCTGTTTCCATTGGAACCATGCCTCATCACCTCATATCCTGCAATTTCCTGCCACCACAGCATTTATGGTGGACAGCATTGACCCTGACCAAGAACTGTGCGTTAGGAAATAGCTGAGAAAGTGTCCCAAATGTCACCTTCTCAGTGAGGCTTTCTTTGTTGATCAAGTCCCTGTCTCACGCTTGTTATTCTTCTTGCCTAATTTACTTTTCTCCATTACACTTAACACTATGTTTTTCAATCTTTCAATCAAGCAATCTTGCTTATTGTCTGTCGTCCCTCACCGGACTGTAAACTCCATGAGAGCAAGGGTTATGTCTGTTCTGTTCTGTTTACTGCTACATCATCTGGACCTTTAACAACCCCTGGCATATAACAAAATACAGCTTTAAAGCTCTCGTCATTCCCTTGGTTCCCTCTCCCCCTCCCCCTCTATCTCCCACTCCCTCTGTTCTGGCTTTCTCTCCAATTCTCTCTCTCCTTCTCGTCACACTGTACCCTGACCCCTTTATACACTTAGAGCTGTGGCATTCAAGATGGGATAAGGTGGACATATGGGCAATGGAGGACAATTCATGCTCATTGTCAACTTCTCAGTTTGTTCAAATGAATCTCAGAGGAAGGAAAATGCCCTCCCTAGAACTCTGAGAGAGAAGTTCTTCCAGATATGAGAAGACCTTTGGCAGAGTTTTTATTGTGGACAAAGGATACCCTGACCTCTGAACTTAAGTTTAGGGAATAATGCTGATGATCTTTGTAAAGAGAGCACCACTAATGTACCTACGTCACAGACAAACAAGCAAACAAACAAAGAAAATAACATTCAATTCAAACAAAAGGGCAGGCAGTGGTCCCGAAGTATGGGTTTCATTGAATTTGAACCTGAAGTTACTCAGACTACATTTTGACTTCCTGCAAGAGAGGGTCATTCACAGGATCATGTGGAAGCATGTACGTATCTCTGGCTCCACCCTCAGGCATCTTTTCCATTCCCTCTTATTTCACAGTTGCTCAGTTAAGTATTCTATTCTCTAGCTCCCACCCGCCTCAGGTGGCGTTAGCCATTCTTGCCCCTCACAGAAACCCTTCAGAGGCCAAGCTTCTATGTACCACAGTAGACCAGGGAACCTGGGCCACCATGTTAACAGAAATGATAAAACTTATTTTTTGTCACCTGGGGCCCTCTACGAAAATGATAATGCTCCCTCCTTTGCTACTGACTTTGTTGGTGATACTAAGGATAGAGATTTTTAGCCTGGGAATGAATAAAGGGATATTTTAGGTTAGACTTATTTTCCTTGTCCTGCCAATGCAGCCGTGGAGGCAGCTGCCCACTCTGACATAAACAAGATGAAAGCATCTCTAAAAATCTTGGAATCAAATTTAGCATGCAAAGATTGTGATGCCATTTAGCCAAATGAAGACTTTCTTGGGATTGATTAAGCAAACTCGTGTGAGGCCCTAGAAGAGTCCCAGGGCCTGGCAGGGTGCTCAGTAAATATGTGCTTAATGAAGATAGAAATCTAAGTCTTATGGAAGGCTGACATTTTTATATAAATATTGGCTGACAGTGAACATAAAGCAACTGTTAAAGATTTGGTTTCAAACTGCAGAAGGGCCAAATGAAAAGAAAGAGCAATTCTAAAGTAGAGATTTATATTTTCATCCAAAATGAATTAAACACTATCCTTTCCTCTCTGTTGGATCCCAAGCAGATTTCAGGCCTCTCAGGATGTGACCAAAGCTATATTTCAATCTTAGTGCAAGCAATGAGCACCTCAGTCTCTCAACCTCCCAGCAGATGCTCCTTTCAAGAGGCTAGCAGCAAGCAATTGCCTTAAAAAGGGAAACGCTTGTGACTGGTCAGTTTTTATTCTCCGCTGAGGAGTTAGCTTTTGACCCTTTTGTTTAACTTCCATTTTGGAGAGGATGATAGACCAGGTCACTAAAAGGTAGAGAGGGGAAACTCATAACTTTCCATTTACAAAGATTGGTGAGAAAATGATGGCTGATAGAATCTTAAGGATTCTTGGGCTTTCTGGTCTTTCTGTTTCTCTGTTCCTTATGCAATTGGGCTGGTTGCAAGTCAGTTTAACAAATAATTACTAAGTGTCAGCTAGGTATTATGCACTTTACTAGATGCTGTTCTTTCCATCCATTCATTCAACAAATATTTATTGAGTACCTACAATAGTAATGCTATGAGGTGCTAGACAAAGCAAGCATGGTCCCTACCCTTCATGTGGACTATAATCAAAATGGGGGGGGTGCAACTGTGTTGGAAGCAGAAACATATTACTAAATATAATCAAAATAACAGTATTATATATCAAGGCCTTACTGTATGCCATGCACTGAGCCAGGTACTTGTATATGCGTTATCTGTTTTAATCTTCACAACAGCCTAACAAGGAGGCTCTTAATCATCCTTATTTTACAGATGAAGGAAATGCAGATCAGAGAGGTAAAGTAACTTGATCATGTAGCTACTAAGTTGCAGAGCTGGGATTTAAGAACATGTCTGTCTGATTCCAAAGCCTATGTTCTTTCTAGAACACCGTATTGCCTCTAGAGAGGCAGTTAAGAGAACAATCAGAATTTCTTATCCTAGACAAACAAGATCTTTTTTCCCCCCTCATGTTGACTGTCTTAGTTCAGACTGCTGTAACAGAATACCATAGATGGGTGGCTTAAACAACAGAAGTTTATTTCTCACAGTACTGGAGGCTGGGAAGTCCAAGATCAAGGCGCTGGCAGATTCAGCATCTGGTGAGAACCTGCTTCCTGGTTCACAGATGTCTGTCTTGCTGTGTCCTCACATGGTGTAGGTGGGAAGACAGCTCTCTGGGGTCTCTTTTATAAGGGCACTTATCCCATTCATGAGGGCTCCATTCTTATGATCTCATCACCTCCCAAAGGCCCTACCTCCTAATACCATCGCATTGTGGGGTTAGGATTTCAGTATACAAATTTTGGAGAGACACAAACATTCAGTCCATAATGTTGACTTTTGCTCAGGGGCCTCTGTTCATGGTTAGAATTACTATGATTTAAAAATCGTGCACTCACCTATTTTTCCCCAAAGAAACTTTCCCATCAACTTTAAAGGAAATGGATTGTGGAATTTTAATGCGCCTTGTTGAATTACTTCTAATTAGGAATTTCCCTTGTATAATTATTCAATATGGCAATCAAGAAGAAAAAAATATGGATATACAGTGTCTATGAAACCATGACCCTGCAACAATTCACTGAGTCAGAGGAGAGGTTCATAGGCCACTGTGATGGGCTCTTCACTGCTTGAGTTTAAGACTTCAGGCACTATCATCACCGAGACCAAGAATCTTATTCATTTATAGATGGATTGTGCCCTAGACGTAGGACAAGAGAACAAGACAGCATCTCTCCAACCAGGATTTTGTGACTGCAACACTACTCAGCTGATGGTGCTGGGCTCCGGAGCGAATCCTTACCTGAACATTCATCTAGGGCCCTTCCAAACTTAGTTTCTTTGCTCCAACTTTCCCTTAATCTGAAAAGTTCTTTCTCTCTCTGTTTACTTGTAAAAATCTGACATTTCCATTAAAACACAACTAAAATTATACCTTTTCCAACATGACTTCCTCAACAATTTCAGTCAAAATCTATCCTTCTCTCATTTCCTCATTAACCTATAGCTCTATTTCAGAGCTAGCTTTTTATAAGAATTTGATTCAATAGGTATTTTTTCCTCTGTGAGATGCTGAGCTCCGAGAAGTCAGGGATTTTATCTTATTCTTCTCTGTATCCCTCCTAGTATCCAATACAGTGTGTACCAAATGCTTTACTAAACAGCAAATGCTTGTTGAATCATATTTGAAGAATAATAAAAAATAAAATCTATTCTTTCTAGACTTCAGTTCCTACCCCCATCACCTACCTGGGCCCTGGTACACGAGAGTTGCTATAATAGAAGAAAAAACGTTGGCTTTGGCATCAGACCAACCTGGATTCAAATACAGCACTGCAACTTCCTAGCTGTGTAAACCTAGGCAAATCATTTCTCTCTCTGAGCTTCAGTTTTCTTTATCTATACAATGGGGATAACAACCCTCATTAAATTACCAAAAGGAATAAATGAGGTAGGTATGTATGTGTGTGAGCCATACATTGCACACACACAAATCTTAGTTTCTCTTCCCATCTCGTCCCTTTTTATGGTAGGGAAAAGGCCCAATATAGGAAAAAGAAACATTAACCCATGCTATCAAGGGTTGTGAATCTACAAGTGGCCAAATGAATTGATATTTACTGGGTCCCTACTATTTTCCTAGCACTGTGCTAAGTTCTATAAGGGAGATAAGAAAAGGCCTCTGCCTCCAGAAGCTAACAATCTATTGGTAGAGGCAAAATAAAATCATGAGAGACACACATTAAGAATCCCAGCAGGCGAAGTGAGAGAGTGGCATGGACATATACACACTACAAAATGTAAAATAGATAGCTAGTGGGAAGCAGCCGCATAGCACAGGGAGATCAGCTCAGTGCTTTGTGACCACCTAGAGGGGTGGGATAGGGAGGGTGGGAGGGAGGGAGATGCAGGAGGGAAGAGATATGGGAACATATGTATATGTATAACTGATTCACTTTGTTATAAAGCAGAAACTAACACACCATTGTAAAGCAATTATACTCCAATAAAGATGTTAAAAAAAAAAGATGTGGCACATACACACAATGGAATATTACTCAGCCATAAAAAGCAATGAAACTGAGTTATCTGTAGTGAGGTGGATGGACCTAGAGTCTGTCATACAGAGTGAAGTAAGTCAGAAAGAGAAAAACAAATACCGTATGCTAACACATATGTACGGAATCTAGAAAAAAAAATGGTTCTGAATAACCTAGGGGCAGGACAGGAATAAAGACACAGATGTAGAGAATGGACTTGAGGACACGGGGAGGGGGAAGGGTAAGCTGAGACAAAGTGAGAGAGTGGCATGGACATATATACACTACCAAACGTAAAATAGATAGCTAGTGGGAAGTAGCCGCATAGCACAGGGAGATCAGCTCGGTGCTTTGTGACCACCTAGAGGGGTGGGATAGGGAGGGTGGGAGGGAGACACAAGAGGGAGGGGATATGGGGATATATGTATATGTATAGCTGATTCACTTTGTTATACAGCAGAAATTGACAAACCATTGTAAAGCAGTTATACTCCAAATAAGATGTTAAAATTAATTAATTAATTAATTAATTAAAATGTTACCCAAAAAAAAGAATCCCAGCAGGCATATGCTAAGTGCCCCAAAGGAAAACAGACAATGCCAGAGGTGTTCAGAGGAGGAAGAGGTCTAAATAGTCTGACAGACTTGGAGAAGGCTTAAATGCCCTTTGAGGAATAGGTTGGAACTTAATGGAAGGAAGAATAGAATGTAGGCATTCCAGTCAGAAGAAATGGCATATGTTCAGACGCGAGGGTGGAGGTATGCTCAGAAGGGTTAGAGAACTAAACCTGGATCCCTCAGAGATCAGGTAAGAGGTGTAGCGAGTGAGTGTTGGATGGTGGAGGGCCTTGAGTGCCAGGTTAGGAATAACATTACTAATCATTGGCAAAGAGCAGACTGAGGGGTCACGTTATTGGAAAACTGATTTCCAATTTGGGAAGCATTCCTGCTGAGGCCATGCCCTACATATGTATATAAAGTGACCACCGTAAGAAGTAGCCAGGACCGCTGTGCTGCAGAAAGGAGGCTGGGAGGTTTAGTTACCCAGCATCAGACTCCATGGTGAAGAAGTCTCAGCCCTTTGTTTCTAAGAGTGGTGACAGGCATCCCTTCCCCCACTGCAGCTGCCCTCAGAGCATGCTGGGGGCTTACTCCCCCAGAAGTACAGCAAAGCTGCCCCAGAGAATCCGATGGGAGCAGGCATCGGCAAGGCTCTCCTCTCCCCCCATTCCGGCCGCAGGCTGCACACCCCACGCTGCACCCACAGAACTGACGTTTACCGGGGGAGCCCCAGAATGGCTTGCTGGCCACGACGCTAGGGCCAGGCTGCCTGCTCCCCTCATTTGCCTGGGGTGGGGGCGGGAGTCATGCTGATTGGCTTCCAGCTGGCTTTGCTGAGCTCTTACAATAATAAAGATGGGACCCTTTGCCAGTGAGGTCATGAATTGAAGAGCAGAAGTGGGGACAAGCTTTGCACCGCACTATGGAGCCCCCCCCCGTACCACCTGCTGGGCAGGAAAGTTTTCTTCAGCAGGCAAGAGAAATGGTGAATGGGGAAAGGCCAGGTGGTGCGGTGGTTTGCTCTGGGAAGCTGGAGGGAATGAGCGCAGCATTGTGAGCCCCTGGCTCTGTGTGGGCAAGCAACAAAGTAGCGGGGACCCCTTATCAGGTGAACTCAAGTGCCCATCAGCTCACTCCATCAACTGCTGCCCCTCCTCCCCCAGGCGACTCCAGGCTGTTTATTTTCTTAGAAAAGGGGAATCTGCGTGTCAGCTCATTTGCATTCTTTGGTCCCAAACAAAACAATATTAAAGGGCCTTGAAGAGCTGGCTAACTGGGAAGGCTGTTTGCCTTGGGGAAAAAAAACTCCTTACACTTGAAAAGGAATCAACGTAGGACTCTATTTTCATGCCAAGTACAATGCTTGCATTAGGGAAAAAAAATTCCCATTCACTCTGACCAGCAAGACCGAAAGTGATGGTTAAGAACTTAGCATCTTTTTCAACAGCCTTCAGATATTTTGTGTTTTCTTAATTCTTACCAACTTGTTTTGAGACTGTAAATGTAGCTGGAGAATGAAAGCAAGTAAAGGAGGGAGCGACAGCTTCAACAGTGGCCTGGTAGCCCTCAAGGAGCATGGATGCAGTTGCTTTTCTTACGTGGGAAACAGATGGTGTTTTATGCTTAACACAATCAGCACCGCCTCTCTATCTGTGCCCCTAACTTTCCCCACCTGTGTGAAACCTAATCAGCGCCTAATGAACATACTTGGAGTTGTCTGGATGGAATTAGTCCCAGTAGGAGCTGGACTTCAGGTACCAGGAACTCTCTTAAAGCTGTGTAGCTGCAAAAGACAAGAAATCTTTACATCAGAGCTAATTACATAAAGGTCTGCCTCTGCTAAATACGTTTTGTTTCTTCCCCCTCTAGAAAGTAGACAAGACTCAGTGTATTACATTGTTAAGCTAATGTTGACCCCTCTCCTCACTGCAACTATGAGCAAACGTTTGTATTTTGAATCTCCTCTAAATACATGAGACATCAAATGCCTTTTCAGTCATCCCCACTCTTGGTGTGGGCTGCTTTCCCTGGATCATATTCTCCTTTGTGCAAATGCATGCACACCAACAATGGAAAAGTTCAGGCAAAACTTGCCGAAGGGCTGCCCACCAGCCCATTCCCTTTGACAAATCTATGATTCTGTCCCAAGGGAATAAAGAGAGGAATTTGCCAAAGTGCTTGCTTAAAACACACACACACACACACACACACACACACACACACACACACACACACACACACACACACACTATGGTGTTGGCAAATTGTTATTGACATATTTGGAATTTTATTAATAACTGCAATAACCTAGAGGCTTCTGGGTAATGTGCAGATCGCTAGGAAGAAATCCACCATTTTCTGGTCAAAAGTTGTTTCTTTTCTTTTCTTTTTTTTTTTGCCGTACGCGGTCCTCTCACTGTTGTGGCCTCTCCCGTGTGGAGCACAGGCTCCGGACGCGCAGGCTCAGCGGCCATGGCTCCCGGGCCCAGCCGCTCTGCGGCACGTGGGATCTTCCCGGACCGTGGCACGAACCCGTGTCCCCTGCATCGGCAGGCGGACTCTCAACCACTGCGCCAACAGGGAAGCCCAAAAGTTGTTTCTTTTGATGACATAACAAGGTCAATAGGTCATGGTAGCTCCATTATCTCACCTTGAGTTGAACCCTTTTGATGACCTACCAAAGTATAAATCATTGTGGATTAGCAAGAATGCCCCTCCTCTCACCCCACCCCATCTCTTTAGAGTTTCTAAGGGATAGGGACCCATAGACTCTGTTCTTACTGTGCCTTCATCTCCCTACAGATTTCAATGCAGGGTCATGCTAGTGTTCCTCACCTATCACCCTTGGGATCAGAAGGAGCCTAAGTTCTGTCCCAGGCTCACTTCCTTGTCATAGCCTAGAGTTTTATCAATCTCTAAATAGGAGGTCAGGAAACTACAGCCCTTGGACCAAATCCTGCCCACTGCCTGTTATTGTAAAGAAAGTTTTACTGCAACACAACTTTGCCTATTTGTTTATGTATAGACTATGGCTGTCCCAGTACAATTAAGTATTCATGACAGAGATAATATGGCCCACAAAACTTAAAATACTTATCTAGCCCTTTACAGGAAAAGTTTTCTGACTTCTGTTCTAAGGCTTTGTATTATAGAGTGCTAGTTGGGCTATGCTAGTCTTTCTTTGGAGCTAGTTGTATTCATATTTTGAAGATTTGGTGGTTACTGTCTTTATCTAAACTTGCCTCAGCACCTATTTACCCTCAATTCAAAATAGGTAGGAAACTTCACGATGAAACAGTGGCTATTTCCAATCTTCCTTAACCAGATCCAGAAGGGAATGAAGCTTATGCTCTGTGCCCTTGCCCATCTGCCCTTGTCTTGTTGGAAAAGGTGAGATAGGAGAATCTGAAATCTTCCCTTTCAGATCTAAGTGGCACGTAAGAAACCACAAATCACTTCTTTGTAACAGAAAGCTCAGGTGATGAAGATGCTTCAGAGGACAAGAAACACAAGGGTAGGAGTCCCCTGAGAGAACCTGACTCAAAACACAACACTTTGTACTAACCCTGAAACAGCTCCAGAAACTTCAATATTCCTTTCGGTCACAGCTTTAGCTAAATGGTCTTCAAGAGCTTTCCCTAAAAATTGTTCTCCATTTTTGCTTGTGTTTGTTCCTCAACTTGGAAAGAAAGTGACACAACTATACTGCATTTCTAAACATGATCAAACTCTGAGGAAGAACCTGCAATAACTGAAAGTCATTGGGATATAGATTTAAATACATTTCAGCAACAGAGCAAGCTATATTTCCAAGCCAGGAAGAATCTGTACCCTCCATGGAAGTCTTTGGCTACTTGGTAACTTTATTTTTCTAAAACACTATTAGAAACTTCTATTCAATATGGAAATAATTTTTTAAATCAGAGGGATAATCACTATAACAGAACTACTCTTTTTATGCAATATTAAAAGCAATAACTGTAAAAATATTTAAGAACTTACTATGTGCCAGCCACTATTCCAATTGCTTTACATGCATCACCTCATGTAATCCTCACAACTCCCTGAGGTTTCTATAATTTTCATTTTTAATTTTGTTTTTGAATTTAATTTTTATTAATTTGTTTTTATTCCTATATTACAGCTGAAAAAACTGAAGTCAGAGGGAGGTCAGGTAACTTGTCCAATGTCACAACAGCTAGTAAGCAGCTGAGCTGGAATGAAAATATCACTTACCCTGACTCTCCCACCAAATCAGGAGCCCATTACCTTGAGTTCTTCTGGTAATAGGAATGGATTTGCCTGAACCATTCATACTCTCAAACTCGCTTCTCTAGTGTCCAACAGCAAATGTTATACGACGTCTCTCTGGGTCCCTAAATTAGAGAAAAGCTAAGCAATTCTGGTTGAGTTCCAGCTCATGGGCTATTTTATAAACTGCCTCGAACAGGGGCAGAGGAGAAGGCTGCCTGCACACGATGAGCATCTGAGGCGTGCCTACCACTGAAGCAGTCCTTTCTTTTTTTTTTTTTTTTTTTTTTTTGCGGTACGCGGGCCTCTCACTGTTGTGGCCTCTCCCGTTGCGGGGCACAGGCTCCGGACGCGCAGGCTCAGCGGCCATGGCTCACGGGCCCAGCCGCTCCGCGGCATGTGGGATCTTCCCTGACCGGGGCACGAACCCGCGTCCCCTGCATCGGCAGGCGGACTCGCAACCGCTGCGCCACCAGGGAAGCCCCCTTTCTTTAGTCTTAGTTCTCTGGCCTAAAGCATTGTTTCTCTGAAACATGTTGGGTAAAACATAATAGTCTTCCAGTTAGTCAGCAAGGCGAGCTGAAGGCAAGGGAGAAAAAGCAGTTAGAAGGTTGTTGCTGTAGTCCAGGAGGGCCACAATGAGGACCTTAATGGTGGCAGAGTTGATGGAGAGGAAGAGCCAGAATCAAGCTATTATGAAAGCTGACATGACCTCATAACTATATTGATGAGGATGGGATAACTGCTGTAATATGTAAACTCTGAAATGTATAATCGCTCAGACCTCACAGAAGTTTCTTTCATGCTCATGTAACAGTACTGGGCACCTAAAGAGTAGGCAGATCAGCCCTTCTCCATGCAGGGTGCCAGGCCCTCAGCAATCCACCATCTCTAATACATGGGTTCCCAGGTTGTCCAGGGGGCCATCTCTATTGCAGCCAGCTAAACACCTACTCCTCTGAAGCAAATACTTTACTGTGAAGAAAAGTGTTGACTTTAATGAATGGCTATTCATCAGCCATTTTTCCTTCATGCACCACTCTCTAATCTGTTTTCTCCTAATACTCTGGGCATATCTCTTTCATAGCAGTTATCACACTACACTGAAACTGTAAATTCACATGTTGCCCCACTAGAGGGTGGGTTCTTTGAAGATGAACACCATGTCTTATATTCGTATCTACACATTTAGTGCCTAGCACTCTGCTGAGAACACAGTAAATGCTCAGTAAAAGTCAGCTTAAAAAAATGAATGAATGAATGAATGTATGAAGTCATATTTCTTAATACCCATGGCTTCATCATCTTCTCAATATAAAGATATCAGCCTTCCTAAGATCTAAATTTATGTTATATAAACTAGCCCATAGAACAACAGGGTACAAGTTAATCTAAAATAAACTGAAAATGGGGGTAATATTCTACCCATGGCCTTTCCCATCTTCCTGACTACTCAGATTCAAAACTGAAATGTTTTGACCAATAGAAATACTGATGCTGTCCAGCAAGCAATCCTGTGGAGAGTGTAAAGCCAGATCTCCCCTGGATTTGGTTACTGTACCAGGAATAAATGAATAGTTTAAAACATGTCTGCCTTGTAACTTGGCTGGCCTTTATATTATAACAATGAAAACTCACAAATGTGTCTAGGGAGTCATTTATGCACTGGAGTACCATATAAGAAACCCGATTGCATATAAGAAAGTATATAATGCACATAAACATTTAATGAAGAGTAAAAGCATTGCCAGACCTCTCCAGGAGCAGCCCTTGACTCACTCATACCCTCCCCTGAGATCGCCTACAGAAGGAAAGGGTTAACCAGATGTTCCACTCCTGCAGAAATGGGAAGACGTAGGCCAGCTGCAGATGGTACAAAAGTAGGAGATGAGAGAGTAAGGCATGGGGCTGAATTGCAGTGAATGGGGTGGGCTCATCCACTGGTAGTCAGCAATAATGGCCTCAGGGGTCCAGACTGACTTCCCCCAGTAAGAAATCCAGGTCTGCAACTGCAGACTTCAAGGTGGCTGTGTAGTGCTGTGCCTAACTGTTTGAGCTGTTGAGTCAAGTAGAACAGCATTTGAATCCTGGGCCCTACCACTTACTAGCTGTACGACCTTGGGCAAGTCACTTAACTTCTCTGAATCTCAGTCTGTAAAATGGAAACAGTAATACTCCCTATCTCCCAAGGTGGTTATGAGAATTCAATGTGATAATGCAAATGAAAGTGCCTGGGCTCTACTAAGCTCAAGAAATGATAGCTGTTGTCATTTTTATTATTAGAATCCAAGGTCATGAATATTTACCCTTATGTTTTCATCTAAGGATTTTATTATAATTTTACCTCTTATGTTTAAGCCTTTGATCCATTTTGAGTTCATTTTTGTACATGGTATAAAGTCAGAGTCCAACTTCCTCCTTTTGCATGTGGATATCCAGTTGTCCCAACACTATCCCTTCCCCATTGAATGCTCTTGACATCCTTGTTGAAAATCAGACAACTGTAGATGTATGGGCTTATGTCTGGGGTCTCAATTCTATTCCATTGATCTATATGTCTATCCTTCTGGGTGGCCTCTTAAAATTCCAACTTTCAGCTCTGGGATTCTGAGCTCCACCTCCTGCTGCACACTTTGCCTCTCCCTCCAGATAACCTCTTGGAAAGTCTTTTTTAAAGATGTCTCCAAGCTGATTTTCCCATACGCCCATAGCACAAAAGCAAATCATCCATAACAGCAAAACAATGCATCTCCTTTCCCCCCATTTCTTTTACTTTTGCTCCCTCCCGCATCCCCTTCTCTTCTTCCTCAGGTCTACAGACAGAGACTTTAATCGATTTCTCAGAGAAGAATCAGAAACCTGTGTTCTGTGTCTCCTAATCTTCAAGAGACACATAGCAAGCTCTCAGAATGATCCCTTCTAAGTCCCTCTCATTTGACATAAGGTGTGGGAAAGGTACCCATTTCCCCACCCTAATTGAGGCACCGTGGAGATATGACAGAGCATGCCACTGCAATCTAGTAATTCTCTACAAAGGAATTCTCCCTCTGCCTGTTTCTTTAACTTCAACCCTTTAATACCTTCAAGATTGCTGATGGGATATGGATTACAAAACCAGTTTCTAGAAATCTCCATTGCAAGTCCTATATGAAAGGGTCCCACTTTAGAACTGGAGATGTTGTTCTCAACCTTTTGGGGCCTCAGCTAAAACTGAGATATAAAGAGTCCTGTTTTAATATCCCTTTACAAATGAAGAATGAACAAATAAATGAATGGTTGAGTATCAGCTTCCTTCTCCCACTCCCTGCCACCTTTTAATTTAATTCATTGGCCAGCGCTGTGCAGACCAAGTTAATTAATGCTGAGCAACAATCTGCTGTGGCAGTCTGAGGAATCAAATCCCAACAATGATAATATTTTTTAAAATCGTAAGTATAAAGTCTTAATATCTAATAAGCAAACAATTTTTTTAAGTTGAATGGATTTCTGATTTCAAGATGGTAAAAACATTGCTGTCCCCTTTTCCTCTTGAAAAAGCACACAAAACCAATAAGAAGAATGGAGGGCAGCAACACAAATTCTATCTTTGATGAAACTAGGTATGGCAGCTAGTCTCCAAAGATGATTCCTAGCAATTCCTCTGTGCTCCTGCGGTTCCTCACATCAACGGTTGGAGCTTATTTTCCCTCCGCTTGAATCTAGGCTGGACTTATAACTGGCTTTGACCAATGGAATACACCAAAAGTGACATTCTGAGAGTGCTGAATACAAGCTTTAAGAGGACTGGCAGCACCACTTCCTTCTTTTTGGAAACTAGGTACCATCCAATCAGAGTTCAAGCCAAAAGGAAATGTCACATGGAGGAGAACCAAAGGCACTCTGGTTGAAAGTTCTAACTGAGCTCATAGTCAACAGTTAGCACCAATTGCCAGCCATGTGAGTGCACCATATAAGGGCATCCTAGCTCAGTCAAGCACAAATGTAACATAAAACAAACAAACAACAACAACAAAACCATGAAAGTCAGTCAATAAGTAACTTCAGGAAAAACAGAAAGTTGAAAAAGAAAGTAAATGTAGTCTTAGGTCACCAATAGGCTCAGCAGTGAATGATATTTGCATAAACATGGTATAGTAAAAGTATAATATAGATTTAAACAAAAACATGCGATATATTGGGAATATGTGGCATGAGGGAGAAAAGAGTAACTATGTGAGCTAAAATCCAGATTTGACATGATGAAGAATCAGTAGGTAATGTCTAAACTCTAATAAAAAGTGTGTTTGTGTGTGTGTGTGTGTGTGTGTGTGTGTGTGTAATTTGAAAAATGGAAGTAAATATCAGAAGAAATGGCTACAGATTTTAAAAGGTTGCCACTAGAGAATGAGACTGATGTTTTTCATTAAAGGCCTTTTATCATTATTAGACCTTTTAAAAAAACTTGTTGCATATAATACTTTAATGTTAAAAAATATATTTTAAAAAGAGCTGAATAGATCTGCTTATTGGAACTGCTTCCTAGAGCTACCCAGGACATATGATGAGTGTTAACTTTGCCAAAGGTTAGATTTACCTACAACGTAAAGGTGATCATTGACTTTTTTACATTAGACTTTTATGCAAGCTACACTACTAGCCAACAACTACATTTTTAGCTGGGTCACCATCTTTATACAGCCATCAGTGTTTATGCAATCGTTTGAATATTTTATTGCATTTTGTTCTCTTATTTTATACAAAAGGCTGTAAATGGAAATGAGAGTCTCATAAATACAACTCAGTTGAGACAAAGATCATTAGACATACCCCAAGTGCCAGGTTTTTAACTTAATTCTGACATGTATTGGGTTTAAATTGGCCAACAGCAGGTACAATTATGAATTTAAAATTCAATGTAAAAATATGTGGAAAATTCTAGCCATATTAACCATTGCAGTGTGTGTCTAAAATGAAAAGTATAATTACCAAATAAATAATATTTTAGCTTTCTGAGAATAGTACCAACTTAAATCATGCAAACCAACTGTTTGACGTTTGTACATTGGACTTGAACCCAAATTTTCAAGCAGACATTATATAAGAAAACTGGGGGCTGGAAATAGAGGCTACTAGGGGGTAAGTGGAGACCAAGAGTTAGAAGCATGTTTATAACACACTCTTGTCTCAAGCCCCTAAAAATCTGAGTATATTCTTGATTTCCTCTTAATTACCATATTTCAAAATGGATAAATTAATGAAGAAATAAGAGATGTAGAGACTTTCTCACTAAATATAACACGACAGCAGATATACTCTATCTTTCATCAAGAAATTCACATGTATATAATGCTGAGAATACAAGATATTTCAGAAGTTATAGACCACAGAAGTCTCACAATTAGACTAAAATCATCTATTTGCCTTCTTTCTTAGGGAAGACCAACTACCAAAGTTACCCAAAATGAGAGGATGGTGAGTAACTGCTAAGCACTGTATTGGTCATCTTCCATCAAATTTTTCATATGCACATGTACATATACACACACAGACAATGTGGAAAAGCCCATCATTAAAAATAGAACCACTAAGGGGATATTGTTCACTTTCATATACTCGAAACCACCCTCTCATATTTTCTCTGGCATCCCACCTATAATTTACTTTGTAAAGAAACCTTTTTGAGCAGAGGGCCTAATAGAATAAGAAGGGATCTGGCTATCACCTCAACCAGAGATTCTGAACTTTGTGTGTGTTGGTGGGGGAAGGGAGTAATGTATATGTATACATTTCTCTGCAG
Organism: Lagenorhynchus albirostris; assembly: GCF_949774975.1. Taxonomy (NCBI): domain Eukaryota; kingdom Metazoa; phylum Chordata; class Mammalia; order Artiodactyla; family Delphinidae; genus Lagenorhynchus; species Lagenorhynchus albirostris. Next base: position 13,744,861 of record NC_083116.1, read on the forward strand.
CAGCCATAATATTCGTCAGGTTCTCAGTGACGTCCATGAGTCAGACAGGGTAATATTTGAGCCGGAGGATGGTGATGTGCCCAGACACATAGTGGCTGAAATGAAACGAAAACTCATTTTGCCTAACTTCTGTCCACCTTACCATGGAACCTAGCCCCAAATCCATAAGCTTCCACTATGCCTACTGGCATGAAACATACCAAAAGAGTGTTCAACTCTTTACTGATGAGGATGAGGGGCGTAACATTAAAATATAATCCAACAGGAGGAGTTCACTGGTGCATGACTTTCTTCCACCAAGGCAATTTCTTTTCCAAGACTGGCAAAGGTCTCCCTTGTCCATTATTATAAACAGATCCTTTAGTGAGAGCTATAAAACATTCTTGAATGCTGACACTGAAATGTGCAATTATGTATCAGATCTTTTCAAACAGGAATAGAGTCATAGGTCCCCATCCTCTTTCAAATCTCCTCCTACGCCAGTTTAAATCCCGGCTAGATAATTACTTCTCAACTTTGCATGATCTCTGCCTATTCAATATTGACTCCTTGGCAAGAACTCCCATCAAAGATCTTTATTTCTGAGCCTGCAGGTTGTTGGAGTACAATCACGCTACTTGGGCTCAGAGTTGTAAATGTTACAATCCAAACACTTCTCAAGAGGCCAACATGTACATCTGAGGCGAACATAACTTTTGGTCTTTGTCGGTCAGAGTGATTTAGGCCAAGTGAGCTAAATATGATAGGCTACATATCTATTCCAAAAGCTCTGCAATCTAATCTCCTTAACTGCTAACACTTACTTTAAAAGGTACAGTTTGGGCACATCCAAAAGCACAGCTCAATTTGATGATTCTGTGCTACAAGGCTGAACAAAACTCTTCAGAAAGAGATTTTGCAAATTATTTTGGATTTCCATAATATAATGAGTGTCTTGTACAACATTTATTTCTGTGGGCTTAGCTTTGTATTTTTAACTCTGTTTCCTGACATACTATAATTACATGTTCAAACTATAGTCTAAATTTATCTCATTGTAGTTTTCTGGTAAAATACTAAGTACTACATACAACATTTATATTTATAAAATGATAAAAGTAGAAAGCGGTTTGTTTAGACCTTTAAATTGGGGTGTGAGGAAGAGAAGGGAAAGAATAAGCGAATTTCAGGAGAATTCTGTGTCAAAGGGTATGTGTTAAATGCTCTCATGGATGTCAGTGCATGAGATGATAAGATAATTATTCATTATCATCTCTTTTGTGCTGATATCGTGGAGTCAGGAGCCCTTGCTTGGTTCTCTCCCTAGTCTTGCCACTAACTGCCTGACCGCTGAAGTTTGAATGCCTCATTTGTGAAATAAGGTAGCTGGACTAGATGATCTTGAAGGTAATTTCTAGCTGTAAAATGCTACAGTACTCTGCAAAATAAGGAGCTGGAAATGTTTTCACACACACAAAAAAGTATATGCTTTGGTTACACCAGCCTTCTAGAACCACTATCTGTAAAAATATCTGCATATTTTGAAAGAAGAGGAAAAGTATTTTGGGGAACTGCAAATCTCAGAAGATAAATACATACATAGCACGTTTTTTATGTTTGCTGATCTATTTAATAAACAAGATATTTTTGAAAAAAAAAGAGTAATGAAGAACTTGCCCTGCCAGATACTTAAATGTTCCTTAAAGCAACAATAATTAAAACAGCATGATACCAGCAGAGGACTAGACTGGTAGATCAATGGATCAGGAAAGAAAGGAAGGATAGAAACAGCCTCTAAAGTACATACCAATTGTAGTATATGATAAGGATGATATTTCAAATCCGTGGGGAAAGAAAGATACTGTGACAATCGTTACCTATCTGGGGGTAAATTGAGCCAACATGAATTCCAGATGATGTAAAAAATTAAAGGCAAAAAACTGAAGCTATAAAAACTAAAGGAAAGCATAATCTTGGAGTAAAGAAATCATTCTAAGTGTAACACCAAAGACAAAACTATAAAGATGCAAAGATTTAACCATATAATAATAAAATATTCTGCATGTCAAAAAAAGTCATAAACAAAATTAAGACACAAACAACAAAGTCAGAGACTTATACCATATATGAAAAAAGATTAAATATCTCCAATATATAGAAAATGCTTAAAATCAATAATAGAGGACAAACAATCCAATGGAAAAATAAATAAATGATATGGACAATTCCCAAAAAAGAAATACAAATAATCAGTAAACATGAGGAAAATATCTTCTGTCTTATTACTAATCAGAGAAATGCAAATTAAAATAATGTCACAAACAACATTAAAAGGCAAACAATAAACTCAGAGAAAGCTTTTGCTTAAAAATAAGCTAAAATTTTTAAATAAAAGTACCCAGAGTTGACATAGGTCATTAATTTCACAAATATTTATTAAGCAACTGTTACCTATCAGGCACTGCATCAAGCAATAAAGATAAAATGGTGAATTAGACATGATCCTTGTCCCATGAATCATTTGCATAGAGATGGATAAGGACAAGTAATAAGAGAGTTTCAGACAAAAGGCACTGCCATGCACTACTGGTGAGAGAGCAAAGTAGTATGCCTTTCCGTCGAGCAATCTGGCAATATGCATTCCAGATCTTAAAAACAGATACACTCCTCAACCCCACCATTCTACTCCCAAGACTATCTTCAGGAAATGATCAGAAATACACAAAATTAACAATAATAGCAAATATTTTTTGAGTGCTTCCTAAGTATCAGGCCCTGTTCTGAGAACTTTACGTGCATAGCTCATTTAATTCTCACAACTTTCTGAGACTGGTACTATTTCATCCAAATCTTTGAGTTGATATATGTATTTCTCCCAACATTGGTTAACCTCCTATCAGGCTTCTAAATCTCCCCAGTCAGGCTACCACCTTTGGTCAACTGGTGTGAAATCCAAGTTTGCCACAGCCCTCCCCACTCACAGAGCTGGGGTTTTGCTGTAACCAGGTCTCTGCTCTCTCCAGGTGCACGCTCCACCTCGGTAAACCAGGCACCTGAAGGCCAGTTGCCTTCAGTGTGGGAGGCTCCTGACTCCAGGCAGTCTGGCTTCTTTATAGCTTTGGCCACAGAGCTGTGCTAATTCGCATCCTCGGATGCTTCACTTCCTAGCCCTTCTGACGATGGCCAAGACCCAAAGCAGAACTTTCTCAATACCACCAGAGTGCAGTTAGATCAGTGTCCCATACGACTCAAAGGGAGCTGGAAACCTCATCAGAGAGGTAGCTTGTGAGATTTCTAACCTCATTTCCAATCATCATTTCCTGGGTTCATAAACACTTCATATACCCTCCATGGACAACGTTCCAAGAGAAACTGTGGATAAGAATCTGCTTGAAGCAGTATATTTCATCTATGGACATTTTTTGAAGGCTCACCTGTGGAGAGCTGAAATATGACTGGGAAGTTGGCCAGCTATAACATGATATAAACACCCAAAGAACTAAAGAAAGCCTTTTACTAAATGATCTGTGTTTCCATTAGGTTACAACCCAGTAGGATATGTTCCAACATAGAACAATCTCATAGGACAGTTACAAAAGTATAGAGGTTAAGAGGTCCAGCTCTGGGGTCAAATAGAGCCAGGTTCAAAGTGCAGCTTTAGAATAACTTGTTGTATGATTGGAACCTCAGTTTTCTCATCCAAAAAATAGGACTGAAAATAGTGCCCACCTCATTAGTGTTGCAAGACCTAAATGAAACAATACATGTAAACACATAGCACAGAACCTGGCACAGAAGTATCCCAAAATGTTAATTATGATGATGATGACTATTATCTGTGGCAGAAACTACTTCACCAAGTGCATGTTCTCTTTTTCCTGGCACCCAGCTAGACTACACTTCCCAACGTCCATCGCAGTTAATAGTAGTCATGTCTGGCTAATAAAATGTAAACAAAAGTTATGTGCAACACTTCCAGGCCTGGCCCCTTACCTGCAAAATCCTCTATGCTCTTTCCCTCCCACTTGCTGGATGTTGACACCCAGAGCAACCTTGGATACACCAAGTTGAAAGCGTCGGAACATCTACAAGGCTCGGTCCCTAAATGCATACACAGAGCAGAGCTTAGTCATGACTACCACTGACTAGGAACACCAGTATTGAACCACTGCATAACCAATAAATAAACTGTGTTAAGGCACTGAACTTTGGAGGTTTATTGGTTACCGCAGCTAGCATTATCCTAACTAATATACTGTCCAGGTCATAGAAGAGCAGATCTGAAAAGACCCTTAAAGATCTCCTCCATTACGCAGCAGACATTGGGGCTCGGAGTCACTGCCCAAGGTACCTCAATGGATCTTTTGCTTCAGGACTCCTTCAAGTAGGCCCTGACCTTTTACATATGATGCTAATTTAAAACTATAGGATCAAAGTATTCTCTGTTTGCCTAGTTAAAAGCAGATCTATTCCTAGGGAAATTTTAGCACAGATAGTTCTACTGGGCAGCACAGCAGAATGGAATGAAAACAAGAGAGCCCTTTCTGTGGTTATAGTAAAGTAACAAAAGATGTTCTGTGTCTTCCTCAGAGGGACGCACGAGGTTTGCACGATATTACACTTGTGATGGGCTTTTAAAAATAATTACGTCATATATGGTATTATTATTCACCAAGGTTTATTGGCTTTTCCTACTAATGATCCAGGAAAATTAATCACAAGCAATTATTAGGCAACTATTTTGTGTTACTTAGCTCTGTCTGTCACTGTGTGACGCTAACCACCCATCCTCCAGAAGTCTACAGACTAGCTATCTCAGTTAGTTCAGGCTGCTATAACAAAGTACCATAGACTGGGTGGGTTAAAACAACAGATACTTATTTCTCATAGTTCTGGAGGCTGGAAGTTCAAGACCAGGGTGCCAGCATGGTCTGGTTCTGGTGAGAGCTCTCTTCCAGTGTGCAGAGGGCAGTCTTCTCACTGCGTCCTCACATGGCAGCAGTGGAGGATTTTTCTGGGGCCTGACTGTAAGGACACTAATTCCATTCATAAGGGTTCCAAACATCATGACCTAATCACCTCCCAAAGGCCACACCTCTAAATATCATCACACTGGGGATATGTTTTCAACGTTTGAATTTTAGGGGGTACAAAAATTCAGTCCACTGCACTAGCTGAAACCATACAAAAGATTTTAGAAGTGCATAGTCACATGGTACAGTCAGCCCTCTGTATCAACAGGTTCCATAGCTGCAGATTCAACCAATCACAGATCGAAAATACTTTTTAAATTCCAGAAAGGTCCAAAAAAGCAAAACTTGAACTTGCCACACCCCAGCAACTATTTATATAGCACTTACATTGTGTTTATAACTATTTATATAGTATTTACATTATATAGGTATTATAAATAATCTATAGATGATTTAAAGTATATGGGAGGATGCATGTAGGTTATATGCAAATATGCTATTTTAAATAAGGGATTTAAGCATCCATGGATTTTGGTGTCAATGGAGGTCCTGGAATCAATCCCTCACAGATACCGAGGAAGGACTGTACTGACAATGCAGACTCTATAGGCATGCAGAGAAGGGAAAGATTGATAGAGGATAGAACAATAGGAGACCTCATAGAGAATGGAACTTAGGTTAGGCCTCAAAAGACTCTCAAAAGTTGGCTAAGCAGAGAGACCATACACATAGGCACACATGGGTAATTCAAGCAAAAGGGGGGTGATACCTAGACTACCAAGATAATTATGTCAGTGGACACCTTGCTTCTACTACTCACCCCTTCTTGCATTTATCCAGCAATAATAGTAATACCTGAATAATGAGAATTATTTTGTGCCAAGAACTATGGCAAGCACTTTTCATCTGTTATCTAATATCATCTTCACTGTAACCCTATGAGTGAGGCACTAGTGTCCCCATTCTACAGATGAGAAAGCCGAGGTTCAAAGAGGCTTAATTAATTGGCAGAAGTCGCACAATTAGGAAGTAGTAGAGGCAGAATTCAAATTTGGTTCTGTACTCTTAATTACCAACCTATACCACAACAACTCATTTGGGAAGATGGTTATAACATTTCTAAGGACAGGAAGTCAAGATAAGACCCAAATGTAGAGAGAAAGTTCTCTTCTTCCCCTGATTGCACACAGTATGGCAAAAGTACTGAACAAGTCAGAAGATTTGCATTTAAATCCTGACCTACCATCAACTAGCTATGACTTTAGGTGATATTTACATTAATTCTCTGAGCCTCAATTTACTCAACCGGGAAATAGAGGAAAATAATACCTACCTCATAGGGCTGCTGTGACGATTATATCAGATGCTATACATTTAAATAAGTTTGATAAGTTTGCCTGCTGCAAAATAGTATGTAAGTAATAATAAAAGGTAATAGTTACAGGGTTCTTACTACATGCATGCCCTTCATTTAATCCTTGCAATAACCCTATGAGGTGAATTGTAGACTTTTGTCTGGTAGCTTTTGTTTCATTTTGTTTTGATTTGCTTTGTACCTGTCTAAAACATTTTGGTTGTTCTGAACCTTTTTCCCTTTTGTTTTTGAAAAACCACCATTGAGTGAATCTTGATGAAAGGCAGAATCCCACTGCCGGATCCAGATACTGCCTGTTTCCTGGGCTAGGGCATGCGCAGTTGCCCTGAACTGGGCTACTTTGATAATCCCATCAAGGTGTTGGCAACAGTAGAGACATCAAGTAATCAGTGGTGGTGCCAAATGTGGCTTCCAGAGTCTAGGACCTATGGAAGCAGTACCTAACCTGGTCCTGCCGTTTTCCTTGGTTTCTGCCATTTTCTGAACCTGATTTGCCAGCCTTCCTAATACCTTTCCAAGAAATCTTCTGTTTTGCTTATGTCAACTGGAGTTGGTTGCTGTTGCTTGCAGCCAAGAAACTTGGGTGACAAAAGTGGGTACTGTTATTGCCCACATTTTGTAAGTGAGAAAACTGAGGTGCAGCTAGGTAATGATGGAGCTGGGATTTGATGACAATATGACACCAGGTATTACACTAAAAAAAAAGTGAGAATGTAGAGACCATCCCCCTAGGATACTACTGCAACTAGATAGGTAGATAGGTAGAGCCAACACACCCACACAGACGTGTGTATAGTGTGCGTGTGAGTGTGCACATGCATGCAGATGCATGTATACATGCATAGATTCTGAATTGCAATCCAGCCTCCTTGGTTTCAAATTCTGGCTCGTCCACTTACTAGCTATGTGGCCTAAGGCAAGTTACTTAACTTCTCTTTACCACAATTTCTTCATTTATAAGGTAAGAATGACAAAACAAAAAGACAACCCTCAGAATGGGAGAAAATATTTGCAAACAAAGCAACCAACAAGGGATTAATCTCCAAAATATACAAACAGATCCTGCAGCTCAGTATCAAAAAGAAAAACAACCCAATCAAAAATTGGGCGGAAGATCTAAATAGACATTTTTCCAAAGAAGACATACAGATGGCCAAAGGCATATGAAAAGATGCTCAACATCACTAATTATTAGAGAAATGCAAATCAAAATTACAATGAGGTACCACCTCACACTGCTCAGAATGGCCATCATCAAAAAATCTATAAACAATAAATGCTGGAGAGGGTGTGGAGAAAAGGGAACCCTCCTACACTGTTGGTAGGAATGTAAATTGGTACAGTCACTATGGAGAACAGTATGGAGGTTCCTTAAAAAACTAAAAGTAGAACTACCATATGACCCAGCAATCCCACTCCTAGGCATACACCTGGAGAAAACCATAGTTCGAAAAGATACATGCACCCCAATGTTCATTGCAGCACTATTTACAATAGCCAGGACATGGAAGCAACCTAAGTGTCCATCGACAGATGAATGGATAAAGAATATATGGCACATATATACAATGGAATATTACTCAGCCATTAAAAAGAACAAAATAATGCCATTTGCAGCAAAATGGATGGACCTAGTGATTGTCATACTGAGTGAAGTAAGTCATACACAGAAAGACAAATATCATATATCACTTATATGTGGAATCTAAAAAATGGGTACAAATGAACTTAGTTACAAACAGAAGTAGAGTCACAGATGCAGAAAACAAACTTACGGTTACCAGAGGATAAGAGGGGGGAGGGATAAATTGGGAGACTGGGATTGACATATACACACTACTACAAATAAAATAGACAACTAATAAGAGCCTACTGTAAAGAACAGGAAACTCTACTCAATATTCTGTTATGGCCTATATGGGAAAAGAATCTCAAAAAAGAGTGGACATATGTATATTTATAACTGATTCACTTTGCTGTACACCTGAAACGAATACAACATTGTAAATCAAATATACCCCAATAAAAATTTTTAAGGGCTTCCCTGGTGGCGCAGTGGTTGAGAGTCCGCCTGCCGATGCAGGGGACACGGGTTCGTGCCCCAGTCCGGGAAGATCCCACATGCCGCGGAGCAGCTGGGCCCGTGAGCCATGGCCGCTGAGCCTGCGTGTCCGGAGCCTGTGCTCCGCAACGGGAGAGGCCACAACGGTGAGAGGCCCGCGTATCGCAAAAAAAAAAAAAAAATTAAAGAATGATAAGACCACCTTCCTCACAGGGTTGCTCGTAAGATTAAATGAGTTAATATTTTTAAGGCACTTAGCGTCTGGGACAATGTCTGTGTTTGTTATTATTATATGATTCAAGTTTTGGGATTGCAGATCCTACCTTTAAACCCCTATCCAAAACAAATAATCAATATTTTCCAAAGAAATTATCAAAATCCACTCAGATAAGGACCACAATATTTCAATATGCAAATCCATCAAATAAAATCCTAGAATCCTTGGAATTTCAGAATCGCAAATGGTTCAGACCAGAATGTAATTAGGAAGGTACTATTTTTACCCAGATGATTGCTTTTGTCTTTTGCATGAAAAAGGTGCAGACATCGTTTGCTGGCAAATGTCAAAGAACCTCACATCTCACATCTAGAAAATCACATCTAGAACAATGAGAATGTTAGCAGAAGAGACCCAGAGTTCTTCCCTTACCCAACTACACCAGCTCACAGAGCCCAGGAGCAAGCACAGTCACAGAATTCAGCCCAGACATACTAGGGGACAATGAGGTACATAGGAAGAGGAGCTACCACTTGGGGGCCACCTTCTATGTGCTAGGCACATTATACATATGGCCTCATTTAATCCTCACAACAACCCTGAGAAATGGATACTATTATTCCCACTTTACAGATGGGAAAACTGAGTGTAAGAGAAGATAAGTGACAGAGATGTGATTTAAATCTAGGCCTGTCTCACTTCAAAGCACATTCTAAAACTCTAACATGAAAACTTCACAGGAGCAAATGAGCTGGGGAAAGTTGAAGTGCACAACTCCACAGAGAAGAAGAAAAAAATCAACAAATGGTAGAATTTAACACAAATATAGCACTGGACTATTTCAAAGCAGTTTTACATGTATTATCACATATTGGTAGTCTGGTGGGCTGAAGTTCAATGGAAAAACACTCCAGGTATTTAATGTTCCCTGGTATTTAATTAATTCTAAAATTTTTTAATAGCTGAAAAAATAAATTCTTAAAACCACTATGTTGTGCTTTTCAAAAGGCACCAGTGTAAGCCATGGAATAAACATGACATCTTTCTGGAACACCTATTTTCCTTAAAGATCTGGAAGGAAAAGTTACGTAATTTATCTGACAACATAAAATATTTTGAAAAGTCAAAACAAACATGAACATATTATGGAGTAGTATACAAAAACCTATGATATCTTAAGATGAAAAACAAAATCTTCAAAGAAATTTCAAGCTTGTGGCAGACTGCTCCAGAGCCCCTGGAGAGTTCACACACCTCTGTTGTTAAGGGTACTTGGAGAGGGGGAGCTTAAGAACCTCTGCAGTGTTATTTCCTAAATCAGGTAATTCCACTAGTCTGAAAGTTTCACCAATTCCTATGTACATTTCAGTCTGTCATGATTTCAGCAAAGCAAGTCTTGCAAGTTAGTCTTAGCTCATAAGTCTGGAGAAGAGCAAGTTAGACTTCCAATAAAAATTGAAAACAAATTACGTATCTATAGCAACAAGCCACATCTCTTTAAACAAATCTGATATTCCAGACATTGGTAAAAACAGGAGCACAACAGCTGCCACCCACATTCTGGCTAAAATCATAGTTGGGTAAAGGCATGCAGTGTTATCCAGAAGGGGCTGCTTGTTGTTAAAACTCATGGAGGATAAACAGAGAGAACTGGTTTAAGTAAGTACATGAACTTAGAGAGAAAACCCACACACTTGGATTTTAATTATTTCTCTAATATTGCCAATTTTGTGAAAATAATATTAGAAATTTCTTTTTCTTCCTCAAGTGAACTACTGCTTGGGTTAGCCAACCAATAAATATTAAGCAGAGCTTGGATTTTAGCTGAAATACATAATTGTTTTAAACTCACACACTGTTGTGTGTAAATCTTTACTTGGGGATTTTGTCACTCTGTTAACTGTTTGGCCATAACTTTTATCAACAGCACTAATTAGTGTGTCTGTTGCTATTCACCATCCCTAAAATGAGTTTCACTCTCACAGCCTAAGACAGCCCCTCACAGCTCCTTGATGTGGTGAGCTTAAAGTCCTTGGTCAACAGAAAGGGATAGCTTTCCCAGAAGTTATACACTTCAGAAATGCTCATTCTGCAGGCAGCCTAATGGTGACTCATGAGAAATCAGCCTTGTTTTCTTTTATTTGGCTGATATTAAGCCCCCAGTGGAGTTGTCCATGGCCCACACTGGGCTCCTTTCTCTGGCAGCCTGGCTCTCAGAATAATGCGACAACCAGAAGCAGCCCTCTTTTGGATCCCCTGCTTACACTATGAGGATTCAGAAGCAAACAACGAGCCAGCCTAGTCTAGTCAGGGACCTTTCTATACTTTGAAATGCTGGGCTTTAGCTGCCCGGCAAATTTCTATACATGAGTTTCAGTTTTCTACTCTAGGTTCTGCTCTATTTGTCCACAAGAATGGTTATATAGCTTTCCTTATAATCCAATGGCTATAATTTTAAATAGAAAAAAAAACCAGATTACAAAATTGCTTCTACACTGGAAGTGTAATTATGTAAACATTATGTATGCATATGAACAGGGTCTAGAAGGGGATGAGGAAAAAATGAAAACAATTTGATTTGCAGGGGGTGGCAGGACTGTGAATGAGGATTTGTTTTCCCTTTTCCTTTAGATTTTCATCAACATTCTCAGAGGCTGTGTGTGCAAAAAAAAAATACAGTTAAATCTGTAGTTTTTTGTAGATAAAATGTTGATCATCCTTCCGTTCATTTAGTGTTTGCCTTATGTGAACAATATTCCCTTTTGTACATCATCTGAAAGAACAGATTTCACCATAATTTAGGGAGTCTTTGCCAAGAATATCAATAAAGACATATTTGCACAGAGCCTTGAGTGGGCTGGTTTTTTCTCCAGGAATGTGTTGAGTTAATTGAAAAGGTTTTGGTTAAAGTTAGCCAGTCGGAGATCACAGCACTGTAGACAACACATACTGTGAGTATGAACTTCGTACAACCTTTCAAATACCTTTGGGAAGGCAGGAAATTGAAATATTGTGCTATATTGGCAACTAAATGGTCATTTATCATCCATGCTAAGTTTGGAGCTGAGAAGAAAGATTTGGAAACTCTCGAAGGGCCTTTATTAACAATTTCAAAGTTAGACCTGTATATGTAGATTTTCACAGCATATTTGGGGAAGACTAAGAGATAACATCTGTGTAGACCATTAACATGGTCTCTCTAATAACAACTTCGGACTGTATTCACACCCACAAAAGCTGCATTAAAATACATTAAGCTTGAGACACCAACTGACAAAAGCAAGGAAATTCACAGTTAAAGGGGAAACGTGCCATATGTTCTTCAATACCTAAGAGCAACGGGGTGCATTTGGAAAGTCATTAAAGCGGCACCCAGTTGTGCCTAGGTATTGGAGAACATATGGAATCTTTTCCTCCGCTAGTGTAATTTTCCCTGCTTTCACTGAATGCATGTATCAATCTTCACTTTTTTGGTCATATAGGTTTTTGTTTGCTTAATTACCATAGCATGTAAAATGAATACCTTCTTATTTTCAAAAATCAACACCATCACACAATGGAAACTGGTTCTCAGCCTTTTCTGCCTGATGTTTTCCCCTTATTTGTCCTTCTTTCCCAAGGTGGCTGCACCATCCTCACAGTTTCAGCTGTCCCCTATTCTTTAAGGAGTACTGTTTCCTTTCTCCATCTTGAAGATGCAGTCTCCCATGGTGGTCAATACTTGCACTGTCCACCAGCATGTCAGTGGGTCAACTGGCTAAAGTCAGAGTTCCAAGGGCAAAAGAATCCATTGTTCTGAACATTTGCTATGAGGGTAAAGTCTCTTTCTTCTTTAAATAAGGATTTTAACCATTTAGTTTTACAAAAGTAGAAGCCAGTGTGATATAAAGAGGTGTTTATTAATATAACCTAGTCTCTGTTGTGCCATTCTTTCATTCATTCATTTATTCAAATATTCAGTTGTTGAGTGCCTGCCATGTGCTAGGCACTGGGATTAAAATGATGACCAAGACCTGGGTCGTGCCCCCAAGTTGCTCACTGTCTATAGAAGTAGACAAAACAGCAAGCAGGCAGTTGTCATCCAGTGTGATGAGTGCTGCTACAGGGGTCAGCAGAGGGGGCTGATAAAGCATGGAGGAGGAGCACCTAACCCATACCAGGGGTTCTAGATCAAGAACCTGGAGTGATTGCCATGACACACAGTCATTGCAGAGCCAAGCTTATAACTGATTCATTCAATACAGGCCACAAACTTTTACTGAGCACCTACTACATTCCAGGCCCTGGACTAGGCACTCGGAATATTGACCGAGTGTCTGCAGTTTTTAAGCAGGGGAGTGGCCAGATCAGCTTGGTTTAATCATTGAAAATGAGGACGAAAGGGGAGAAAGAAATGGAGAGCTAGATCATGCAAACCATGCTGTATACTATAGCAATAGAGGAACCACAAAAGGCTTATAACCTAGAGTATGATGTGATCAAATTAGCATTTTAGAAAAATCACCCTGGCACCATAAAAGAAGAGATATTGGAAGGGGTCAAGAGGGCCCAAGAAACTAGTTTGGAGTCTGATGAAAAATATTGAGGCTCTCAACAAGGGGAATGGCAGCTGCAATGAAGGGGTATTGATAAAGTCAAGTGATAATTAGGAGAAAGTCAGCAGAACTTGGTGATTGATTAGATCTGGGAACTGGAAACACATGATAGATCTGTGGGATTGGAATCCACATAGACTCACTGAATATTAGAGGAGAACTTAGAGATTATCCAGTTAAATGTTCTCATTTTTATCCATAAGGAAACTGAAGACCCAGAATATCTGACTGACTTGTTCATGTCAACCAATCTATTTTGTGGTGGTCCAGGGCCTGAGACGAAGATCTCCAAGCTCCTAGCTTACTTTAGTAGTTTTTCAACAAATTTAATGTAACATCTAGATTAACATAATAAGCATTACTTATACCTTAAAACCCCCAAAGCTGAAAACCGTAAAGTATTTAAATATTCCCCATACTTTACTTGCTTTCTACCTCTACCACATTTGATCTGAATAAACACTCTCTGCTCTCTTCAGCCTCTTTCAGGCTATAAAAAGATATGGATGACAAAATGTGGCAGTATGATGATCTCATGATACAGTAACTATGAACACAAATGCTTTATATAGATACTTATTTTGTAATTAAAATGTGAGCAGGACTGTAGCACAGTAATGAGTTGAGCTATGTCCTTAAAAACCATTTTTTTCTTCCCTGGGTCTCAGTTTCTAACTTTCAAAATAAAAAATAAGATTTATTAACTATAGAGGTAAACAATGTTAGAAGGCAATGAACCCCAAAATGCAGCAAATTCAAAAATATCTGTGGACCAACCATCTCTTCAATAAGTATAAAATTGTTATATTAGTTTCCTCTACTCTCAAGTACTGCTAATTGGGTTCGAGATCATTAATGATAGGACCAACTCAGAAGAAGCCTGAGTGAGAAATTAACAACAAATTTGAGTCTACATATCTCTGTCCAGTGATAGTTTCAACCCTGCTTCATCAAAGGGACAACTTAAGGCATTGCTTCACATGCGCTTCCAATGTCTTCTCAAACACAGTTGCATTGTCTAACACACCAGCACTTTGAGATAGTACTTACCCTCAGTCACTTTCACAAGAGGGCTACGAATTCCAAGATATTCTGAATCTTCCTCTTCAATTTGAAAAACCTTACTTGGCAAATGAACCGTGTTTTCTCCCTAAATCTCTGTATTGGATGTCTGCTGCCTAATACTGAGAACTACTGGCTCCCTAGCAGGCATTCTAGTGCATCAAAATTATGCTGTAAAAGGTGGTCAGTAATTTAACAGAAAGATGTATTTATATAATGTACATAATATTTATCTGTTTTCTATGGCTCCTTACCCATTGGATCAATGTGGCATGATGACGCAGGGTGGGAGACAGGGCTTCTGGTACAACCTAGATTGAAGGAGTCTTTGCTCAGCTTGGATTTTAAACTAAATTTTTCTAAGTCCATAGGAGGACAATGATCTTGAAAGCTGGGTTCAGTGAAGGGTTTCTAAATCTCTTTTTAAAATCCTATTATATAGCAAGAGTTAAATTTGGGGCTCTGAGCTGATTGTTGGCCACAATATTAAAGAGCAGGAAGGCTATGTCATATAATGGACTAGGGAGAAGATACCTCATCCCTGACAAGGTCAAACAGAAACCCTACATACATTGAGAGCATATTGAACATACTGGGTGCTGGTCTACTTTTATGGCCATATTCTAATACAGAAAGAGTAATTAAGATGTACTGGAAACATAAAGTGTAGCATCAGCAGCAAGAGAGATGTCTATGTAGATGTTTCTGAGATAAAACTTCCAATTTCCCACAGCCTGTGAGTGGCAGGGGATGGGAGACACTCGAGAGAACTAACGAACTGGAAGAGGTCTGGTGCAGGATGAACATGTTCAGACAACTCAAGACCAAAGTGGCCCTGGACTATCATAGTGGATAATACAAGGAAACGGCAGACATCAGCACTGGATGCTCTGTACCTCAGCAAGACGCAGACCATTCCAGGAAAAACCACAAGTTGCTTCTGTCCTGCTGCTGTTGCCTCCATACATAGGGCTTCCTCTGCATGCAGACATCATTGTGGGGAAAAGGGAGAGAGGAAACCCTTTGATACAACCCTATGAGAGAGAGGTTGAACGTTGCATGGAATGACTATCTAAAAGAGAGTCTTCAATTAGAAGAAACTTAGTTTTTTTCAGTAGCAAGTTTAAGTTTTCCACCATCAACAAAACTGGACACACCAGAGCAAGATGAGATAAGTTTCAGGTAATACTGAATGTTACATATTGAGCCCATTTATTTTTTTCAATTTTAATACTGCTATATTGGCTTATAGAAGAAATTATTCATCTTCCTTCTAAGACAAAACCACCACCACATCCCCAAATGAAGCCAGGATCCTCAAGGTTCTCGCAAAGCATCTTAAGAACGGAGCTGGACTCATAGGGAGAAAAGAGCCTGCATTGCTTTATTTCCAGTTTAGTGATCTTTGCTCCTCTCCCTACTAACATAATTATTCAAAACAGGTTTGAATACAGTTAACATAAAATAAGGAATGATTCGGTTGTCATTAAAACATCCAGGCTTAATTTCAGCCTTGACCAAATCCATTAACTATACTCTTCTTTCATAATAAAAATAGATTAGATAACCAGCTAGGTTAAAAGAGCCAAACCAGTCTGCCTATTGGTTGGTGGTAGCAAGCAATAGAGTTCCTCACTAACTGCTGTGCTGACTGACAGGGGCCTCTGAAACAAAAGAAGAATATGCCAAACAACTCCCTTTTTAAATCTAACTCAGAACCCCAGAAAGGCGTTCATGAGGCCATGGCTGGCTGGTGTCTTCTTTGATGTGATAAAATTTCAGTCATTTTCAGCTACAGTTGTAATAGCTATGTATGGGGAGGGGCTAGGGGCTGACTATCCAGTATTATTTTATTATTCTTTCAATTCAGTAATGATATAATAACTTAGAGACTTAACAGCTCACATAAAGAATAGTGGCCTATTGAGAAACTTTCGTATTTTGCTTTTGACAGGACGTTCTTTCAAAGATTTCTTCTGGGGTTTAAAAAAAACCCTATTTGGATTATTTGCATAAGAATATATTTTATTGTAATGTGTCTAGCATTTCCATGGTGGAAAATCCAGGAAAATGAACAGCATATTATCATTACAAACAATGATATTTAGAATTAGAACAGGAAGTCCTCGGTCATTTTTCAACCCGCCAACAAAATCAATGCGAGAGAAAACTGTGTGTGTGTGCATGCATGTGTGCTTATGTACAAGCCTTTGGGCTGATGAGAGCGTCTTACAGAGATATGGATTTATAATTTTCTACCACCAAAGGAAGCACTTTAAATGGCACTAAGTTAGCCAGGGTGCAGTGGTAGGAGGCAAGGGTCATAAACTCTAGTGAGTGTATGCAATGTTTCACTTTTGTGTACATTTTTCAATCTTAAAACAGACTTACTCAGGATTTAAGACTTTATTAAGGTCAAAAGGATTACATTAAGTTCATAGACACGTTTGTTTTATTAATTGAGTCATAAGTTCTGACCATCTGCAAATATGTTTGAAAACAAGCATCAGATGGTTTCCATTGCCATAATAGATCAGAAAATCTGCCAGTAAGTCTGTTTGCAGCTCTTAAACGTTGCTGAACAAAAATGTGTTTTGAACTGTCGACAATTACCTGAGAAAACAACTGGATTCTGTAAGTCGATTTGTTTATATATACACTCTCTCTCACCCTACTTCCTCCACCCTTATCATGAACTTCCCTTAGTCTCAAGCCATCTACTCCAGGGCATTATAAGTGATCTTGCTTGAAAAAATCTTCTCCCTCATTAAGACGGAATATCAAGAGTGTTAACTAGTTTTTTTTTTTTTCATGACAATATTGAGAGGGGGGGGAAATAGTGAAGCTGGAATAGGGAGAAAGAATTGGGGTTTTGTTAAATTATACATAGAAGAATATATATAAAATATAAAGTATCCTAGATTTTTAAAATATTACCATTACACTGAAATCCCCTGTCAGCACTTCCACAAACCTACACCCTTCCCTCTGCACCCAGAGGGAAGAACTGTTCTTAATTTTGTGTTTGTCTCCCACTTGCTTTTCTTTATAGTGTTTACTATATGTATTTGTATTCCTTAACAATATATTATTGAGTTTTCCATGTTTTGAATTCTATAAAATGGAACAACAATTTAGGTATTCTCCTACAACTTTTTTCCCCTTAATATCATGTTCCTAACATCTGTCTATGATGTGGCATGTTAATACAGTTAGCCAATTCTTTTTCTCCCCAGGTCTATTGAGATATGACATACAACATTGTGTAAATTTAAAGTATACAGTGTGGTTTGACACACGTATATATCGCAAAAGGTTTACCAATAAATAGGGTTAGTTAACAGATCCTCCACCTTACATAATTACCATTTTATTGTTATTGTTATGGTAAGAACATTAAAGCTCTACTCTCTTAGCAACTTTCATGTATACAGTACAGTATTGTTAACTATAGTCACCGTGCTGTACATTACATCCCCGGAAGTTATTCATATTATAACTGAAAGTTTATACACTTTGGCCAACCTTGCCCCATTTCCCCACCCCTCAGACCTTGTGAACCACCATTCTACTCCCTGTTTCTACAAGTTCGATATTTTTAGATTCCACATATACATGAGATCTTACAATGTTTGTCTTTGTCTGACATTTCACTTATCATAATGCCCTCCAGATCCGTCCATGTTGTAACAAATGTCTTGATTTCTTTCTTTTTATGGTTGAATAATATTCCATTATATATTTTCTTTATTTATCCAGCTGTCTACACATACTTAGATTTCTTCCATATCTTGGCTGTTGTGAAAAATGCTGCAATGATCATGAGAGTACAGATATCTCTTCAAGATACTGACTTCATTTCCTTTGGAAACATACTCAGAAGTGGGCTTGCTGGATCATATGGTAGTTCTATTTTTAAATTTTTGAGGAATCTCCATGCTGTCTTGTAACTAGAATTAAATCACTTTCATTAAGTACAGTTTTCTATTGATGTACTTACCAAAATGTATTTATACATTTTCTGAATATCCATAGATATTTAAGTTGTTACTAGTTTTTATTTTCCCAGTACAATAGTGCTATTATAATATTTTCACACACATTTCATAGTATGAATGTACCCAATTTTAAGACACGATAGAATTGCTCAGGGAAAGAAGTACACATTTTCCACTATACTAGATAATGCCAAACTGCAGTTGCTAAATATCTTCATGAATACTTGTTACTCATTTTGCTAGTCTGTTAGCTGTGAAATAATTACCTCATTGTGGTTTCAATTTATACTTCTCTGATTATTAATGAGGTTGAGAAAATTTTCATATGTTTACTAGCTATTCACGTTTCTTCTTCTGATATGTAGAATTTCAATTTATTGTTATATATTACGTTTATATCCAGAAACTTTGGTCAAACACTCTTAATAATCCTACTAATTTATCTGTACACTTAATTTTTTTCTATGTAGGCAATCATAAGATCTGTGAATAATATTTTTGTTTCTTCCTTTGCAATAGTCAAACCATTTCTTTTTCTTATCTCATTTCACTAGCTATGATCACCAATATAATGTTGAGTAGAAGTTGTGATAGCAGGCACGCTTGTCCTTTTCCCAATTGCAAATGGAATGCTTTCAATGTTTTACCGTAAGTGTGATGTTTGTAATATGCTTTTCTTTTTCATTAAATAGGTTTAAGATATTCTCTTCTCTTCATTGTTTACTAAGAATTTTATCATGCACAGATGTTGAATTTTATCATATAATCTTTCTGCTTCTATTGAAATAATCACATTGCTTCTCATTTAATCTCAAAATGCAGGGAATTCCATGAATTGATTTTCTAAGGTAAAAGCAATCTTGCTTCTGGAAATAAATGAACTTGATTATAAAGCATCTTCTTTTTATGCATTGCTGGATTCAGTTTGCTAAGATTTTACTTAGAATTTTTTAATGTATATTCATCAATTAATCTGGCTTGATATAAATATTATGCTGGCTTCATGAAATGAATTTGTGTTTCCTCTTTTTTAAAATCTGGAATAATCTGTGTAAATTGGAATTATTTGTTCCTTGAATATTTGTTACAGCTCAATATGAATTTGTCCACTTCATCACAATGTTTTCAATCTATTAACTTAATGATTTTCAATAATATCCTTTTATTACTGTGTTATTTTCTGAAGCATTTATAATTATAGTCCCTTTTTTCATTCCTGATGTTGCTTTTTGTGTCTTCCATCTTTTATTCTTGATCATTCTTATGAAAGATTTGCAAATTTTTTTAGCCTTTTCCGAGTACCAACTATTGGTTTTGTTGATTGCCTGTAGTCAAGGTTTGTTTTCTATTTCATTGCTTTCTGCTCTTATCTTCATTCTTTGGTTCATTCCACTTTCTTTGGGTTTAGTCTGTTGTTCTTTTTCTAATTTCTTAAGTTGTATGCTTAGCTCATTAATAGTCTCCTCTGATATAAAAATTTTTAATATTTATTTATTTAGGCTGCATCAGGTCTTAGTTGCAGCACTCAGGATCTTTAGTTGCAGCATGTGGACTTAGTTGCAGCATGCAGACTTTGTAGTTGAGGCATTTGAACTTTTAGTTGTGGCATGCATTCAGGATCTAGTTCCCTGACCAGGGATAGAACCAGGGCCCCCTGCATTGGGAGCATGGAGTCTTACCCACTGGACCACCAGGGAAGTCCCTAAAAATTTAAGATTATAAATTTCCTTGTAAGTATTGTTTCAGCTGTATCTCATGAGCTTGTATATGTACTCTATTCATTTTTATTTAGTGCTAAATATTTTATATTTGCTTTTATGCTTTCTTTTTTTTGTGCGGACGCGGGCCTCTCACTGCTGTGGCCTCTCCCGTTGCAGAGCACAGGCCCCGGACACGCAGGCCCAGCAGCCATGGCTCACGGGCCCAGCCACTCCACGGCACATGGGATCCTCCCGGACCGGGGCATGAACCCGTGTCCCCTGCATCGGCAGGCAGACCCTCAACCACTGTGCCACCAGGGAAGCCCGTATGCTTTCTTTTTTTGATCCATGAATTAATTGTAAAGAATTGTTTTCAAACTTCCAGATACATGTGGTTTTCTAATTACATTTTTGTTCTTAATCTCTAGCTTAAATTCAGTATGGTCAGAGAAGTAAAAAATGGGATTATTTCCTGATTTTAAACCACCCCATATCCTTATGTGCCTTGAATTAAATGGAACATTATTATTTTGATTTCTGCATTTACATGTTTTATTCAGAACAATATATTTTCACTTTCAGAAGAAAGACAATAAGAGATTTTGGAGGAAAAGTTAATATTGTTTTGGAATCTACTAATTCTTTCCAAAAAATTTTAAAAAGGATATACTGAGGATGTATACATTTTTGTGATTAAAAAAAACCCATAACATGAAATTTATCGTTATAACCATTTTTAAGTGAACAGTTCAGTAGTGTTAACTGCATTCACATTGTTTTGAAACAGATCCCTTTAACTTTTTCAACCTTGCAGAACTGAAATTCTATACCCATTAAAAAATAACTCCCTTTTCCCCCCTCTCCTCAGCTCCTACTATACTAACCACCATTCTACTTCCTGTTTCTATGAATTTGACTACTTTAGGTACCTTATATAAGTGGAATCACAATTTGTCTTGTGTGACTGGCTTACTTCACTTAATATAATGTCCTCAAGATTCATCCATGTTGTAACATGTGACAGAATTTCCTTCCTTTTTAAGGCTGAATAATATTCCATACCGTACTTTGTTTATCCATTTATCCACCCTTGGACATTTGGACTGCTTCCACATCTTGCCTATTGTAAATAGTGCTGCTATGAATATGAGTGTCCAAATAGCTCATTGAGACTCTGCTTTCAATTCTTTTGGATACATACCAGAAAGTGGGTTTGCTGGATCATGTGGTAGTTCTATTTTTAATTTTTTGAGGAACCTACATATTGTTTTCCATAGAAGTTGAACCATTTTATAATGTATAAAAGATTTGGGGGGGTATGCCTGGGTAAAAAAGTTTATTTTTAATTTTTATTTTATACTGGAGTATAGTTGATTAACAATGTTGTGTTAGTTTTGGGTGTACAGCAAAGTGATTCAGTTATACGTATACATGTATCTATTTTTTTCAAGTTCTTTTTTCATTTAAGTTATTACAGAATATAGAACAGAGTTCCCTGTCACACACCAATAGGTCTTTGTTGGTTATCTATTTTAAATATAGCAGTGTGTATATGTCAATCCCAAGCTCCCAACCTATCCCTCCTCGCCACCCTTTCTCCCTGGTAACCATAAGTTCATTCTCTAAGTCTGATTCTGTTTCTGTTTTGTAAGTAAGTCCATTTGTATCATTTTTTAAGATTCCACATATAAGCGATATCGTATGATATTTGTCTTTCTCTGTCTGACTTACTTCACTTAGTATGATAATCTCCAGGTCCATCCATGTTGCTGCATATGGTATTATTTTATTCTTTTTAATGGCTGAGTAATATTCCATTGTATATATGTACCACATCTTCTTTATCCATTCATCTGTCGATGGACATTTAGGCTACTTCCTAAATGTCTTGGCTATTGTAAACAGCACTGCAGTGAACACTGGGGTGCATGTATCCTTTAGAATCATGGTTTCCTCCAGAAACATGCCCAGGAGTGGGACTGCTGGATCATACGGTAGTTCTATTCTTAGTTTTTTGAGGAACCTACATATTGTTTTCCATAGAAGTTGTACCATTTTATAATACATAAAAAGTTTTAAATGAGAAAACAATGCCTAGAAGTTCATATGTAGGGTTTTAGTAAATATTTTAGTAAATATTTAGTAAGTATTTTGGGATGCTAAAGTAGTCCATGAAAGATGAGCTAAGTTTGTTTTTCACTGTCATTAAAACAACCTGCTGTAAAGCACAGGGAACTATAGTCAATATTTTGTAATAACCTATAAGAGAAAGGAATCTGAAAAAGAACATATGTGTGTGTGTGTGTGTGTGTGTGTGTGTGTGTGTGTGTGTGTGTGAAACTGAATCACTGTGCTATACACCTGAAACTAACATGACATTGTAAAACAACTATACTTCAATAAAATAAAATAAAATATTAAAAATTGATGGAGGGCTTCCCTGGTGACGCAGTGGTTGAGAGTCCGCCTGCCAATGCAGGGGACATGGGTTCGTGCCTGGGTCCGGGAGGATCCCACATGCCACAGAGCGGCTGGGCCTGCGAGCCATGGCCGCTGGGCCTGCGCGTCCAGAGCCTGTGCTCCGCAACGGGAGAGGCCACAACGGTGAGGGGCCCGCGTACCGAAAAAAAAAAAATTGATGGAAAAAACAGTTAAACAGTTTAAAAGAAGCCAACCTATCCCCTTTACAGGTTGTCACTAGGGTATTATGAAGTCATGGCCTATGTCAGCAAACAGAGGCATACCTTGTTTTATTGTGCTTTGCTTTATTACACTTCACAGATATTGTGTTTCTTACAAATTGAAGGTTTGTGGTAACCCTGTATTGTCAGATAATAGCATTTTTAGCAATAATGTATTTTTATTTTATTTATTTTTTTATTTTATTTTTTTAAAGATTTATTTATTATTATTTTCTTACATCTTTATTGGAATATAATTGCTCTACAATGGTGTGTTAGTTTCTGCTTTATAACAAAGTGAATCAGCTATACATATACATATATCTCCATATCTCCTCCCTCTTGGGTCTCCCTCCCACCCTCCCTATGGCACCCCTCTAGGTGGTCACAAAGCACCCAGCTGATCTCCCTGTGCTATGCAGCTGCTTCCCACTAGCTATCTATTTTACATTTGGTAGTGTATATATCTCCATGCCACTCTCTCACTTCGTCCCAGCTTACCCTTCCCCCATCCCGTGTCCTCAAGTCCATTCTCTTCATCTGTGTCTTTATTCCTGTCCTGCCCCTAGGTTCTTCAGAACCTTTTTTTTTTTTAGATTCCATATATATATGTTAGCATACAGTATTTGTTTTTCTCTTTCTGACTTACTTCACTCTGTATGACAGTCTCTAGGTCCATCCACCTCACCAGAAATAACTCAGTTTCATTTCTTTTTATGGCTGAGTAATATTCCAGTGTATATATGTGCCACATCTTCTTTATCCATTCATCTGTTGATGGACACTTAGGTTGCTTCCATCTCCTGGCTATTGTAAATAGTGCTGCAATGAACATTGTGGTACATGACTCTTTTTTTTTTTTTTTTTTTGCGGTATGCGTGCCTCTCACTGTTGTGGCTTCTCCCATTGTGGAGCATAGGCTCTGGACGCGCAGGCTCAGCGGCCATGGCTCACAGGCCCAGCCGCTCCGCGGCACGTGGGATCCTCTCAGACCGGGGCATGAACCCGTGTCCCCTGCATCGGCAGGCGGACCCTCAACCACTGTGCCACCAGGGAAGCCCCTACATGACTCTTTTTGTATTATGGTCTTCCCAGGGCATATGAGCAATAAAGTATTTTTAAATTAAAGTACGTACATTATATTTTTAGACATAATGCTATTGCACACTTGATAGTATACAGTATAGTGTAAGCAGTTTATAGTATACCGTACAGTTTACAGTATAGTGTAAACATAACTTTTATATGCACTGGAAAACCATAAAATTTGTGTGACTTGCTTTATTGTGATATTTGCTTTATTGTGGTCTGGAAACAAACCTGCAATATCTCCAAGATATGCCTGTCATATTTTATAGTTTCATCTCCATAATGTCATTAGTATTTGTCGAAGGCATTCTTATAGCTTCCCTTTAATCTTCTGCCTTATGTTTGGTTTTCACAGTGATACCCACTATAGCAGGTTTTTTTCCCCCTACTTTCTCTGAGCACTTCCTATGTGTCCAACATTGTGGTAAGGGATTCAACTGTATCTTCATGCTTTCCTTTAGAGGCAAGTGCCATTACTAGTCTCAGGTTTTCAAATGAGGAAACAGGCTAAGAAAGCTTAAGGACTGTATTTAATTGATCCTAAGAACACATTTCACATTTCTGAAGTCAGGATGCAGCTTGTAAATCAACTGCGTCTTACAATCACTATTGTCCAGACAACAGCTTAGCATAGCAGCTTTTACTGTGTGTGTGAATACTTGGTCATACTTGTTGATACTGTTGTCAATTTATTTGAATTTATGTACGATGTTAGTACTACACATGACGAGGTTTATTGTCATTTTAAATGTTTTTTAAGAACATTCACTATGTGTAAAGAACTATACTCCAATAAAAATTAATTTAAAAATTTGTAAAGCAACTGTACTCCAATAAAAATTAATTAAAAAAAAGAGGGCTTCCCTGGTGGCAAAGTGGTTGAGAGTCCGCCTGCCGATGCAGGGGACACGGGTTTGTGCCCCGGTCCAGGAAGATCCCACGTGCCACGGAGCGGCTAGGCCTGTGAGCCATGGCCACTGAGCCTGCGCTCCGCCACGGGAGAGGCCAGAACAGTGAGAGGCCTGCGTACCGCAAAAAAAAAAAAAAAAAAAAAAAAAAAAAAGAATGTTCACTATGAATTGACATTGAAAGGAAAAGGTATAGTGTATGCTGAAAGGCACTGAAAACAGAGTGGCAGGGGAGCAATTTGTTATTAGTGAAACAAATATAAGTATCATTGGAATAATGTATGCAATTCCTTATTTTCTTGCAAAGTAACAAGTGATTTACAGGACCTATGAAAAAAAGATGCCCACAAATAGAAAACTTTGTT
The DNA here is from genome assembly GCF_949774975.1 of Lagenorhynchus albirostris. Classification (NCBI taxonomy): domain Eukaryota; kingdom Metazoa; phylum Chordata; class Mammalia; order Artiodactyla; family Delphinidae; genus Lagenorhynchus; species Lagenorhynchus albirostris. Next base: position 13,769,865 of record NC_083116.1, read on the forward strand.
ATATTTTGTTACTGATATATCCAAAAGGATTGACCAGCAAAGCAACTGAAGGCAAGAGAAAAATGGTACAGATGAACCTATTTGCAGGGCAGGAACAGAGGACGTAGAGAACGGACATGTGGACACAGGGAGAAAGGGGAGGGTGGGATGAATTGGGAGATTAGGAATGACATATATACACTATCACGCGTAAAATAGATAGCTAGTGGGAACATGCTATAAAGCACAGGAAGCTCAGCTCAGTGCTCTGTGATGACCTAGATGGGGAGGGGGAGGTCCAAGAGGGAGGGGATATAGGTATACATATAGCTGATTCACTTCACTGTACAGCAGAAACTAACACAACATTGTAAAGCAATTATACACCGATAAAAATTTTTTTGAAAGAGAGAAAGTTCAAATCCCTCCACACCGAAATGCAAGAAATTTTTAAGACGTTCAATGAGAGCCAACTCATGCATTGCATAGCACTATTGCTAAGGCATTATGTCACTGTTTAATTAGAAATTTCTTTTTTCTTAATGGAACATTAATAATGTGTCATATAATTGATGACATGTTAGATTTGATGGCATTGGGTACCTTGCCCAGGGTCCCACAACAAGTAAGTAGAACGGTGGAGACTTATATGGCAGGCCTGTGCTCCTAACCAGGAGGCGTTAGTGGGCCTTGCTTGATGTTGTAACTTCTCTTCTACCTTTTAACAGGCCTGTAAGCGTTTCTTTTAAACTAAATATTACTTGCACTTTTTATTTTTTGATAATTTCATAACCATTTTGTGGATAATTTTAGACTCCTTGGGAGCACTATCTAAAGCAGAGTCAAGAATCACTAAAATTAAGGAAAACATCAAAATAATTAGGAGAGCAGCTCACTGTGCCCCTCAAATGAAGGAGAAGGACAGATCCTCGCTGCATCAAGCCCCTTCAAAACAGCAATGAATGTGTAGCATCTTCCATCATTTGGGAATATCAAATAGGAGCACAAATCTTATAATCAGTGGAGTTGGAATCTTCGCTCTGTACAGTCATATTTCATAACCCTTCTATAACTCCCTGTATGCTTTCAGAGTCTATTGCTTTAAGGAGCTTAAGAAAAATAAAACTAAAACCTACATAAAAATAAAATAAAAGCTAATCATGATTACCTCAGGGGGTAATCATAGCTCTAACAGTAATAAATAATTATATAGTGCCTTATTTGCCATACCCTCTCAATTTTATCTCATTTGGTCCTCACAGCAACACTTTATAGTGGTTAAGAGCAAAGTACATTGGGAATCTTCACACCATCATCTAAGTTCAAGTCTCAACTTGTCAGTCTCAACTTATCAGCGGTTGACTTCGGGCAGATCACTTTATCTTCATGAGTCTTGTTTTTCTCATTTGTAAAAATGGGTCTAATAGTAATAATACATGCCTTGAGGGCTAGTATGATAAGGAGATAGTACCTATAAAGCAATTCAGCACAGTGCCTGCTATTTAAAGGCTGAATAAATGTAAGCTGCCATTATTATTTGTAAAACAGCTCTGTGTATAACTAAACAGTTTTACGAAGGAAGAAACCAAGGTTCAGAGAGGTTACGTCAATACCCAAAGTCACACAGCTAGTAAGCAGCAGAGCTGCTGTACGTGAACTCAGAACTGCACTTGTCTTGGGTGCAGGCAAAGCATGTGATAGAAAAACTCTTGAAGTCTGTGCCAACTCAGTAATGACCATTCTTTTACTATCTCCATGTAACTTGACACATTGTTGCAAGAGCTATAAAATCTTGAAGATTATTTTTCACTTCTTTCATAAACGCTGCTGATGGATGGAGATGGAAATAAAAATTGAGTTAACTTTGCCAACCAGTCATAGTATATGGCTGTCAAAATGCCAGTGGCCAATTTCTGTTATAACCAAAATCTCTTTATTACAAAAAAGGGACTAAACTGTAGTTATGTTATCACAAATTCAAGACATATTTGATACATTTATTTTTGAACAACAGAGAATATGGACAGGTTATCAGGAGCTTAATGTAAAGGATCTGACCTGTACTAAAACCCACTTGAATTTCCTCTTACTCTAACCCATGGTGATTATTCGAATTTGCGTGCAAGCTCTTAATCTGCATAATTAGTTCCAGTACCTCACAGAAGCAGATTGAGACCTAATCAAGGAGGTCAAGAGCTGGACAAGAGTGAGCTCCAAAGGAGAGGAGGCTGTGTTAACCCCTGCTCTTAGGTGCATCTTTGTGTTCAGGAGCCACTGAGCTGGGAACAAAGGGATGGCCCAGGGCGCAGACAGGAGATAGAGAGAAAGATCTCTGGGCAGACGGTCTTGTAGATTTCTGGGGCTGTGAGCAATGCAGCAGAGGGTGGGGAAGCAGAAAGGCACTGACACTCCAGATCAAATCAGGAGGATTGCTCAACAGGGCAGGGATGCCTACGAGAATCCAACAGCTAAGAGAAAACCCAAAGCAAGTGCCCCAGAAAGAAATGAATGCCAGTGGAGAGCACAGAGCAAACCACACCAGAGGAGAGAAGACCACATCTGAGCAAGGCGACAACAGCAGTGGCACCAAAACACCCCAGCACAGAGTACTGAACCAACCATGCTGGCGGAGTGTGTAAGCCTCTCAAAGAGAGAAGCACATCCCACAAAGAACAGTTAAGCAGCCTGCCCTTGCAGAGTAGCCAAGTCAAGGCAAAGCAGCCAGCTGAAGAAACGGGACCCCCTTTGAATTATGTGCTTTAATCCTCACCAGTAAAGAAACCCTTTCCTGGAACAGTGGATAGATTCTGTCCAGCAGAAAAACTGGGTCCTGGGGAAGTTGGAAAGACCACATGCTAGGGAGAGCTGAAACTGAGGAGCAAGCATGCTGGAAGAGACCAGTGAGCACTCCAGGAGCTGCTAAAGACCTCATGACTTCTATCAAAGAAATATTCTCCCAAGGAGATCAGGGAGCATATTCCTTGTTGGACTGTGCATAACTGAGGAGGTTTCTGGGTGGAATCTTGGGCTAAGATGCATCAAAGGGTAGCAGTGACAACTACAGGAGACCATCTCCGGCCCAAAAAAGTTTTATTTGACAACAGGGAGTAGTTGCCAACATCATGATAAATACACGGGTTGACTCTTTAATTTTTCTGCCTAAGTACCTTTGCCATCTTAAAAGACAAGAGCATAAGTGTACTGTAGTAAGCAATTGTACTTTTTTAAGAACATAAGTCTTAGCAATATTTTTTTTGGATCTGTATCCTCAGGCAAGGAAAACAAAAGCAAAAATAAACAAATGGGACCTAATTAAACTTGAAGGCCTTTGACAAGCAAAGAAAACCATCGGGGGAAAAAAAAAGACAACCTACTGAATAAGAGAAAATATTTGCAAATGATATGTCTGATAAGGGGTTAATATCCAAAATATATAAATAGTTCATACAACTCAATAACAAAAAAAAAAACCCAAACAACCCAATTAAGCAATTGTACTTTCATTCAGATATATACATCCTGTTCTTTGTTAAACAGAAACTTTTCTTCATAAGATATAAAATGACTTTATACACATTATATAGCAGCTTATAGCATTCTTGTGTTTAGGTAACAAGTGTACCAAGTGAATCAGAAATGAAATCACTAAATGCCAGCTTTCTGGAAATTCAAAACTTAATGAATTGATTAATTTCCACTAACAAGTAGACAAATTAGCATTGGGTAAAATGCCAACATATAGTCTACGTTAGCATCTCTGTACATTCTCTTATACTGATTCATAATCCATAACCTGTCACTTCTATGGAGAAGAGAGACACCCAGCAAACAGAAACCTAGATATACATACACATGCACATGCATTCTCATATATTCACATGCACACTCTCACACACACTTGCATGATCACACACCACCTACACAGAGTCTCACACACATACACCCATGTATACTCACACTCACACCCACATGCATACTCACACAGGTAAAGCACAAATTTATACACTTACACACTGATAACACACACTCACAAATACACATACATAAACATTTAGCAAATGTCATACATAAAAGAGCCACTTTTATTGAACCCACAAAACAACACTGCGAGTTAAGTAGTACTAACTCCATTGTACAGATGAGGAAATTGAAGCTCAGCAAAGTAAAAGAACCTGCCCAAGGTCATGCAGTTTGTAAATGAAAGGGTATGTCTGACTGCAAACTGTGCACAGCTGTTCGTAGAATTAGAAGCAAACCAACTCACTGTGTCTGTGACCTCTTAAGGATTTCACTAATTATACCAATTTAGTTAAGAAAACTCAAAGCACATTTCTTTGAAACACTTTCTCACTTAATTTTTGAACTGTGGATATTTTCTGGGAAATTTAATCCACATGTTTGTGATTCATTTACACCAAAATCCTCCAAATACTGCTTCTTAAGAGGTATTTGAGGGAGAGCTTCAAGATGGTGGAAGAGTAAGACGCGGAGATCACCTTCCTCCCCACAGATACACTAGAAATACATCTACACGTGGAACAACTCCTACAGAACACCTACTGAACGCTGACAGAAGACCTCAGACCTCCCAAAAGGCAAGAAACTCCCCACGTACCTGGGTAGGGCAAAAGAAGAAAGAATAAACAGAGACAAAAGAATAGGGACGGGACCTGCACCAGAGGGAGGGAGCTGTGAAGGAGGAAAGGTTTCCACACACTAGGAAGCCCCTTCGCGGGCAGAGACTGTGGGTGGCAGAGGGGGGAAGCTTCGGAGCTGCGGTGGAGAGCGCAGCAACAGGAGTACGGAGGGCAAAGTGGAGAGATTTCCACACAGAGGATCTGTGCAGACCAGCACTCACCTGCCCGAGAGGCTTGTCTGCTCACCTGCCAGGGCGGGCAGGTGCTGGGAGCTGAGGCTCTGGATTCGGCCGGATCCCACAGAGAGGACTGGGGTTGGTGGCGCGAACACAGCCTGAAGGCTGTGCGCCACAGCTGTGCACCACAGCTAGCCGGGAGGGAGTCCGGGCAAGAGACTTTTTCTTGCCTCTCTGTTTCCTGGTGCGCGAGGAGGGGGATTCAGAGTGCCGCTTAAAGAAGCTCCAGAGACGGGCGTGAGTCGTGGCTAACAGCGCGGACCCCAGAGACGGGCATGAGATGCTAAGGCTGCTGCTGCCGCCACCAAAAACCCTGTGTGCGAGCACAGGTCACTATCCACACCCCCCTTCCGGGGAGCCTGTGCAGCCCGCCACTGCCAGGGTCCCGGGATCCAGGGACAACCTCCCGGGGAGAACGCACGGCGCGCCTCAGGCTGGAGCAACGTCACGTCGGCCTCTGCCGCCGCAGAGTGTGTATGTGTATGTGTATGCTTCTGTGTGTGATTTTGTCTGTGTAGCTTTGCTTTTACCATTTGCCCTAGGGTTCTATCTGTCCATTTCGTTTTGGTTTGGTTTTGGTTTTGTTTTTTTTTCCTTTTAGTATACTCTTTGGCCACTTGTTATCATTGGTGGACTTGTTTTTTGGTTTGGTTGCTCTCTTCGTCTTTCTCTTTTTTTTTTAATTACTTAAAATTTTTTAATGATTATTTTTAATTTTAATAACTTCATTTTATTTTACTTTATTTTATTTTATCATCTTCTTTCTTGCGTTCTTTCTTTCTTTTCTCCCTTTTATTGTGAGCTGTGTGGATGACAGGCTCTTGGTGCTCCAGCCAGGCGTCAGGGCTGTGCCTCTGAGGTGGGAGAGCCAACTTCAGGACACTGGTCCACAAGAGACCTCCCAGCTCCATGTAATATCAAATGGTGAAAATCTCCCAGAGATCTCCATCTCAACACCAACACCCAGTTTCACTCAACGACCAGCAAGCTACAGTGCTGCACACCCTATGCCAAGCAACTAGCAAGACAGGAACACAATCCCACCCATTAGCAGAGAGGTTGCCTAAAATCATAATAAGGCCACGGACACCCCAAAACACACCACCGGACTCAGTCGCACCCATCAGAAAGACAAGATCCAGCCTCATCCACCAGAACACAGGCACTAGTCCCCTCCACCAGGAAGCCTACACAACCCACTGAACCAACCTTACCCACTGGGGACAGACACCAAAAACAACGGGAACTATGAACCTGTAGCCTGCAAAAAGGAGACGCCAAACACAGTAAGATAAGCAAAATGAGAAGACAGAGAAACACACAGCAGATGAAGGAGGAAGGAAAAAACCCACCAGACCAAACAAATGAAGAGGAAATACACAGTCTACCTGAAAAAGAATTCAGAATAATGATAGTAAAGATGATCCAAAATCTTGGAAATAGAATGGAGAAAATATAAGAAACGTTTAACAAGGACCTAGAAGAACTAAAGAGCAAACAAACAAGTGATGAACAACACAATAAATGAAATTAAAAATTCTCTAGAAGGGATCAAAAGCAGAATAACTGAGGCAGAAGAACGGATAGGTGACCTGGAACATAAAATAGTGGAAATAACTACTGCAGAGCAGAATAAAGAAAAAAGAATGAAAAGAATTGAGGACACTCTCAGAGACCTCTGGGACAACATTACACGCACCAACATTTGAATTATAGGGGTTCCAGAAGAAGAAGAGAAAAAGAAAGGGACTGAGAAAATATTTGAAGAGATTATAGTTGAAAACTTCCCTAATATGGGAAAGGAAATAGTTAATCAAGTCAAGGAAGCATAGAGAATCCCGTACAGGATAAATCTAAGGAGAAACACGCCAAGACACATATTGGCCGATCAAAAATTAAATAAAAAGAACAAATATTAAAAGCAGCAAGGGAAAAACAACAAATAACACACAAGGGAATCCCCATAAGGTTAACAGCTGATCTTTCAGCAGAAACTCTGCAAGCCAGAAGGGACTGGCAGGACATATTTAAAGTGATGAAGGAGAAAAACCTGCAACCAAGATTACTCTACCCAGCAAGGATCTGACTCAGATTTGATGGAGAAATTAAAACCTTTACAGACAAGCAAAAGTTGAGAGAGTTCAGCACCACCAAACCAGCTTTACAACAAATGCTAAAGGAACTTCTCGAGGCAGGAAACACAAGAGAAGGAAAAGACATACAACAACAAATGCAAAACAATTAAGAAAATGGTAATAGGAACATACGTATCAATAATTACCTTAAATGTAAATGGATTAAATGCTCCCACCAAAAGACATAGACTGGCTGAATGGATACAAAAACAAGACCCGTATATACGCTGTCTACAAGTGACCCACTTCTGACCTAGGGAAAAATACACTGAAAGTGAGAGGATGGAAAAAGATATTCCATGCAAATGGAAATCAAAGAAAGCTGGAGTAGCAATTCTCATATCAGACAAAACAGACTTTAAAACAAAGATAATTACAAGAGACAAAGAAGGACATTACGTAATGATCAAGGGATCGATCCAAGAAGAAGATATAACAATTGTAAATATTTATGCACCCAACATAGGAGCACCTCAATACATAAGGCAAATACTAACAGCCATAAAAGGAGAAATCGACAGTAACACATTCATAGTAGGGGACTTAAACACCCCACTTTCACCCACGGACAGATCATCCAAAATGAAAGTAAATAAGGAAACCCAAGCTTTAAATGATGCATTACACAACAGGAACTTAATTGATATTTATAGGACACTGAATCCAAAAACAACAGAATACACATTTTTCTCAAGTGCTCATGGAACATTCTCCAGGAGAGATCATATTTTGGGTCAAAAATCAAGCCTTGGTAAATTTAAGAAAATTGAAATTGTATCAAGTATCTTTTCCGACCACAAAGCTATGAGACTAGATATCAATTACAGGAAAAGATCTGTAAAAAATACAAACACATGGAGGCTAAACAATACACTACTTAATAACAAAGTGATCACTGAAGAAGTCAAAGAAAAAATCAAAAAATACCTAGAAACAGATGACAATGGAGACACGACGACCCAAAACCTATGGGATGCAGCAAAAGCAGTTCTAAGAGGGAAGTTTATAGCAATATAATCCTACCTTAAGTAACAGGAAACATCTCGAATAAACAACCTAACCTTGCACCTAAAGCAATTAGAGAAAGAAGAACAAAAAAACCCCAAAGTTAGCAGAAGGAAAGAAATCATAAAGATCAGATCAGAAATAAAAGAAAAAGAAATGAAGGAAACGATAGCAAAGATCAATAAAACTACAAGCTGGTTCTTTGAGAAGATAAACAAAATTGGTAAACCATTATCCAGACTCATCAAGAAAAAAAGGGAGAAGACTCAAATCAATAGAATTAGAAATGAAAAAGGAGAAGTAACAACTGACACTGCAGAAATACAAAAGATCATGAGACATTACTCCAAGCAACCCTATGCCAATAAAATGGACACCCTGGAAGAAATGGACAAATTCTTAGAAATGCACAACCTTCCAAGACTGAACCAGGAAGAAATAGAAAATATGAACAGACCAATCACAAGCACTGAAATTGAAACTGTGATCAAAAATCTTCCAACAAAACAAAGCCCAGGACGAGCTGGCTTCACAGGCGAATTCTATCAAACATTTAGAGAAGAGCTAACACCTATTCTTCTCCAACTCTTCCAAAATATAGCAGAGGGAGGAACACTCCCAAACTCATTCTACGAGGCCACCATCACCCTGATACCAAAACTGGACAAAGATGTCACAAAGAAAGAAAACTACAGGTCAGTATCATTGATGAACATAGATGCAAAAATCCTCAACAAAATACTAGCAAACAGAATCCAACAGCACATTAAAAGGATACTACACCCTGATCAAGTGGGGTTTATCTGAGGAATGCAAGGATTCTTCAATATATGCAAATCAATAAATGTGATACACCATATTAACAAACTGAAGGAGAAAAACCATATGATCATCTCAGTAGATGCAGAGAAAGCTCTTGACAAAATTCAACACCCATTTATGATAAAAACCCTCCAGAAAGTAGGCATAGAGGGAACTTTCCTCAACATAATAAAGGCCATATATGACAAACCCACAGCTAATGTCATTCTCAATCACTGGTGAAAAACTGAAACCATTTCCTCTGAGACCAGGAACAAGACAAGGTTGTCCACTCTCACCACTACTATTCAACATAGTTTTAGAAGTTTTACCCACAGCCATCAGAGAAGAAAAAGAAATAAAAGAATCTAAATCGGAAAAGAAGAAGTAAAGGTATCACTGTTTGCAGATGACATGATACTATACATAGAGAATCCTAAAGATGCTACCAGAAAACTACTGGAGTTAATCAATGAATTTGGTAAAGCAGCAGGATACAAAATTAATGCACAGAAATCTCTTGCATTCCTATACACTAATGATGAAAAATCTGTAAGTTAAATTAAGAAAACATTCCCATTTACCAATAAAACAAAAAAATAAAATATCTAGGAATAAACCTACCTAAGGAGACAAAAGACCTGTATGCAGAAAATTATAAGACACTGATGAAAGAAATTAAAGATAATACAAATAGATGGAGAGCTATACCATGTTCTTGGATTGGAAGAATCAACATTGTGAAATGACTATACTACCCAAAGCAATCTACAGATTCAATGCAATCCCTATCAAACTACCACTGGCATTTTTCACAGAACTAAAACAAAAAATTTCACAATTTGTATGGAAACACAAATGACCCCGAATAGCCAAAGCAATCTTGAGAAAGAAAAACGGAGCTGGAGGAATCTGGCTCCCTGACTTCAGACTATACTACAAAGCTACAGTAATCAAGACAGTATGGTACTGGCACAAAAACAGAAAGCTAGATCAATGGAACAGGATAGAAAGCCCAGAGATAAACCCATGCACATATGGTCACCTTATCTTTTATAAAGGAGGCAAGAATATACAGTGGAGAAAAGACAGCCTCTTCAATAAGTGGTGCTGGGAAAACTGGACAACTACATGTAAAAGAATGAAATTACAACACTCCCTAACACCATACACAAAAATAAACTCAAAGTGGATTAAAGACCTAAATGTAAGGGCAGACACTATCAAACTCTTAGAGGAAAATACAGGCAGAACAGTCTATGACATAAGTCACAGCAAGATCCTTTTTGACCCACCTCCTAGAGAAATGGAAATAAAAACAAAAATAAACAAATGGGACCTAATGAAACTTCAAAGCTTTTGCACAGCAAAGGAAACCATAAGCCAGACGAAAAGACAACCCTCAGAATGGGAGAAAATATTTGCAAATGAAGCAACTGACAAAGGATTAATCTCCAAAATTTACAAGCAGCTTATGCAGCTCAATATCAAAAAAACAAACAACCCAATCCAAAAATGTGCAGAAGACCTAAATAGACATTTCTCCAAAGAAGATATAAAGACTGACAACCAACACGTTAAAGAATGCTCAACATCATTAATCACTAGAGAAATGCAAATCAAAACTATAATGAGATATCATCTCACACCCGTCAAAATGGCCATCATCAAAAAATCTACAAACAATAAATGCTGGAGAGGGTGTGGAGAAAAGGGAACCCTCTTGTACTGTTGTTGAGAATGTAAATTGATGCAGCCACTATGGAGAACAGTATGGAGGTTCCTTAAAAAAGTACACATAGAACTACCATATGTCCCAGCAATCTCACTACTGGGCATATACCCTGAGAAAACCATAATTCAAAAAGAGTCATGTACCAAAATGTTCATTGCAGCTCTATTTACAATAGCCAGAAGATGGAAGCAACCTAAGTGTCCATCATCAGATGAATGGATAAAGAAGATGTGGCACATATATACAATGGAATATTACTCAGCCATAAAAAGAAACGAAATTGAGTTATTTGTAGTGAGGTGGATGGACCTAGAGTCTGTCATACAGAGTGAAGTAAGTCAGAAAGAGAAAGACAAATACCGTATGCTAACCCATATATATGGAATCTAAGAAAAAAAAAGTCACGAAGAACCTAGGGGTAAGACGGGAATAAAGACACAGACCTACTAGAGAATGGACTTGAGGATATGGGGAGGGGGAAGGGTAAGCTGTGACAAAGCGAGAGAGAGGCATGGACTTATATACACTACCAAACGTAAAATAGATAGCTAGTGGGAAGCAGCCGCATAGCACAGGGAGATCAGCTCGGTGCTTTGTGACCACCTAGAGGGGTGGGATAGGGAGGGTAGGAGGGAAGGAGACGCAAGAGGGAAGCGATGTGGGGACATATGTATATGTATAACTGATTCACTTCGTTATAAAGCAGAAACTAACACACCACTGTAAAGCAATTATACTCCAATAAAGATGTTAAAAAAAAAAAAAGAGTCATGTATCACAATGGTCACTGCAGCTCTATTTACAATAGCCAGGACATGGAAGCAACCTAAGTGTCCATCGACAGATGAATGGATAAAGAATATGTGGCACATATACAGTGGAATATTACTCAGCCATAAAAAGAAACGAAATTGAGTTTTTTGTAGTGAGGTGGATGGAACTAGAGTCTGTCATACAGAGTGAAGTAAGTCAGAAAGAGAAAAACAAATACCGTATGCTAACACATATATATGGAATCTAAAAAAGAAAAAAATGATCATGAGGAAACTAGGGGCAAGACGGGAATAAAGACACAGACCTATTAGAGAATGGACTTGAGGATACGGGGAGGGGGAAGGGTCAGCTGGGACAAAGTGAGAGAGTGTCATGGACATATATGCACTACCATATGTAAAATAAATAGCTAGTGGGAAGCAGCCTTACAGCACAGGGAGATCAGCTCCGTGCTTTGTGACCACCTAGAGGGGTGGGATCAGGAGGGTGGGAGCGAGGGAGACGCAAGAGGGAAGCGATGTGGGGACATATGTATATGTATAACTGATTCACTTTGTTATAAAGCAGAAACCAACACACCATTGTAAAGCAATTATACTCCAATAACGATGTTTAAAAAAAAAAGAGGTATTTGATGTCAAAAGAAGGCTTTTGAAATTTTCAGTGAGATTTTTCAAGCTTTATATTTTATTAAAAACAGGCAAAACCATTGTTCTAAGCTTAGGGAAATTTGGAGTTATGTTTGTGATTTTTTTTTCTGTTCTGTCATTTTGAAGATCATTTGCTATGCATACCCAGTCATTTGAATAAAGTCTAATTTGGTTCTTGCAAGTCCCTTCTGTTTCGGGTGAGGCTGTTTTAGTCAATGACACAATTACTTTGTAAATAATTCCGTGCTGGTTTGTTTTCTGGTAAGCTGACTATAGTGACAACATAAACTTGAACAACTGGATTATTCTAAAGGAAGTTACAAGAATATTAAGCTCCACTATTTAGTGACAGACTCTTAGAAAACATAGAATTCACACAGAATAGTAAAGAGCTTTTGAGTAGAGGTGTGGGAGGACTCATGGATTCTACTAAGATGTGAGTATTTGGCTTTGAAACTGAAGCTTCCAAAAAAATCACAGATGAGCTCTTAGGAAATCACTACTCACTTTCTCTGGAGTAATGAGTACTAATTAATCATATGAAATCATTTCTGGCAGCCTTGTTCCCTCTACATATTTCCCTGGATGAAAAACTTTAAGACACAAAATAAAATAAAGACCACCACATCAGAAGCATGTTTCACCCTTTGAGAAGTGGCTGAATCAGCTGATTTGTAACAGGAACAAAGCAGCTGATAACTTTTCCTGAACCCTAAAATAAAGAAGTTGTGGAGTGTGAACTCTTTGATGGGTGTGGTTCTGAGGGGGAACACTTAATTTGATATTTAGACAGTGAAGTTTCTCCTATGAGGATGCTTTTACAACGAATGGAGAAGTTTTTACAAAATCTAATGTTTGCAAACTGTATTAAAGTTCACGTACATTACCTATTTAAGTCTCGTAATCACCACTCTATAAAACATATATTTATTACTGTCACTGTTGCTATTTTTATGATTATTATTAATAGTATAGTCATTTTAAAGACGATAAAACTGATGTTCGGAGGTGCCCAAGGCTATTATAGATAGGGATGCACAAAGTCAGATAAATTTCCAAGGAGTCATTCAAACCCAGGCTGAATGGAGATTGAAGGCAAAGGCAGGATGTTTCTGAAGTTCGTGAGAAATGAAAATATACATTAAAAAAGACAGCTCCTCCCTGTGCTATGCGGCTGCTTCCCACTAGCTATCTATTTTACGTTTGGTAGTGTATATATGTCCATGCCACTCTCTCGCTTATCCTTAAGTCCATTCTCTAGTAGGTCTGTGTCTTTATTCCTGTCTTACCCCTAGGTTCTTCATGACGTGGGACAGGGAGAGCGGGAGGGAGGGAGACGCAAGAGGGAAGAGATATGGGAACATAGGTATATGTATAACTGATTCACTTTGTTATAAAGCAGAAAGTAACACACCATTGTAAACCAATTATACTCCAATAAAGATGTAAACAAAGAAAAAACTTTAAAAAAAAAAAAAAAGGACAGCTCCTGGTCAAGAAACCTGAACTTTCTTATCAAAACCTTGACTGTGCCTCTTCAGCCTGCTGCCCAAATTCAGGATTACCTACGGAGAGCCTTTTGTGGGCAAGAGCTCTCTCTCCCTCTCCCTTCCCCTCTCCTTCTCCTTCTCTCCCTCTTTCTCTCAATCCTCCCCTCTCTTTGTCTCTCTGTCTCTCAATTTCAGACAGGCACCTCTTGGGGGAAAAATACATGTTCTTTTCCTGGCTGACAGGTTAGGTTTCTGTGCCCAATTGGATGCCAAAACATTAGATGTCAAAATGTCCCTGTCATGGGACCAAATATGGCACCCTCATTCATAGAATCAGCATAGAATAAATGTGGACAAAATCTTGAATTATGGGTTCTGGTTCTGTTCTATATTGACTGTGTACTCTAGGGAAGTCTCCCAACCTCTCTGCAATTCAGTTTTATCATCTGAAAAATGGTAATGCAATCTTCCAAGATTCTTGTGAGAATTAAGTGAATTCATGCATGCCAAAGTACCTAGTGTAGTCTGTGCACAGTCAGTATTTATGTAAGGGGATTGGGTCATGGAGTCTGCCTGCCATCATGATCAAATCTGCAATTCTTTATGGATTTGTTCATTCCAGGGTGATCCTAAGTAGCCCTACTACAGGAGATGAAGGGGCATCCCTGACTTCCCTGGGCTCCAGGAAGTGGGAAATACTTGTCATATTCTGCTAAAGAAGCTCCATCTTGTCCCATTGCTCACCAGCACTGGCCCCCAAGACACACAGACCCTCCCCCACTCGTGCCCACACATACAACGTACTGTAAGAATGCCTATCCTGACAGTATCTACCTGAATATATTGAGACAGCACAGTGAACTGGGAATTCTTACCTGGGCAGGTCTGATGCAAAATTTAAAGGTTGTGGATATAAAATGCCTCGCCCAGTGTTCAGCACAAAAGCAGAGGTCAAAAGTTTTAGCTGTTAATATTGGTGTTTCTTGGTATCCAGGAAGACCGTGGAATATTTTAGCTCCTGAACCTGACCAGGGCCTGAACTTTATATAAAGTTCTGAGGTTCTAGGCTATTTTGACTCCCATTTAATTGTCTCTACCAACAGGGAAGACGGAAATAAACATGGTAAATTCCTAAGAGGTCAGAATCACATATGTCAGTGTTGTATGACTTCTCCCCACCACCACCCTTGGCACCCAGCTCAGGGCACTGCACAGAGTAGGAACTCAGTACTGTTTAAAGAACAAAGAAATGAATGAATGATATGTATTTGGATGTCTCTAACTTCTCTGTTATAGCTTCTGGTCAACAATGATGATTTTCTGCTGTGTGCTCTGGGCTTTAGTAGGGCCTACTTAACAAATGTTAGCAGAATCTGTTGCAAAGTCCCCAGTTTTTTCAAGGATAGATATTTTTTCCAGCCCAGCCACTTTATCCACCCATAAGCTTCAACTCTCACTAGTCCTAAATCTACAATGCTTCCCTTTTCGTTCACTCATCTCCTCCAGTAGAAATCTTACCCTTGGAGGCTCAACACAAATACCACTTCTTCCATGAAGCCTTCTTTGATCTCCCCATCTGGAAATGATCTCACTCTCCTTTGAACACCATTGCCCTTTGTACTTCTCTGTTGGCACTTCTCCCATTCCACCTTATATTAGAATTGTAATCCTGCCTCAGCTCCCCTGCTAGTCTGTGAACTCTTTGAGGGCACAGAACAGATTTTATACACTTTTGGTTTCCCCCCAAATAACTATCCCTTCCTAGCTCATTTGTGCTCAATACACACTTGTTTGACTGAATGAATCCAAGCTAGGTGATGTAGTACATGACTTGACAAAAGCTGGCAAGCCAGTAAAAAGCCTGGTTTGACATGAAATACCTGAAATGATAAAGCTGTGCAATAAAAGGAGGCAGAGTGCATGTGACCATATTTCCTTGTCAGAAACATCATTATTAGCCTGAACATTGCCTAAGGCAGGATATCAGCTAAAGGGAATCTGGTTGGACAAAAACAGTGTTTTCTTAAACCTCCAATAAAATAACCTACATTTATAAAAAATTAATTCCTGCTGACTTTTTAAGTGATCGTATCAGCATTTCAGTGGATGGCATTTAAGAGACTCAAAATGCTTAATTTCAGCCTTGACAGAATTCATCTATCACCTCAACCTTGTTTATCTCTAAAAACATTGGGAGTCAGCTGGTTTGACCATTTCCCCCCCACTTTGACCTAAGCTCCCATGATTGCTACCTGGTGGGTTTGTAGTCAAGGCTGACTGACAGTTGTGGCAATAAAAATACTCTTTATAAACAGAAACCAAGACCATGTAAATACAGCCCTGGCATCAGGTTGTATACTTAAGTACTAACCTTAAATACCCCTGTACTGCTAGATCATTAGCATGTAAAGGGCCTGCCCATATTACTACAAAATTACTCATTTGCTCCTGAGTTCTTTTCTTGCTGTGTTGAGGGGGTGCTTAAAAGAATTTTTTTTAATGAATGAGATACCTGACTGTATGCACTATATAATCTCTAGCTTCATTCTGGGTTTGATGTTCCTCAGGCTTTTGTGGTCAATTAGTTTTCCTAGTGGCTTCTTTTTTATAGAGATACAATTGATATATAACAGTATATCAGTTTCAGGTGTACGACATAATGATCTGATATACGTGTACGCTGCGAATTGATCACCACAATAAGTTTAGTTAACATCCATCACCACATATAGCTACAATTCTTTTTCTTGTGATGAGAACTTTCAAGATCTACTCTCTTGGCAACTGTCAAATATGCAATACAGTATTATTAACTATAGTTAATAGTTTTTTTAATAAATTTATTTTTGGCTGCATTGGGTCTTTGTTGCTGCTGCACGTGGGCTTTCTCTAGTTGCTGTGAGCAGTGGCTCCTCTTTGTTGAGGTGCACGTGCTTCTCATTGTGGTGGCTTCTCTTGTTGCAGAGCATGGGCTCTAGGCATGCGGGCTTCAGTAGTTGTGGCACATGAGCTCAGTAGTTGTGGCTCGCGGGCTCTAGAGCACAGGCTCAGTAGTTGTGGTGCACGGGCTTAGTTGCCCTGCGGCATGTGGGATCTTCCCGGCCCAGGGCTCAAACCCCTGTCTCCTGCATTGGCAGGTGGATTCTTAACCACTGCGCCATCAGGGAAGTCCTAGTTAATAGTTTTTAATTTGACCTCTGTATGCCCCCATCAGGCAGGTAACTATGGACAGAGTACACAGTAGCATCAGCATAAGCTCTGTGCAACGCCGCAAAGTCAACGAAGTCGCTGGATTTCTGGCTCCCTCTGCTTCACATAGTGGCACTTTCATTCCCATCTTGAAGTCCCTATTCCTCCTGCCCTCCCAAATCCCATGCTGTCTCCTAGCGTTTCAGGTTGCACTGGTCCTGTAAATTACCCATCACCCTTCTTCCCTAGCAGCCTCATTCAAAATTTTTCTGTTTAGTGTCTCCAGTTTTCAAGACCCTGCTCTCGGCTACATTTCAATGGGTGGTAATGGGTTAATCCAGATTAACTCATGTGTCACCACCAAGTTAACCCAATGCTTTAACCAATAAAATGAACATGACGTCCAAACATTGATGCATTCAGATGACCAATAACATTTTGTTTACTTGAATGATGATTCCCAGAAAACTCTTAAGAATGGATATTAATGGTGGGAATACCAGCCATACAGCTGATCTAATTTTCAGAGTCTTCAACTCTTGTTAAAAGGGCTGCTTTTATGGTAACTGGTGAGGCTAATCCTCTCTACCATGGTGGGGACACCTAACGCAGAGGAGGAATACTTCAGATGCACACCATTAAAAATTGTGCAAACCTATGTATATACCTGCTATGAACTGAATGAACATCTGTGTCCGCACCAAATTCATATGCTGCTGCCCTAATCCCCA
Organism: Lagenorhynchus albirostris; assembly: GCF_949774975.1. Classification (NCBI taxonomy): domain Eukaryota; kingdom Metazoa; phylum Chordata; class Mammalia; order Artiodactyla; family Delphinidae; genus Lagenorhynchus; species Lagenorhynchus albirostris. The sequence continues at coordinate 13,787,227 of NC_083116.1, forward strand.
GTGTGATGGCATACAGAGGTGGGCCTTTGGGAAATAATTCAGCCGTGAGGGTGGAGCTTTCATGAATGGGATATTAGTGTCCTAAAAAGAAGAGATACAAAAGAGATTCATTCCCTCTCTCTCTCTCCCTCTCCCCCTCTCTCTCTTTCTCTCTCCCTCTCTCTCTCTCTCTCTCTCTATCTCTTTCTCTCTCCCTCTCTCTCTTTCTGTCTCTCCCATGTGAGGATACAGAAAGAGGGTAGCCATCTGCAAACCAGGAAGGCGGCCCACACCAGAACCAAATTGGTTAGTGCCTTGATCTTGGATTTTTGAGTCCCCAGAACTGTAAAAAATAAATATTTGTCGTTTAAGCCATCCAGTCTATGATGTTTTTGTTACAGCAGCCTGAAATGACTAAGACAATATGCAAAAGAAATGCATACATAAATGTACCAAAAGACAGGTACAAGCATGTTCATAGTAGCCTTGTTCATAATTTCCTCAAATTGGAAACAACCCAAGCGCCTATTAACAGTAAAATGGATAAACTACATCATATTCAAGTATTATACAGCAATGAGGATGAAATACAAGCACATTTAACAATATGCATAAATTACACAAATAGAATGTTGAGCAAAAGAAGCCAGAATCAAAGAGGATGTGCTATGTTATTACATTTATATAAAGTATAGACACAGGCTAAAGTAATCTACAGTGTTCGAAGTCAGGATGATGGTTACCCTTGGGAGGGGGAGGTAGTGACTAAGGGAATCTTCTAGGTGCCATCCAGGTTGTTTCTTGATCTAGGTGCTTGTTACAAGGGTATATTCAGTTTTTGAAAATTCATCAAGCTAACACAATTTTTGCACTTTTCTCTCTATATATTACACTTCGTTAAGTTCAATAAATGACAATACCCATAAAACTACAGTGTAAAGAGGATTTTAACGGGGCAAATAGTAATGGAGCAAAACAAAGACAGGAATAAGGTGGCTGAACTTCTTGGAATAGCTGATATAAAAGAAAAATAGAAATAAAAGAGAAGAGAAAGCCAGACAAAGAATTATTCTTATCATATTTATTCATTCTTTCAATAAATATTTCTTGAACGACCATCATGTAACAGGCACCATTCTAAATGCCTGAGACATATCCATCGAGAAAACACATACCGCTGCCCTTGGTAGCCTTCTGAAGGAAATATAAAGGGATCCCAAAACCTAAACCTTCAGCAACGAGATTATACCGTGGTTTGCTTTATGTGATCAGCAGCTATACCAAGACACTGGAAGAGATCATGAACTCATGGTAACCTGTCCAGTCTTCCTAGAAGGTTTTGGTGATTTGACTCTAAGCAGCAGTGTTCTAAGTGAAATACAAGGAGACATTGTGGGTTGCACTCTGTATGTGTTTTGAGTCCAGCTCAAAGGGCATGTTGTGCTCTCTTAAGCTGACTGAGAAACAGGCTTTGCCCTCCTCCCACTGGACGCCTCGCACTCTGGCACCTGTCATCCATTAGGAGACCTCCTACTGGGATCTTTCATCATTGAAAATATATGATGATTTTCATTACCGCCTAGGCTAATTGGTAGTGAGTGTTCCTTTAAAATATATTCCCCTAAATACTGGGCTTTGGATTTGCTTTGAAGTTTCTAACACCAACACAGTTGGACTAAAATCATAGATACTAATCACAGAAACTGAAAAGTCTGGTTCAGGAAGAATCACCACCATGGTTCTTTCCTTATTACAGTCAGTTGGGCAGTAGGCACACATGTGAAAGGAAACCTTAGAGCCAGCCATTAGTTAAACCATCCCCCGGCTGTCTGATAGCAGGCTTGCGAGGCCCACTGTGTTTATGTGCCCCCTCGTGAAATTACCATCTAAAAGGAAGTGTTTCATGTGCCCAATTTGCTTTCCAAGCCAGTGGAATATTATGAGATTTTAAAAATAAAAACCACCTTATAGTGTAAGATTTCAACTCTTGAAATAATATGCTAAATTTAATATAATAAATACTTGCTTTCTAGAGAGGGAGTGGAAATACAGCACTTTATATTTTAATTAGAGCTTTTTTAAGAACTCGACTTAATAAAATGTTCATATTAGAAGGATAAGGTATCATGAAACACCTTCTGCACACTTCATTTTCAGGTGGAGAAACCAAGGCCCTAAGAGAGTCAATGATTTGCCCAAGGTCACTGTCGGTGGTGGAGCCCAGTGCTGAGCATAGGTTTCCTGACTACACCCCAGCCATCTTCCACTCTACTAGTATTGTAAATAGAGTCCTGTTGCAAACATAACCACTGCCTTCTTGCCTTGCTGTGCACATGGGTGCATGCATTCCTGTGTGTGCGTAAAGAAAACATATACAGAAAGTAAAGCATTTTTGGACTGTATCACTATACTTTTAAATATAAAGATTTTAATAGTGTTTTTTGTGGGGGGGGGGCGTGCCATGTGGCTTGTGGGATTTTAGTTCCCTGACCAAAGATCAAACCCGCACCCTCGACAGTGAACACACCGAGTCCCAATCATTGGACCACCAGGGAATTCCCTTTAATATACTTTAAAACTGACCTATTGTTTAGGACTTAGGATAAAAGTTGCAGTTTATTTCATTTCAGTTGTAGGCTGATATGGTCTCAAGTAGCTCGCTGCTTTGTAATTCCTTTTCTTCACATTAATTTGTTCTAAAAAGTCTACTGGATGTCATCAACCAATATTTAACATTATTTTTATAGCTAAGTTGTTTAATTATGAAATCAGGAGTGTGTATTATGATCCATTTAGGGAGGAAAATAGACTAGAACTTCTATTAATGTTTGTTTTTACTTTTATCTAAAATGTTTGCAGTTCCCTAGTATAGCCTATAACCTCTATGAGGGTATATATTATGTCATTTTTCCACAACTAGATCCCCAGTACATAGTATAGCACTCTGCATATAGTAGGTACTCAATAAATATGTCAAATGCATGAAAAAAAATTTAGTCTCAAGCTCCCTATGTGACATAAAGTCTCCAGACCCAAAGATCATGTATTTGAATTTCAGGTGAGCTCTATTTATCTGGTGTTCTTCCTCACAGAATGTTGCAACTGAAAAAAGAAAAAGCAAATGAACATCTAATCCAACCCCCTTATTTAATAGAGGAGGGAACAGCCAGGCCCATAAAGAGCAAAGTGACTTTCCAAGGATCACAAAGCTAGTCAGCAAAAGAGCCTGGGTTAGAGCCTAACATAAGACCATTGGGTAGTTATCTTCCATAAATTTATATTTTACATTGGCTTTCACATCACTGGATCAATGGATCTCAAACTTGTTCTCCCCAGTCAGTAGCACAGCAATCACTTGTCAGAAATGTAAATTCTTAGGCCCACCCTGGACCTACTAACTCAGAACCTCTGAGGGTGGGACCCAGAACTCAAGTGTTTTAACAAGCCCTCCAGGGGATTCTGATGCTCAAATTTGAGAGAACTTGTCTACATAATCTTAACGTCTCTCCTGATAGTCTGTGATGTTCTGTGATTTTAGGCAAAAAGGATTGTATTTTCCAACTTAAGTGGTTAATTTACATAAAAATAAAAATACCTTGTGTATTTTTTAAAATCAATTGACACTGGCAAAAGAAGTCTAGAGTCATGTCTTCATATAACCAACTCAGGTTCCTGGCACAATAAGTGTTCCTAGCAGTCAGTGCGTGTTTGTTAAAGCCATCTTGATATATTATCGCAATTTCATTGGCATTTCTATATGTACTATATAGGCAATGTAATCTAGTGGTCAATTATATGAGTCTTGGGATCACACTGACCTGGTTTTGAATCCCAACTCTGCCACTAACCAGTTGTGGACCTTGGGTGCATTACTTAAACCTTCCTGAGCTTCACTTTCTCATCTCTACAACAGGGATAATTATATACCTACTCCTCAGTATTGTTATGAGGATTAAATAAGAAAATGCATGCAAAGAGCTTAATATAGTGCCTTGTACATAGTAATTGCTTAGTAATGGCAGCTATTATTATTATGATGATGATTATTAGCATAATCATCATTACCACCATCATCATCATTTGTTCTCAAGTAGAATGGATTATTCATTTGGACACAGATTTGGCATAAATTTAAAACTGGTAGGTAATTTTTTTAGTATTCCAAAGGTTGTGGTGTCCATTAAAACTGTCTGTTTTCTCTGAGTGTTATTTGAGCATTCTCAGGCTTTTTGAAAATGAATTTGGAGCAGAACCTGAAGACATATTTCCTAAGGCTCCCCAGATATGAGTCACACTCTAAACCTTCTAGACGAATCTGACTATGAAGGGTTTTCCTTCCTAAATATAAAAATACATCAGAACAGAAAATTACCTCTGAAATAATATTCTCACACAGAGACGGTTTTAATGTATTTGTTCCCTGCCTTCACTCACCATACAGTAGAGGAGGAAATGGAACTTCATGGTAATAAAAACTTGGCTGCCTTGCCCTACAAAGGCTATATATTTCACCAAGTCCTCAGAATCAGGTTGAGAATATGTAAATCTTGCTTAATCTTCAAATTTATAGGCATTGGGACAAAATATTGTACAGTAATGAATATTCCTCCCCAGACCAAAAGATCTCCTCCAATAAGGTAGCCATGCCCCCTTTCTGAAATGTCTCAAGAATCACAGCAGAGCTGTGTGCACCCTGCCCTTCCAGTCGGAGAGCCAGGAAAGTAGCCACACCTGGAGTGAGTTTGGGTGGCTGTGTCCCATGCAAATTCTCCTTTCAAGTCATGTTAAGAATTTCAATGCTGACAACTTTTATTAACAATTCTCCATGTTTCTGTCATTGAGGGAAAAGGAGGAAACAGTCTCCCTGGTGTATTTCTCGTCAGAGACGCATGAGTATTTTAAGCCCCCTCAATTTTTGAAGTAAGCTACATTTCAGGAGATGAAACAAAGGAAACGCTTAACATCTGCCAATATGTTTCCAGTTCTTATATCAAACAAAGTGAAATAGCCACCAATCCTAAAGAAAGAAATCAAGTTTTATAATTTACTCATTTAGAAGATGTGAAGTCTACTTTGGCAAGCAAAGTGTTGTCGACAGACACAAACGCTTTCAGGAAGAAGCACCTTAACTGCAAGAGCCTTTCTGGTTACGTTTCGAAAGCCTTCGGGCTTAGCTGAGCTCCCTAGATGCTCTAGCAAATGTTTTGTGAATTGAAGAAAACTTATTCAGCTTTATTAGGGGCAAGAACCTGAGGAAGCATTTGCAAACCCATCATGTGCATTTCTCAAAACAGGCTTTAGTCCCAAGTTCATTTTCATGTAGGAAGAGTTACCAGAAAATATCTATTTTTTAAAAATTCCTGTCCTTTTGCAAGTCTACAAAAATAAAGCCTATTTAAAATTCCAAACTCGTGTACATGTGGCCTTAGGGAAGACCCATTAGACACAGAGATGATTAATGCTCCCCTCGGAATCTTATTTGCTTCTTCAACTGATTGCTCATATAGAATCTTGCTTACCAAGTACTTAAGTATTTAAGTGCCTTATCATTCTTGGAAATCACTACTCACTAGCCTGCCTTGGAGAGTGAGGAGAAGTGCAAGCACACAATGTTTCCTGAATGGGGGAGGCAGCCCACTCTCTCCAACTCTGCCCCATAATACCATCGCCACATCTGCTGCCCCCTCCACCAAAAACCAAATTCCAGCCCTGAGATGCTGATTAGGGCACTAGCCCTTGCAATACACGTGCCTGTCAGGCATCTAAATATTGGACACTCTTGATTTGTAGAACCAGATTCTTTCAAATGGATATTAATCCTTGCCATGGTGGGGGGAGGTGGAGGAGAAAGAACTGTTAATGGATTATAATTTCTAACTGTCTGCTAGACATCTCCCCTTCGATATTCTCTTGCACAAGGAATTTAAGATGCTACACCTAAAATCATTATCTATACTTCCACCACCTGCAAAAAGGCCTTGGCTCCTGATTTCCCTATTTCTATCCACATCCCACTGAAAACCTCAAAGGCATCCCTGACAGTTTCCTGACTCTCTTAAAATGCATCCCATCACTTGCCAATATTTCTTTATAACTATCACTAAATTAAGCCTCTTCAATCTCTTTCCAATTTCTTCCCTCCTTTTCATTCTCACAAACGTCCCCTTAATTCAGGCCTCTGATGCCCCCCCCACAGTGTTGAACAGCTTCTCCACTGAGCCCCATCCTCGAATTTCCTCTCCCTGTAATCACTCCTCCACATCCACCATGGGAGAGAGCTTTCTAAAAACACAGGCTTGATCATGTCACTAAAAGCCTTAAATAATAAGAGAAAAGAGGTGAGAGGATAAAAGCTGAGTGGGGTTATCAGGACTTATGCTTTAGTGCTCAAAATGAACAATTATCCTGATTTTAAGTATACCCAAGTCATTTTCCTAAAAATTATAATCGATAACAGTGAAACTCTTTTCTCCAGTGGTTGTAGGCAAGACCATTATATATCTATGTTATGGCCTTAACCACATTATGTCAGGAGTTTATTGTATGTACTTTTTGTGTGTTTTTTTTGTTTTTTGTTTGCGGTACGCGGGCCTCTCACTGCTGTGGCCTCTCCCGTTGCGGAGCACAGGCTCCGGACGCGCGGGCTCAGCGGCCATGGCTCACGGGCCCAGCCGCTCTGTGGGATCTTCCCGGACCGGGGCACGAACCCGTGTCCCCAGCATCGGCAGGCGGACTCTCAACCACTGCGCCACCAGGGAAGCCCTACTGTATGTAGTGTTATTTCCAGCAATTTTGTTTGACATGGTTTATTCAAACATATGCAGTGATGAATTCTGTTATTTATGCAACAAACATTTAGCGAGCGCTTCCTATGTGCCAGACGCTGTGCTGTGTGCATGGGGTACAAACAGAATATAATATGGTTCCTGCCTTCACAGAAATTTGACTTTCTGAAAGAAAAATAAAGCCTCGACTAACTCTCCATTATCTATAGGATAACGTCCAAACTCTTTAGTGTAAAACATAACTAAACAAATATTTGTTAAATATTACTCGGCAAGGACATATACTAGGCCTCTTCCATGAAGTCTTCCCTGAATACCTTGGCTGCCACTCACCAGTTGCCTGACCATGGGTAACTTACTTCTTGAGCCCCGCTTTCCTTACCTATTAAAATGGGGAAAATAATAGTATCTACCTCGCAGAGAAACTGTAAGGATGAACTGTGATCCTGATGTAAAATGTTAAATCCTTAGCATAGCGCCTGGTCCTTAACAGCTGCTGAAGAAATTACAGCTACTATTGTTATGCTCCAGGATTTTTCTCCAGGACACTTGTCTTCTAAAATGCAGATATGTTTTGAACAGGAATTTGTGAGACTCCATCCAGGCTGAAGTTTATTACAGACTTTCCTACTCATTAAAGTTCCCAGGGAGAGCACTGGGTCCTGAGGCGGAAAAAGGGAGGCAGAGGCCTGGAGAGGATCAACTCATACTTCCCAAGTTTGTCTTGAGCAGCCCTATCCAGCCCAGGCTCACTGGTGGAAGCCCTCCTCTCACAGAGCTCCCTAGGGGACACCATCATGCCCACTAAAGTCCAAGAGAAACTCTGCAGCATCTCTCACTAGAGAGAATGTTCCCTGTAGCTTTCCATGCGAAGAAGCAGCTGGTGTGACATTGCAGTCTGCGAAAAACATTCTGAAACACCATAATTGCTCTCTACCAGTGAGCATGAAGAGTCACATTAGTATTTAAAAATCATCCAAACTGCCGAGCGCTATGATTACACTAAATCAACCTAATTTCTAAATCACTTGAGTAAACCCGTTTTGGATGTTACCATATAAACTTGAAAGAGTTCAATACAAGAGCAAACAGGTTGGGTATCATATTGAGATGGCGGTGCCTGGTACTGCTGGATTCAGCTGCCTTCTTCTGAGGTCGGATGTACCTCATTCAGTGAGGTTGAATGACCTTATTCTGCAAGGCCTGAGCTTTACAAAGAACCTCTGTATCATTCATTTGTTCAGCAAATATTTACTGAGCACTTGCTATGTTCCTGTTGCTTCTCTTGGTGCTGGGAATGTGGTGAGTGACAAAATTCTAGCCCTCATGGAGCTTACCTTGCAGAGGACTGAGACAGACAACTGACACATAAATAAACATGTACCCTAGAGTGCTACAGAGAAAAATAAAGCAATATGTGAGGGTGTAGAGAGCCAGGGCAGGATTAAGATCGCAGTTATCTTAAGACAGGCTGGTATTATCTCTGAGGAGATGGCATCAGAACAGGTAGCTGAAGGAAGGAATAGACCAAACCACCAAGTTATCTGGGGAAAAAGTATGTTAAACAAGTGGAATAGCAAGGACAAAGGCTGTGAGGCAGAAAAAAGCTTCCGGGTGTTCAAGGACCAACCCATAGCAGAAAGAGTGGGGGAATGGATGGTAAAAAGTGAGGTAGACAAATGTAAAATAGCTAGCTAGTGGGAAGCAGCCACATAGCACAGGGAGATCAGCTCGGTGCTTTGTGGCCACCTAGAGGGGTGGGATAGGGAGGGTGGGAGGGAGGGAGACGCAAGAGGGAGGGGATATGGGAACATATGTATATGTATAACTGATTCACTTTGTTATACAGCAGAAACTAACACACCATTGTAAAGCAATTATACTCCAGTAAAGATGTTAAAAAAAAAAAAGTGAGGTAGAGAGGGGGCCATAGGCCAGATAAGCCAGGGCCTTAGAGATCAGGGTAAGTACTTCAGGTTTTATTCTGAGGGTGATGGGGAGTTATAGGAGGGTTTTGAGCGGTGACAGCACCTGATTTTCATTTTTTTATTGTAATGGAATTTTAAATTATTTTTAATTGTGCTAAAAAACATATAACAAAATTTACCACCTCAACCATTTTTAAGTGTACAAGTTCAGTGACATTAATTATATTCATATTGCTGTGCAACCATCACCACCATCCGTCTCCAGAGCTTTTTCATCCTCCCAAACTGAAACTATATCCATTAAACAACTCCCCACCCTCCTCTTTCCCCAGCCCCTGGCAACTACCATTCTACTTTCTGTGTCTCTGAATTCTCTGCTCTACGTACCTCATGTAAGTGGAATCATACACTATTTGTCTTTTTCATCCATGTTGTACGTTGTGTCAGAACTCCCTTCCTTTTTAAGGATGAATAATATTCCATTTTATGGATATACCACACTTTGTTTACCCATTCATCCACCAGTGAATAATGGGTTGTTTTCACCCCTTGGCTATTACGAATAATGCTGCTATGAGGGTAGGTATTCAATGATTTTCATTTAAAAGGATCACCCTAACTGCTGTGTTGACGTTAGACAGTAGATGTCAAGACTCAAAGCTGGAGACCAGTTAAAGGGCTAGATGAGCGATGATGGTGACAGAGGATGGTAGTGGTGGAGGAGGTGAGAAGTCATCAAATTCTGATCAGATCTCAAACATAATGCTGGCAATCTGGGCTGCAGCAGTGGGCATATTTCTGTGCATTATTTCTTCCAAGGCTAGCGTCTGATATAGTGGGATTTACTTCTTTCAACTTCCTATGGGAAGTCCAAAGATGATACTTCTCGAGAAATCTGGTGGTTCATCTGCAGTGAAACTGACGAAAGTGCTAAGCAAACTAAAGTCAAATCTCAGCCGGCTAGAAGCCTGGAGAAGTTCTCAGGGTGCCAGAAAACCTGAACAAAACACCAAAATCGTTTTATTTTAACCACTTTGTGGGGGAAAGCCACCCAGATATGTTACACTTTTCTCTGCCTCCTTGAAGAGAGGACACTGAGAATACTTTAGACTTCTCTGGATAACTTGGTATCACAACTCTGAAAGAGCAACTTCAGTACTGACACAGGTACATTATGAACAACGTCTTTAAGGCCAGTGAAGTGAGCAGGGCCACCTTCTCCCCCACAAAGTGGCCTCGTAGTTGTGTGTTTTTGATATTCTTCAGCTTTCTTATTGGCTGTTTTCTGCCTCCTCGTTAATGTGCCTGGCAGCACTGCTCGCACTGCTCTTCTTCTTCTTCCTCTTCCTAATCTTCTACCAGCTTGATACAAGCTTGCAGAATGAAGACAGACAAATATGTTTACATCTTGGGTAAAAGAAAAGAAAACTGTTACAGAATGAGGGATTCTTCAGGGTACAGCTTTGTGGTTGTTGTTTTGGCCCCTCAGAGGCCTCTCTGGTTTTCTTCCTAGTTTTCACACATTCAGGGCAGACAAGTTTACCATATGACTGCGCTCCACTCAGTTGAGATATTAAGCCACTGGTGACTGGTAAGAAAGACCCGAATGGGCCATGCATGTTGATCCCCGGACAGGAAAGCCACAAAATGAGAACTCTCCCCCCGTCTCATCTATTCTGGTCATGGCCATACTGTAAAAAGATGTGCATTGTTTTAAGCATCAACTGTTTGGCATCTGTTTTAGGGAAATGCACAAGTACATTTTCAATGACAAAAGTAATATGTTATTTTCTTTATTTTCTTGCCAAAATATGCATTTGGAAATATAGACTATTTGGATGGGATCACACTGAAGCTAGAAGTGCATGTGAAAATTACAGAATCCTAGGGACCCAGAGAGATGAGAGAAACAGGAAGACAGACAGACGTGGCCATGACGCTAGATAACACCCTGATTATTACAGCTTACATTGCATATTTCTTAGCGAAATATTTCTTCAGAGCTGTTCCTAGGATTCAGTTTGCATACGAAGCCCTGTGTCTGATGAGTCATATATAAGGAGAGTTTGGGAATTGGTACTGACACTACTGATTACATGGATTTATGGGGAGGGGAGCTTCCTTTAAGAGCATGAGAGCTGCCTCTAAGCTAATGATGGCAACTAGTTTATACTGAATACTTACCATTTGCCTTGCACTGTGCTAAGTACTTTAAATATAACTAATTTAATTATCAATTAACTCTGTGAAGTAAATACTATTACTATCAGCACTTTACAGAGGGAAAACTGAGAGTTGGGAATGGTAGAGCTGCTACTCAAAGCTAGGTTTGCCTGAGGCCAAAGCTAGTGCCGCTAACCACTATACCATACTGCATGTAATAACAAAAGAATCAGAAACCCTGGGTCTTTGCTAAGTGCTCAGAAGACTAGAGCTGAATGGAACCAATAGGGTTACCCTGTATATCCCAGAGGTCTCCAAGGGAGCTGATTCCTGCAAGAATACAGAGCCTCATAGAAGCCAACAGAGGGCTTAGCATGGACACTGCTACTAGCTAAGCATTAAAAGAGCTAAGAGGGAGTGAAATACTGAAAGAACGAGAAGAAGAAATCACGATGCTCAGAGAACAATTAATGGACGCAGGCCACTGAATGTTGTACTCAGAGAGGGAAATATGAAAATCTGGCAAGTGCTTTAGCATACCAATCTGCAGTCAGAAGGCCATAGCCACTCACCCCTAGATCATCTAACAGAATGTGAAGACCCTCAGATAAGGTATCATTTCAAGGAATGCTTTTCTCAGAGAAACAGGTTTATTGTCTATCTCTTCCTCCCACCAGAATGTAACCTCTTAAACACAGTAACCATGTCTCTTTTTTTGTACAAGAATGTATCCCCACATGTATTTTTGTAGTTGGTTTGATTTAGTGTGCTTTACTTCAATAAAAGTTCAGTATTACAATTTAAACAAAAAGAATGTATCCCCAGTGCTTACACAGTGCCTGGCACATAGAAGGTGCTCAATAAATATTTGATGAATTCAGGCATGCAAGAATGAATGAATGACAGAGCCCAGCTTGCTACCCTGAGCTGCAAACCAGATATCTCCAAGGCCTCCAGTCTTGAAACACACAAATAAGAATCTGAGCTCCCAATGCCCTCTGTGGCAGCCATTAGTGCTCTTCACCAAATATATCCAGCTCACTGCTTTCCAGGCACAGAGGCAGGATTGTAATTACTCACTCCTTTTGAAGTTAGGCATGGCCCTGTGATTCGTTTCAGTCAACGACATGCAACCAGAAGCTTTAAGAACTTCTCCCTGCCTCTGCAATCATGGAAGCATGAAGATGGATCCTCCCGCAGCTTTGGACCCTGTGTAAGAACTAGGTAGAGAAAAGCCAGTCCGCCCACCATGGATATGCATTATATGGTATGAGCAAGAGATCAGACTTTGTTGTTTTAAGCCACTGAAATTTGGGGGTTGTTATTTCAGCATAACACAGTCTTACCTGACTAGGCACTGACTATCATCTAATGTTCAGAAAAGCTAATCTTTATATTTGGTTCCCTTTGCCAAGAATTCCTGGAAGTCACTGAAGAATGCCTACAATTCATACATCCATCCTGGTTGTCATTTGTCATCTCTAGATTTAGACTACTGTTCTAGGTTTCTCTGTTGCTCAGCTCTTGCCTCTCTGCAACCAATGTTCCCCCAGCTGCTGCTATTTCATGCAAACCATGTCACGGCAAGTGACAACAGAGTTAAAGCCTGCTATGGAGTTTAACAAAATTTTACTGAAGGCTTGGGAATCACAGAGGGTGCTATGGTCTGAATGTTCGTTCCCCCCCGAATTCATATGCTGAATTCCTAACTCCCAAAAATTTTGGCATTAGACAGTGGGACCTTTGGGAGATACTCAAGTCATGAGAGTGGTACTCTTATGAACGGGATTAGTGATCTTATAAAAGAGGCTCCAGAGAAATCCCTAGCCCCTTACACCATTGAGGACACTGTGAGAAGACCCAGCTACGAACAAGGAAGAGGGCCCTCCCCAAACTTCAACTACGTTGGCACCCTGATCCTGGACTTTGAACCTCTAGAACTGTGAGATATCAATTTCTGTTTTTTATAAGCGACCCAGTCGGTTATATTTTGTTATAGCAGCCCAAATTGAGAAAATCTTAAATGTGGTTATTCACTATTATGCTTCCTAGGCTTTATAGGCTAGGTCTGTTCACAAGGGCTCCCATTGGCTGGCTCTTTCCTTACTCCATCATCTACTGCCATGTCAAAGGGCTAGCTGGCCTAGCTCCCAGGGAGGAGAGTATCTTCAACCTTGTCCACACTATCTAGAGGCCACTCCTGACCTTCATTTTCAATGCCCAAAGAGTAAAGGAAAGATTTCCTTGCTTCCAGTGGAAATCATTGTAATCTCTACAAAGATGCTACTCTGCCCTCCCAGGAAGTCCATGGTGTACACCTTCTACAGGGCAGTTTAGCTCTTCATTTTCGCAAGCTATTCATCCTAGATCAGAATCTGAGCTAGAGCTTTACAAACTCAAAGGCCCATTAAAGTGGTTTTCTGAAAAAGAGGGAACAATATTTTCCCAGCAATAAATTCTCAAAGCAAAAGTAAGAAGTTGTTGGCAGCTTTAAATAGCAGCTTGTCCCTACTTTTGCTTAGTTTTGGTTTTTTGTTTTATTTTGGGTTTTGATGGAGTCTGCTTTCCTCTCCACACAAATTTCTAGAGGTCTGTTCCCTGTAGTATTATACCTGATCACATAATGCCCTGTGTGCTAATGATCTGTTCCACCAACCTTGTCTGATGGCCTCAGCTTTAGTGTAGGATGTATGGGAAAGGTAACTACATCTGCTACTACTTTGTAAAGAGAGGCAGATTCACATAGGGGTTAAGTGTTTGGACTCTGGAGCCAGACCTCCTGTCACAGAGTAAGCGCTAAGTGTTTCCTATTACTGTAATGTCTCTGGGATGACCTGCTGACATGTCTGCATCCCTTTCTAGAGAACTGAGACTGGATGGATTGCAAGGGCTCATTAGCTTTAACAGCCAGAGGCAGAACTAGTTCAAGGGCTGAGTGCCAATCTAAATTGAGGAGGAAAGCTAAGACCAGTACCAAAGGTATATATCTGAGAAGTGAGGCCATGGGCAAGAGATCGTGAACTGTAGAGATCAAGAGTGGGAACGCAGAATCCAAGACAAGTTTTGGAATTAGACCCTTGACAAGACCAGGGAGGCGGTGCTTGTCATTAAGGTGTGATGTGGGGAGGAGAGGGCCAGGCTGACCACTCTGCACTCTCTACAAGTCCTTACATGAGTTATTTTCCCTCTAAGTATCATAAAGCTCCATCAACAGACATATTATTCCCATAAATCATCATTTTCCAAAGAATGCTCTGGATAAAACATAAGTTCTTGAGGAAGTACCTAAGCACATTGTAAAACCAGTTTGGGAACTGTAGCATTCAACAAAGTTTGAAATGTGTTTCCTTATTGTAGGGCCTCTCAAAGGATGTTAAGATGCAGTGTGACTCTCCAGGAGGGAACTAGAGTATGCAGCATTACCCTGTGTATACTTGAGAAGGGAACCTTCTTTTAAGCATCATCTCTCCCTGCCACAGCTCATTACATTTACAAAGCACTTTCGGCTCATCATGATGAAGGAGGCCATGTAAGTTCAACGCAGTTTTACGTTGCAGATGGATGTATCTAATCACACTATTAGGCAGGGAACATCAAACTGGGGACAGTAGAGGCTGCAAAGGCTTTCTTCCAACCAGGTGGCTGACAAAGTGCAAGTGGCAGAAAACAACCATGTTATCTTGGGGTTTGGAAGAGCCAAGGAAGGGGAGGCTATGAATCAAGATGAGAGAGATTCCTTCGCTGGGAGGGGAGCAAAGAGGGTTACCTGGAGGATCAGCTATTTCTGGAGCACTGCTCTGTGCTAAGCATCATGCTGTATACTCGACATACAATACTCCATTGGACTCTCCCAACAACCTCGCAAAGTAAATCTCATGATTCTACTTTGCAGATTAAGAAACTGAAGTGAAGAGAGGCTGTGTAAATTGCCTAAGGTCACCCAGTTTATTAGTGTGCAGAGCTGTGATCCAGCTTAGGTCGGCCTGACTCTAATATCTGTGGTCTTTGCTCTCTCCACTAGACCACGGGGCCTCAGCAGACCTGTGCTCAGTGCTTTCTGGCCCCTGTCTTGGGGGTATACACTCTAACAGTAAGGGAGGAAAATGCCAACAAATAACTCTGCTGAGTCATGCTGGAGGCCTGTTCAAGGCACAGTGGGTCATGAAGGGAAGAAGGTGTTATCATCAAGTCAGCTTGCTGTGTGGGGTGGAGGGGTGGTCAGGAAGGTATTCTAAGAGGAGCAACCCCTTGAGCTGAGTCCTGATAAGAATCACCAAGGACACAAGGAGTAGGTGGTAGGTGGTTGGGGGGTGTGGAGTACATTCCTGACACAGGAAATAGTGTCCATATGGGAACTGTCATAAAACCTTTTTGAATTAAAAAAACAAACTTTTGTTCAAGCAAAAAGTCTGTATTACAGTGGCTGATAGTTCCGTTTTAGAAGTTCAGAGACCCGACCACCAAAGGAAAATACAACAGAACCAAAGAAAAAAACCAAAGGCATCGCTAATCTGCCATCTGCACCAATGATGTAGGAAAATAAACGAGAGCTAAGCAAAACAAAACAAAGCAAAAACGCCTTAAACAAAAAAGTCTTCTTTTGAGACAGGAGGAAAGCTCTGTCTCCCAAAGCCACGGTCATGTTTTCCGTGTTTATGCTGTGGTGTGACTGGGGCCTCAGAGTCCTGTTGGGGGCCTGTCCCTTTTTATGCTACATGGCTTAATCTGTCTCCATCACTTCCCAGAGTCAGACGGGAATCAGCTTAAAATGCCAAGGCTTGACTTCAGCTGTGTGGGCGCCTGCCTTTCCAAGCCACAACATCTGAACGCAGCATCCTCCCAGGCAAGGGAACACTCGGTAAGGAAATACCGCAGTTAGGCTCTTTGCAACTTGCTAGAAGTGAGAGGCGGCGCTTCATTTCCTGATCGCTCAGGTGGAAATTGTAAAAACAATTAAGAGCAATGACTAATCACCGAATCAAAGCAGGTTGCCCAACTCATTTGCAATTGTGTGCTCAGTTCTGTGTGCCAACAAAGACTTGGGGAGTTTATTATTTAAACCAATTAAAAGCTGTAGGCAAATCAAGTAGTCAATTTGTGGCCACGTGGTGGGAAAACATCAGTTGGAAGAGCCTGAGGAATTTCCTGAGCAGAGCCATATGGCCAAACTCGGAATGAAGCACCCAGGATAGCCGGGAAAGTCGGCACTGAAAGCAATGTCACAATAAAAAGCTTCACCTAGCAAGAGCAGACTTGCGCTCTCTGCTCGCCTCTGCCCCGACCGCCCCCCAACTCCACCTCCCCGCCTCCCCCATATTCTAGCCTGCCTGCAAGGCTGGTAGTTCTAACCGACAGTAAAAGAAAAATGAACAGACTAAAATCCAAACTCTGACTGTTAGCAAGAGACATTGCTAAATTTCCTGTCCACCATTTGCACTTTTATGTATTTTAGGGCTACCTAGAGAGTTCTTAAAGGCCCAGATGATGAAAATCGGCCGCCCTTCTTTCCAAATGAGGTGCACAGTCCATCTGGAGAGGGCACTCACACTTTTGCATGAAGCTGTAGGCCGTAAAACGGAAAGTAAAGAATTAAAAACTGAAGCCATTTGGTAGCCGTTATAAAAAAAAGAAAAAAAAGAGGCAGAGGGAGGTAGAAGGTGGTGTGGTGGGCACAGTTACTTCAACAAAATAGATTTACAGAATGGATGTCATGCAGTAAGCCTTTACTGAAAGTTCCTTTTCACGTCCCCGTGAGATACTTTCTGCTTACATTTTTTTTTCTGGCCTACAAGTCCCTTTGCTCCTAACCACTCCCCTCCATGTCTCCCTCCCCTTGCATTTTCCTGGAAAGTCTAATAATTCTTATGTTCCCAGTGGATCTCACTTCTTAAGGTCCCGGTTCCTTTCTCCTTCAAGTTCCCTCCAAAACAAGCATTCTCAGACACTCCTGATTACAGAAGAAGGAAGAACAATTGTACCGGAACCAACTGGAAAATTTTGACAGCTAAGTCAGCTAGCTGCAGCTGTCCTGTACCATGTTGTATATTATAACTAATGCACTAAGATTAAATAATTTTTGTACATCAATAAACAATGTGGTTCATGGTATGCAGACAAGTAAATTGAGTAAATTCAGTAACAAAGAATAACAGCTGTAATGTCATTCCTTTCAAAAAGTCTAGCACTGTCAATACTTCTAAAATTAATATGGCACACCTGTTAGCGTTCTGTGGGATGGTCAACGTTACAGCTCCAACTTTCTGCAACTTGGAGGATGGCAGCAGGAAAAGGGTAGAGGGGCTGCTAGGCTCTCTACCTGAGCTTACCCAAAATCGTTATCCTTTGCTGTGGTCATCCAAGCCCACCTCATTTTATTCCAAGTTGGTAGCAGCAGAACCAGATTGCGTCACAGATTGAAGGTTCTGGTCCCTGCATTTTTAAGTCAGAGGCCTATAAAGAGTGAGACTGAAAAGCACAAAACTACAGGACCTGTGAGTTCCGTTCCTGACTCTGCTACTGGGAGATAAAAAGTTCTCAGAAAGTCAGATAGCCTCACGGACCCGCTTGACTATCCAAAGCCTCTTCCGTCCTAAACTGACAGACATGGAAAAGACCCGAGTGATCGTCTGATAGGTGCTAAAAGCATATCCCCACTTCTAAACCAGTGGGAATGGGAATGGCATGTCACAGAGACACACTGAACTGTTTTGAGTAGTGGATTTCAAAAGAGGCGACTGAGGAGTTTCAAAGCTCTTTCTTTCAGAAGAAATGTGGCCCTGTTTGCAGATATCCCTGCAGTCCAATCCCGTGCATATTTGGGATGGCCCTCCATCTGTGTGAGAACACTAGAAACTCTGCCTAATTTACAAAACAGAATGACAACCCTGTCACCTGGCTGGCTATCAAGTGTGATAGGCATTACAACTGCTAAACAAGATGTTCTTTGCTAGAAGAAGAAACACGTACGACTGAGGCATACAGAACCAGTCCCTTTGTAGTTAGGCATGGCCATGTGACTTGATTTGGCCAGTGATGTGTGAGTGAAAGTGCCTGTGTTAATTCTGGGTAGAAGCATTTAATTGCTTCCATTTAAGAGCTTCCAGAGCTCCTGCCCTGGCCTGGCAATCTCTGAAGCAAGGTGTTGAGATGATATCACGAGATGCTATGGAGTGACCACACAGCACAAACCTGACCCAAACTTACCAACTGTTCAACCCAGATCAACACTCATATAGGGTACTTCTTATCCCCACTGTACAAATGAACAAACTGAAGTTCTTCCAGCTTAAGTGATTTACCTATAGCACACAGCTAGCCCTTGGCAAAACCAGGGTTCCAATCTAGATTTTCGTGGCCCAAAAGGCACACCTATTCTTTTTTTCTCCATATGGATCTATTAAGTGGT
This sequence comes from Lagenorhynchus albirostris, assembly GCF_949774975.1. NCBI lineage: Eukaryota > Metazoa > Chordata > Mammalia > Artiodactyla > Delphinidae > Lagenorhynchus > Lagenorhynchus albirostris. The sequence continues at coordinate 13,805,487 of NC_083116.1, forward strand.
TGCTGGGCCATTTGTACCCTCTCCCACTTGGGTGCCAATAGAGGCAAAAGGGTGAGACATCTGGAACCAATGAAGTTCAGAGATTGCACCAAAGGGAAATGCCAAAGCAGTGGCAATAAGCAAAAGGAAAAAAATCCTCTCAGTACTGGAGAGGCCACACAGCTACCAAAGTTTGCAATGAGAAGAAACAGCCCAACTACTACTACCGCTTAGGGAACCATTTGAGTATTTCTCTGGTAATCCTTGACCCTCACCTGCTTCACTAAACTCCAAAGATGGGGAAAAAAACTGTGACCAAGTTCAGTTTTCTTAAGGTACTTTGAGATTATTCTGCTTTATGTCTGCTAATGACTGAGCCAGACCAAACCATATTTTCTGCCATGATGATGATGAAAAGTCAATATTGCATGAACTCCCCACGTGCCTGAGCTGGGATTTAACATGGCAAAATTGATGTGTGAACCAGTGTTGCTATTTAATGTGGTTTCTATAGAAGTGTTCATAAAACCTGGGGCTGCAGCTGGCCCCCATTAGGTAGTTTCTTGGTGAAAGTTTTCCAAGGAAAACTTTTTTAACAACTTCATAAAGCGAGGCACAAAAGGGCAGTGCAATGACTGGCTGAGAGACATGGGATTTTTTTATCTTTGACTGAATGTTAAATGGGGACTTGCTCTGTCCACTTCTGGGAGAAAAATCAGAAGGCATCAAAGGCTATATTTTGAGTCTTGCATGATTTTATTTATTTATTCATGCATTCATTTGTTCAACATTTATTTAGCACCTACTATATGCCAGGCACTGTGCCAAATGCTGGGAGGAACAAAAAGATAAATAACATTTGGGTTCTTAGGGATGTGAAGGAGGAGAGACTGGCAAGAACACAAGTAACTGTAATTCAAGGCAGTCTGAGGCAAGGGTCTCAGGGGTGGAGTTTGTAAAGCTGTTTGGAAAAGTGCCTGTTGCCAAGTAAGTACTCAGAAAATGTATGCTTATTCTGGGGACTTTCCTGGTGGTCAGGTGGGTAAGACTCCACGCTCCCAATGCAGGGGGCCTGGGTTTGATCCCTGGTCAGGAAGCTAGATCCCACACGCATGCTGCAACTGAGTCTGTATGCCGCAAGTAAAAAAGATCCCACAGGCTGCAACTAAAGATCCCGCGTGACGCAACTAAGACCTGGTGCAGCCAAAATAAGTAAATATTTTTTTTAAAATGTATGCCTATTCTACATGTACAATTAGATGCTAGTGCTTTAAGGGTAATCATCCATTGATTGCTAAAATGTAACTGTCAACTTCACACAAAAGATAATGTTTGGGGCACAGTTTGGGAATATGTGCTATTGTTTTAAAAGGTAGATTTTCATCTGAACAACCAGATGCATATGTTAGTTTTATAGATAACACCACTAACCTTCCCTGTATGCCTCTGCTTTCAGGAGATTTATGTTCTAGTTTGAAGAAATCATATTCGTACCTTCTTAAGGATAAAACGTGAAAGAAGTCTTCCCACCCAGCAGACTCTCTTACCCACAGACCCAGGTTAGTTCCAGATTGGCGTAAGCATTGGCCATTCATCCAACCAACCCTTCCATTCAACCATCATGGGTAAGAATGCCACAGTAGTTCAGAGGAGCAACTTGATCCCCTAGGGCATGAGGTAGTCAGGCAAGGCTCAATGAAGGAGGCAATCCTCAAGCTAGGTCTTGGGGATGGAGCTTGTACACAAGTACAGAAGAAGAAGATAGACATTCTAGAGTGGGGATAGCCTGAGCAAAAATGCAGAAGTAGGAATGTGCTTAGCATGTTTGGAGAACAATGAATAAACCAGTTTGACAGGAACACAATTCAGAGGAATAGTGGGAAATCAAACTCATGGTAGGTAGGGTCAGATCATGAAGAACCTCAAATTCCAGTCTAAGGCACTGCATGAAATCAGTAGCCTATATATGTTACAAACATTATACTTGGAAAAATATGGAGCGAGGATTGACTCCCCAGATTCGCAAGCATTTTGTTCTTAACAGTATCATTCTTTATACTAAGTCTCAACACTGTTTGTCCTTCCAAAAGATTCCCATACTATGGAATGCACAGGACTTTGGGGTTATGAAAGAAAAGCTCTTGAGAACTCACGGCAACACTGTTCCTGGTGAATCTATCCTTGAGAAAAGGAACTAGCATTTGCAGACACTGTACAAAATCTTTGTACATACGTTCTTTAATTTTCATCAAAAAACCCTGAGGTAGGTTCTAATATAATCCCCATTTTACAGATGAAAAAACTGAGCCTCAGATAGTAGATCAAAACAGGATTGAAACACCAATCTGTTTTATTCTAAATCCTGTATTCTTTTCACCATACCACACTGCCTCCTGAATAGAATCTCTTTGCAAAACTTCAAATTGGGACATCCTGTGATTAATCCATACCTCTAGTTGTTATTCTCTTGAAACTTGGTAAAATTCCTATTTGCTTGTTGTTCAAACATCCTTGAATGTCCGATAGTCTGAAATTCTAGCCAAGTTAGGGAAAACAGTGAACTCAATCAAGCACTTCCAGCACAATTAATTATAAAGGTCAAACTACCCCACATTTACTCGACCATCAAAGGACATGACTCCACAGATCAGGGAAAACGGTGCCAGCTGGAGCTACGGAGGTGGCCCAGGTTGAGGGAATATCCCTCAAGCAATGAGCAGACATGGATCGGCTCTGCTAATCTGGTAGGCTCTGTTGCCTGATTTAGCATCATATCACCAAAACTACAGTGAGCAATTATACTAGCAGGTAAGATAGTATAGCACTCTACAGTTTGCAAAGGAACAACTGCCCTCTGAAACACCACCACCCCCAACTTTACAAACGAGGAAACTGAAGTTCAGAGAGACTAAGTAACTTGCTCAATGTCACATATCTCAATAAGTGCTAAAGTTGAAAATCAAACCCTTCCTTTTGACCCCAAAGTTCACTACTCTTTAAGTGCTAAGACACTTGTTTGCCTTCATTTTGGCAAAACAACTAGTTAAAAGACTACAAAAAATCACCAACTTAACTGCTTTGATTTCTCAGTGCTAAACTTCTAGTTTCTGAGCTTCCTTTCTCCAACCCCACCTCCAACCCTCCACTGACTGGACTGACCAGGTGGTCTGGTACCATGCAGACATAGTCTATGTGTCATATGGGCAGGGGAACTCCACCTCAAACTCCCAACTGCAATAAACTTGACTTTTAACCTTAAGGAAATCCAAAACACATGGCAACCATAAAAATGGCATTGGAGAAATTAACAACAGGTTATCAGAGAGACAAGAATTTCCAGTAGTATTATATAGATGAGTCGTGACTAGCCTCTGTCAAAAAACCTGGAGGGTATTATGATGATATAGATGCCAGAGAAAACATAGGAGCAAGATAAATAGCTACCTGATGAGCTAGGCAGAGAGACTCAAAAGGTCTATAAAAATTCTAGTCATCAAACCTAGGGGCAGGACAGGAATAAAGACGCAGACGGAGAGAATGGACTTGAGGACACGGGGAGGGGGAAGGGTAAGCTGTGACAAAGTGAGCGAGTGGCATGAACATATATACACTACCAAATGTAAAATAGATAGGTAGTGGGAAGCAGCTGCATAGCACAGGGAGATCAGCTAGATGGTTTGTGACCACCTAGAGGGGTGGGATAGGGAGGGTGGGAGGGAGGAAGACACAAGAGGGAAGAGATATGGGAACATAGGTATACGTATAGCTGATTCACTTTGTTATACAGCAGAAACTAACACACCATTGTAAAGCAATTATACTCCAATAAAGATGTTTAGAAAAATTCTAGTCATCAAACCATTTTATTCACTAGCTACCCTACTTTGTCACATATTTTTAGTAATACATGTATACAAATGCATATGTATACGTCATTGCCTATGTCCATCAATCAGATAAACTACTTCATGGTGAGAAAATCAGTAGATTACACAACCTTTACCTTTTGAGCTCTCAAGTAAGTGGTCTAACAAGTGAGAGAAAGATCCTAATCCAGGTCTTTACTGCCCAGGAACTGAATTATGCAAGAGCTTCCTATCTCACATCCTGTTATACAGTGGTTCTCAAACTTGAGAGTCCATTAGAATCACCTGGAAAGCTTGCTCAACCACAGACTTCTGGATCCCACTCTCAGAATTTGTGATTCAGTAAGTCTGGGGCAGGGCTCAAGAATTAGCATTTCTAACAAGTTCCCGGCTGCGCTGCTATGGACACCACTAGTCCAGAGACCACACTTGGAGAACAAATGCTGTACAGCCATCCAAGCAGTCATCTCAAAACACGTATGACTCCATGGATCAGGGAAAATGGAGTTTGTTTGTATCACTCTTTTCAAATACTTTCAGTGGCTCACAATTGCAAATACAATAAAGCGCAGACTCTAGTGCCTGGTACTGCCAGCTCCACTCACCCTCTCTCTGCAACCTTATCTGTCAATACTCACAAACACAGACCCTCCCATCCAGCCAGCAAGGTTTCTTCACTGGCCCTGAACTTAACACTTTTACTGCTGACTTCAATCCTTGCTTCATGCTGTTCCTCTCAAAGGAAATGCCTTCATCTTTCCTTTGCCCATCAATATCCACAGCCTCTGGCTCCTGTTGTTCCACTTCCTCTAACTAGCCCTTCCTGACTGTTCTAGCTGCATTAATCTCCTATAAAGGCCAATAGCAGTTCTAATTTGTACACCTCCATTTAGCAAGCAGGAAGTTGAGTGGTTTTACATATGTCTCCTCTTTGTATCTAAACTCAGTTTCTTCAAGGGCCATGTCCTAAGCAGTGTTTCATTAGCCTCTCCTTCAGTACCCATGGCAGTGCTAGACAAATAGTAGGAACTCAATAAATACATTCCTTTTTAACATACGGTTTTATTAATTAAGGATGTGTAGTACATTTTTTAAAACTGGTGGAGCTTGGCACAATAATAAATGGTATATTTTGGCTAGTTAGGCTTGTTTTGTTTTCAAGTTTTTGTTTATTTATTTATTTTACGTTTCTTTAATGTTCTGAGAATTTCAGAGTACAGGTACATTTGTAAAATTAGGTTGAGAACAGACGTGACAACATGCGTACAATCCATGCATTTGCTGATCACTGCTGGATATTTCCCAATATGCTTACACATGGAGCACAGACCTAATTTACAGAACTCATCTTAACCCTCTGGTAACGCAGATGCATCATAGGTGCCTTTGACCCAGATCACCAAACACTGATCTAGACATATGCTAATCAAGATTTCATTAATAACGAAAATATCCTGCCTTTGAGGGATGCCTTGGTGGAACTAGAGGGAGATTAAAAAGACAATTACGTTTCTTAAATCAACCCCCTTGTTCTCTGTGAAATACTTTGAGGCTGACTTGGTTTAATTCCACCTTTTCAAAAAATCTCACTGGGGGGAAAATGGGAATAGAAAAAGAATAATCTCCCAAAGCAAATTTAAGCTATTCTAACAGGGACACTGCATGTGGAAAGCAAATTATGTCTTAAACTATGCTGTCTGGGTCCTTCCTCCCATAGAATCTGAATTGATGAAAGGAAAACAGACATAAATTGTATCTACACACATAAACTAGTTTGATTTTTTTTTAAAAAGACTGTACTCCATTTCTAAACAGATTACTAACCTCGGTTTGATTTTAGTCAACATCTGGTACTTTCAGTATCAGTTATTGTCTTCACTCCAGTCTCATATAACCACACATAGTTTCTAAAACATGTGAGGGAGTAATCACCTGGCAGCTGGACATCATTCCAATGACAATGCCAATGTTTCTCAACCTAATGACATTAGTGAGCAATGGATTTTGTTTTGGATTTCGTTTTCTCCAAAGAGGCTCTCCAACTCCAAAAACTTTGTTAGACAAGTGACTGCTTAAATGAGTGCAAAGTAACAGGCTTGCTGGTCTCTATGGCAGGCCATACATAATCACCATAGAAATATATAATTACACCTGTCAACCTCATCTTCTGTAATTGATTCGATGACTAACAATGTCAGTGGCAGGCTGAGCTTTGAGGTCTTGCTGTGAGAAATACTCATACATGGCTAAACATTTTGGTGTCTTAATTGCTTGTCATACTGCCAAGGCTCCTGTGTTGTATCTATCTCCACAACAACAGACTGGAATAGATAAAGCATATTTAATAGCCAAAAAGTGAAGTGATACTTTTTTTTCATTTTATAGGCCCTTTAAGAAAATCGTGGAGTTGTCGAAAATAATCTGGTCATACAAGTCAGACGTGAAAGGGAAGTCTAAAATATGATTCTGGGCCATCATAAAAAAATCTACAAACAATAAATGCTGGAGAGGGTGTGGAGAAAAGGGAACCCTCTTGCACTGTTGGTGGGAATATAAATTGATACAGCCACTATGGAGAACAGTATGGAGGTTCCTTAAAAAACTACAAATAGAACTACCATACGACCCAGCAATCCCACTACCAGGCATATACCCTGAGAAAACCATAATTCAAAAAGAGTCATGTATCAGAATGTTCACTACAGCTCTATTTACAATAGCCAGGACATGGAAGCAACCTAAGTGCCCATCATCGGATGAATGGATAAAGAAGATGTGGCACATATATACAATGGAATATTACTCAGCCATAAAAAGAGACAAAATTGAGCTATTTGTAATGAGGTGGATAGACCTAGAGTCTGTCATACACAGTGAAGTAAGTCAGAAAGAGAAAGACAAATACCGTATGCTAACACATATATATGGAATTTAAGGAAAAAAATGTCATGGAGAACCTAGGGGTAAGACAGGAATAAAGACACAGACCTACTAGATAATGGACTTGAGGATATGGGGAGGGGGAAGGGTAAGCTGTGACAAAGCGAGAGGCATGGACATATATACACTACCAAACGTAAGGTAGATAGCTAGTGGGAAGCAGCCGCATAGCACAGGGAGATCAGCTCGGTGCTTTGTGACCACCTAGAGGGGTGGGATAGGGAGGGTGGGAGGGAGGGAGACGCAAGAGGGAAGAGATATGGGAACATATGTATATGTATAACTGATTCACTTTGTTATAAAGCAGAAACTAACACACCATTGTAAAGCAATTATACCCCAATAAAGATGTTAAAAAAAAACAAAAAAAACCCCCGCAGAATGGACAGTTACTAGGCATGCAAAAGGAAAAGCAAATCTATGTGAATGAATGCACATGTAACTCAAAATGATATAAACAGTTCTACCTACATTTATGTTCTATCTTACATTTCAAGGGCCATAAAGCAGCTGTGATTTAAGTAGAATAGAGTCAGAAGAACTTGGATTCGAATTAGGAACTAGAGCAAATTTCAGGCATTGTTGAGAACTGGTATTCTTGGGGTAGGAGAAAGTAGAGTATAAAAAAAAAAAGAGAGACATGGACCACAATGTTCATTGCAGCACTATTTACAATAGCCAGGACATGGAAGCAACCTAAGTGTCCATCGACAGATGAATGGATAAAGAAAATGTGGCACATATATACAATGGAATATTACTCAGCCATAAAAGGAAACGAAATTGGGTCATTTGTAGTGAGGTGGATGGACCTAGAGTCTGTCATACAGAGTGAAGTAAGTCAGAAAGAGAAAAACAAATACTGTATGCTAACACATGTATATGGAACCTAAAAACAAAAAAAAGGTTCTGAAGAACCTAGGGGCAGGACAGGAATAAAGACGCAGACGTAGAGAATGGACTTGAGGACACGGGGAGGGGGAAGGGTAAGCTGGGATGAACTGAGAGAGTGGCATGGACATATACACACTACCAAACGTAAAATAGATAGCTAGTGGGAAGCAGCCTCATAGCACAGGGAGATCAGCTGGGTGCTTTGTGACCACCTAGAGGGGTGAGATAGCGAGGGTGGGAGGGAGAAACGAGAGGGAGGAGATATGGGGATACATGTATATGTAGCTGATTCACTTTATTATACAGCAGAAACTAACACACCATTGTAAAGCAATTATACTCCAATAAAGATGTTAAAAAATATATGATTCTGTGCATTAAAAACTAGATACGTGCTATGAGCTTTTCAAAAAAGAATCATCTAATTATGATTATGAGCAGAGAGGATCAGCCCATGCTTGAACATGTACAAAGGCACGATGTGACATGAACTTTTCATCACAGTCACTGGCTTTTGAGGAGTTAGAATACATTGAAGTCCCTCTTCCACAAGTAAGAAAGCACTGGAAGCTACTGGACATTGGCAGGGATTTTTGAGGGGGTGGTCTGGAGGTCAACATCATGGTAAGATAGAGGCCACCAACACTGGGGACCAGCACACCAACCATAATTACATGCAATGAAGATGAGGAGTCGTGACTAGTGTTGTAACAAAATGCAATAGGTTACTTTTAAAATTTAACAAATTATATCCTGTAGCTAATGCTCAAAAAGTACAGTGACTAATTGAAAGTGGTCAGGAAGCCTACAGATTCACCATGTTTTATCCAAGATTAAATAATTTTATACACTTCACAGATACAAACTAAGTCTCATATCCAGTATCTACTGATCTCTTATTTCTATTTAATAAGCCATCTTTTGTACCAACCATACTGAGGCAACTGATTTCCAAGGCTACCAAATCCCATTCATTCATTAATTCGTCATTTATTCAGTCATTCAACGTATTTTTGAGCAGTTACAATGTGTCAGGCACTGTGCTAGGTGTTGGGATGCAACAAGAGAACATGTGTGTTATGGGAGCATATAATAATGGCATTAATGCAGACTCAGATGATCAGAAAATTTTTTCTGAAGCAGACGACACCTAAGCTGAGTCTTAAAGGATGAGTATAATATTAGACTTGCTTTAGGGAGTAGAGAGAGGAGATCAGTCACAGTAAAAAGTCGCAGAGGTACAAAACAGCTAGAGCATGAGATGGCATAACATGAGAGAAGGGAAGAAGAAACCAGATCATGGAGGGTTCTGATATCATATGAAGAATTTTAGACCCTGATCCTGAGAACAATGGAGAACTGGTTTTAAAGTGTGTTTGGGAGGAGGGTGGGTGGGTGTACATGTAAGAAATAGTCCTTGCTGCGATGTTAAGAACAGAAAAATGCTTCCAGAAGAATAAGACTTTTTTCCTCCATTGTATTCTCCTTGACCAGAATATTTGACACTGCTCAAAACATGGTTACTTTGATATTCTTCTCTTCCAGTTCTCTTTCTCCAGCTCCTTTGCTGGTCTTATTTCTTCTGTCAAATCAGTTGATTCTTCTCTTTTCCCCACTGACATCAACCCTATATAGGCTATTCCAAATCCCCTCCCTAATTTGCCTCCCTGCCCCCTCCAGCCCATTTTGTGCTCTTCTAGAAAACTGCTCTTCCTAGTCCCACCTTCAGTGGTACAATGTGCATCTGACATTTCTAGCTGCATAGCAACCATGCCCCCACAGTTGGTAACAGCATCATGACTTTCCTTCGGAAAACAATTCCTCCCATCGGATGCTGTCCCACCTTGCTCTGGCCAAGGGCCAGTTATGTAACTTAGGCTAAGCCAATCAGACTTTCCATAGAATTTGAATCTTGACCCAAAAGACTGAGAGTATTGGGATCTGGTTCATCTAAGAGCAGAGTGCTGGAGTATGTATTTTAGTTCCTGCGGTCTCAGAGCTGTCATAATTCTTGTCTTTGCTAAGGCCCGGCTGTTGTACATTCCCTTCAGTTCTGTAAACTACCCTATATCCTTTGTTTGTGTGTATACATATGTAGATATATATATGTGCATATGTGTGTGTTTGTATAGCTCAGGTTAGCCACAGTCCACTTCCGTTGATTGCAATGAAGAGTGCTACCTTCCTACTGGCATTAAAGGCCCTTGCCCAACTGATACCATCTCACCTATCCAAACATATATATTATCATTAGCCAACTTAATCCCTCTGCTATAGTCCTATAAGTCTCCCTTCTCTACTCCTGCCACCATACCTACTTATACATCCCCAACTTCATACTTTTCCTTTCTCCCCTCCTGGTCTGTCCTTATATCCCATTTCACTAGACACTAATGGAGGGTACATTATATAAGTGGTATTATGATGAGGGTTGGGAAAAGAGATGAGGAAAAAATAGGTCCAATCTTAAGGTACTATCTCTACTTTTTTGGCCTGAAGCTTTCCCTAGTAACCCTAGGAACAATGCTCTCTAGGTTCTAGGGAGTTTGTTCTAACAATTTCCATCATACAGGTGAGAATTAGGATAGATACTGTTGAATACAGTGCTCTAATGGTGGTGTCTTTCCTCCTTTGCATGTTTAAAAGTTCTTCAGAAAGAAGCCTCTCTTCACTACCTTTCTTCCTCCCTCCCAACCCTGCCCATCAACCTGAGATTTTGTGCAGTAGAATACTGGATTAAATAATTTCTTAAATTCTAAGGAAGAAACATAGAAAAGAGATTTCCTTCTAATTTATGCCTATCCTTGGGCCACTGGGGCCTTATTTGTTAGGTAGTATAGTATACTACAGGCATGGGTTGTGAAGTCAGACAGACCTGAGTTTCAATTCTGTTCTGCCACTTATGAGCTGTATGCCTATAACCACTAAGCCTCAGTTCCTTCATCTGTATATTAGATGACGTGATGCATATTAAAGTGCCAAGCGCAGTTCCTGGTGCATAGAAAGCATTACTTACTAGACGTTAATTATTTTACTAGAATGGTGATTGTTTTCTTAACCAATACCCCCAAACCTAATTTTATTTTCTTTAAATGCCAAATTCTGAATCTGTGGCAGCAGAAGAGGTCATACATGGGTTACTCTCTAAAATAGAGTAAAATGCATTCCGTAACTTTTTTTTTTTTTGGCCACACTGCACGGCATGTGGAACTTCTCCAACCAGGGATTGAACCTGTGCCCCCTGCAGTGGAAGTGCAGAGTCTTAACCACTGGGCCACCAGGGAAGTCCCTAAAATTTATTCTGTAGACAAGCCTAGACTATTTCTAAACCACTTCCATCTCCAAAAGTCATTGACTGACTCTCATGGAGAGATGTCTACATGTATGCATACAAGGACTAAGTCCCTCTTTATATCTTCCCTGAAGATAAGTTTCCAAAGTCTGTTCTGTGGTTATCTTACCTAGTGTGGTGGTTAGCACAGGCTTTAGAATCAAGAGAGCCTAGGTTTGAATCCAAACCCTGCCAGTTACTGACTGTGTAAAGTTGGAAAATAAACTTCTCTGATCTGAAGTTTTTTCCATCTATAAAAATAGAAAGGATAGCACTTAGCTGACAGGATTATTGTGAGGATTTGATAAATATTATGTAAGTAAAGTGTTGAGCACCATGCTTTCCCATTAATAAGTATGCAACAAAATGAAGTCAAAAAACATATCCTATGAAAGGAAAACCTGATAAATTGGACCTCATCAAAATTTTGTTTGCTCTGCAAATGACTCTGTTAAGAGGATGAAAAGGCAAGCTACAACCTGAAAGAAAATATTTGCAAATCACATATATGCACAAAGGACTAGTATTTAGAATATATAAAGAACTCTCAAGAGTCAATATTTTAAAAAAAACAATTAAAATAGGAAGTCACCAAAATACATGAGCAGACATTTCCTCGAAGAGGATATTCAGATGGCAAATAAGCACAAGAAAAGATGTTTGACATCATTAGCCATTAGGGAAATACAAATTAAGACCACAATGAGATATTACAATGTATCTATCAAAATGCCTAAAATAAAAAATATTGACAATACCAAATGTTGGTGAGAATACAGAGAAACTAGATCACTCACACATTGCTGGTGGGAATGTAAAATGGTACAGTCACTCTGGAAAAAATTTTGGCAGTTACTAAGCATGTGACATGGTTCACCACATTACCTAGAAATTGCACTCTTAGGAGTTTACACAGAGAAATAAAAACATGTTCACACAAAAATCTGTAAACAATTGTTCACAGAAGATTCATATTAGCCCCAAATTGGAAACAGCCCAGATGTCCTTCCAGAAACAAACTGTGCTACACCTATACCATGAAATACTACTCAGCAATAAAAAGGAATGAAATATTGGTACATGCAGCAACTCAAATGAATCTCCAGGGAATTATGCCAAAAGGTTAAACACTGTGTGATTTTCTTGAAATAACAAATTTATAGAAATGGAGAGACAGGAAGTAGATTTAGTGACTGCTTAAGGCTGGGAGTAGGTGAAGATCAGGACTGCTAATGATTACAAGGTTTCTTTTTGGGGTGAGGAAAATGTTCTGGAAACAGACTGTGGTGGTGATGCCACAATTTCACAAATGTACTAAAAATCAATGAACTGTACCCCTTAAAGAGTGAATTTTATGGTATGTGAATTATATCTCAATCTTTTTAATGCAACAGACAGAGAAATGATAGTGGCAGAGACCAGGGTAGAAGAGGTAGAGGTGAAAAACTGGTCAGGTTCTGGATACATTTTGAAGATAAAGGTAATATTATTTGCAAATGATTAGATGTCAGATATGAGAAAAAAGAGGATATAAAAACAGTGCCAAGGTTTTTGCCTTTCACTGAGGTGGGAAAGACTGTGACAGGAGCAGGATTTAAGGATAGATGAGAATTACAATATCAGATATATTAAGTTTGAGATGCTTATTAGACATTCAAACAGTTATGTTGGATGGGGAGGCAATTGTATACGGCTATGGAGTCCAGAGGTGGTCTGGGTTTAGGCAGAAGATCAGGAGAATAGTTTTGCTCGCATTATATGTGAAATGCTGGCTAGATACCTGTGTTAGTTTCCTATTTCTACTAGTGACAAATAACCACTTAGTGGTGTAAACCAAACAAATTTATTATCTTACAGTTTTGGAGGCCAGATGTCCAAAATGGATTTCACTGGGCTAACATCAAGGGGTTAGCAGGGCTGTGCTTCTCTCTGTAGGCTCTCAGAGAGAATCTGTTTCCTTGCCTTTTCCATCTTCTAGAGGTCACCTGCATTTGGCCTGGGACCCCTTCCTCAACCTTCAAAGCTAGCAGCATAGCATCTTCAAATCTCTATCTCACTCTGACATCTGCTTCCATCATCACATCTCCTTTCCTACTCTCCTTTAATTATAAGAACATTTGTGACTACATTGGGCCCACCTGGATAATCTAGGATAATATCTGCTTCTCAAGAAGCTCAACTTAATCACATCTGCAAATCCCTGATGCCACATAAACGTTACATATTCACAGGTTCAAAGTACTAGGAAGTTGACATCTTGGGCAGCGGGGTGGGGGTGTGCATTATTCTGCCTATCTCAATACCCAAACAGAGCTATGAACTGGTAGCTAGATATAGGAATGTAGAGTTCAGAAGGAAGGTCCAGGGCTTCCCTGGTGGTGCAGTGGTTGAGAGTCTGCCTGCCAATGCAGGGGACACGGGTTCGTGCCCCGGCCCAGGAGGATCCCACATGCCGCGGAGTGGCTGGGCCCGTGAGCCATGGCCACTGAGCCTGCGCGTCTGGAGCCTGTGCGCCGCAACGGGAGAGGCCACAACGGTGAGAGGCCCGCGTACCGCAAAAACAAACAAACAAACAAAAAACCAGAAGGAAGGTCCAGGCCGGAGAAGTAAATTTGTGAGTTTCAGTATACACGTTATTTAAACTCATGCAACTGAATGAGATCATCAGGGAAGAGAATATATACAGTGTAAAGGTCCCAGGACTGAGAGCCTAGGGCCCTTCAATGTTATGAAGTTGGAGAGATGAGAAGAGGCAAGCACAGGAAACTGAAAAGAAGTGGTAACTGAAATAGCAGTGGGTCACTGAGTGAGTAGGAAAACCAACAGAAAGTGGTCTATTGGAAGCAACAAAAAGAAAATGTTTAAGAAGGAAGGAGGGATCAACTGACTCAAATATTGCTGCTAGGTCAAGTAAGATGAAGACCGAGACTGACTGTTGGATTTGGGAATGTGGAAGTCACTGTTAACCGTGAAAGTGCAGTTTTTGTGGAGTGGCAGGTTCAAGAGAAAAGGAAGTCTTCTACTTCCAGCCGTGATAGAGTAACAGAGATCAAATTTACACTCTGGCCTGAAACAACTAAAAGACTTGAGAAATATATGAAACATAAGGCAATTTACTCAATGGGAGAAAATATTTGCAAATCATATATCTGATAAGATGTTAAGAGCCAGAATATATAAAGGACTCTTACAACTCAATAACAAAAAATAAATAAACTGATTTTAAAATGGGCAAAGGACTTGAATAGACATTTGTCCAAAGAAGACATGCAAATGGCCAACAAGCACACAAACATCACAAATCATTCAGGGAAATTTAAATCAAAACCACAATGAAATACCACCTCACACCCATTAGTATGCTTACTACCAAAAACAGAAAATGACAAGTGCTGTCAAGGATATACACAAATTGGCACCCTGGTGCACTGTTGGTGGGAGTATAAAATGTTGCAGTCGCTATGGAAAACAGTATTGTGGTTCCTCAAATAATTAAAATAGAATTACCCTATGATCTAGAATTTCACTTCTGGGTATATAACAAAAGAATTGCAAGCAGGGTCTCTAAGAGCTATGTGTACACCCATGTTCACAGCAGCATTATTCACAGCAGCCAAAAAGTAAAGGCAACTCAAGTATCCATCAGCAGGTGAGTGAATAAGCAAAATGTTGTCTATTCATACAATGGAATATTATTCAGCCTTAAAAAGGAAGGAACTTCTGACACATGCTACCACAGAGATGAACCTTGAGGACATTGTGCTAAGTGAAATAAGCCAGTCACAGAAGGACAAATACAAGAAAAGAGTCAAATTCATAGAGACAGAAAGAGGGTAGGAGGGAATGGGGAGTTGTTAAATGGGAATAGAGTTTCAGTTTTGCAAGATGAAAGGAGTTCTCAAGATTGATTCCACAACATTGTAAACACACCTAACACTATGCAACTGTACACGTAAAATTGTTAAGATGGTATATTTCATGTTACGTCTATTTTTACGATAATTAACAGTTTTAAAAAGGAAAAACATATGAAACAATGGTTTTTAAGACACTGAACATCAGGCAACAAAGGACAACAACCTGGGTAGTAAACAAACAAGGTGAACGCTATGACTGTCATTGCTCACTACACGGATAAAGTTTGCAGTCCAGGGAGGAAGGAAGGGCATCCCTGGTGGAGTCTGGTGGCTGCCCTGAGTTGAGGACATAAAACTGGGAGTCCAGAGAGGCCACAGTGCCTAAGGCTCAGAGGGTAGAACCCCAGGGATGAGAGAGCTGCACTGAAAGAGAGCTCCAGAAATCTGTAGGGACTCTCCCTTAAATTTCATCTTGAGTACTTAGAAGGAAATCACACTTAAGAGGCAAGGGACAGAACCACCCCAAAAGAGAGAAGACAATCCTCAAAATTCACAATTTTATATGTTGTGGAATATGAATACGCCAGAGATGTCATTACCACCAAAAAGGTAACAAACGTATCCATCACCCCCAAAAGTTCACTGGTGTCCCTTTAAAATAATCTCTCCCTGTCAGTCCTCTCCACACCCCTTCCCATCCCCAGAAAATCAATGATCTCCTTTTGACATGACAGATTAATCTGCATTTTCCAGAATTTTATATAAATGGAATCAGACAGTATCTTTTTTTTTCCTCAGGCATCTTGCACCCAGCATCATTATTTGGAGATTCATCCATGTTGTTGCATTTATCAATAGCTTGTTCCTTTCTCTTGCTGAGAAAAATTCCATTATATGGATATACCACAATTTGTTTATTCTTTCACTTTTTTATGAAAATCTGGGTCATTTCCTGTTTTTTTCCAATTACCCGTTTTTATTTTCCTTACAAATAAAACTGCTATGAATATTCATGTACAAGTCTTTGTGTAAACACATGCTTTCATTTCTCTTGGTTTAGCAACTTGTAGTGAAATGACTGAGTGGTACAGTAGGTTTATGTTCAACTTTAAGAAACTGCCAGATACCTAAGAAAGGGGTAAGATAGCGAAAGAGTAAGACGCGGAGATCACCTTCCTCCCCACAGATACACCAGAAATACATCTACACGTGGAACAACTCCTACAGAACACCTACTGAACGATGGCAGAAGACCTCAGACCTCCCAAAAGGCAAGAAAGTCCCCACGTACCTGGGTAGGGCAAAAGAAAAAAGAATAAACAGAGACAAAGGGATAGGGACGGGACCTGCACCAGTGGGAGGGAGCTGTAAAGGAGGAAAGGTTTCTACACACTACGAAGCCCCTTCGCTGGCAGAGACTGCAGGAGGCGGGGGGGGGGGGGGGGAGAAAGCTTCGGAGCCGCAGAGGAGAGCACAGCCACAGGGGTGCGGAGGGCAAAGCGAGATTCCCGCACAGAGGATCGGTGCCAACCAGCACTTACCAGCTCAAGAGGCTTGTCTGCTCACCCGCCGGGGCAGGCGGGTCTGGGAGCTGAGGCTCGGGCTTCGGTTGGAGCGCAGGGAGAGGACTGGGGTTGGCGGCGTGAACACAGCCTGAAGGGGTTAGTGCACCACGGCTGGCCGGGAGGGAGTCGGGGAAAAGTCTGGACCTGGCGAAGAGGCAAGAGACTTTCTCTTCCCTCTTTGTTTCCTGGTGCGCGAGGAGAGGGGATTAAGAACGCTGTTTAAAGGAGCTCCAGAGACGGGCGCGAGCCGCGGCTAAAAGCGCGGACCCCAGAGACGGGCATGAGACGCTAAGGCTGCTGCTGCCGCCACCAAGAAGCCTGTGTGCGAGCACAGGGCACTATCCACACCCCCCTTCCGGGGAGCCTGTGCAGCCCGCCACTGCCAGGGTCCTGGGATCCAGGGACAACTTCCCCGGGAGAACGCACGGCGCGCCTCAGGCTGCTGCAACGTCACGCCGGCCTCTGCCGCCGCAGGCCCGCCCCGCGCTCCGTGCCCCGCCCCCCGGCCTGAGTGCGCCACAGCCCCCGAATCAGCGGCTCCTTTAACCCGGTCCTGTCTGAGCAAAGAACAGACGCCCTCCAGCGACCTACACGCAGAGGCGGGGCCAAATCCAAAGCTGAGCCCCGGGAGCTGTGAGAACAAAGAAGAGAAAGGGAAATCTCTCCCAGCAGCCGCAGAAGCAGCGGATTAAATCTCCACAATCAACTTGATTTACCTGCATCTGTGGAATACATGAATAGACAACGAATCATCCCAAATTGAGGAGGTGGACTTTGAAAGCCAGATTTATTATTTTTCCCCTTTTCCTCGTTTTGTGAATGTGTAGGTGTATGCTTCTGTGGGAGATTTTGTCTGTATACCTTTGCTTCCACCATTTGTCCTAGGGTTCTACCCGTCCGTTTTTTTTAATTTTTTTAATAATTTTTTTTATTTTAATAACTATTTTATTTTACCTTACTTTATTTTATTTTATTTTATCCTGTTTCTTTCTTTCTTTCTACTTTTTCTACCTTTTATTCTGAGCTGTGTGGATGAAAGGCTCTTGGTGCTGCAGCCAGGAGTCACTGCTGTGCCTCTGAGGTGGGAGAGCCAAATTCAGGACCCTGCTCCACAAGAGACCTCCCAGCTCCACGTAATATCAAACGGCAAAAATCTTCCAAAGATCTCCATCTCAACACCAACACCCAGCTTCACTCAACGACCAGCAAGCTATACAGTGCTGGACACCCTATGCCAAACAACTAGCAAGGCAAGAACACAACCCCACCAATTAGCAGAGAGGCTGCCTAAAATCATAATAAGTCCACAGTCACCCCAAAACACACCCCAGACGTGAACCTGCCCACCAGAAAGACAAGATCCAGCCTCATCCACCAGAACACAGGCACTAGTCAGCTCCATCACAAAGCCTACACAACCCACTGAACCAACTTTAGCCACTGGAGACAGACACCAAAAACAACGGAAACTACAAACCTGCAGTCTGCAAAAAGGAGACCCCAAACACAGTAAGATAAGCAAAATGAGAAGACAGAAAAACACACAGCAGATGAAGGAGCAAGATAAAAACCCACCAGACCTAACAAATGAAGAGGAAATAGGCAGTCTACCTGAAAAAGAATTCAGAATAATGAGAGTAAAGATGATCCAAAATCTTGTAAATAGAATAGAGAAAATTCAAGAAACATTTATCAAGGACCTAGAAGAACTAAAGATGAAACAAGCAACGATGAACAACACAATAAATGAAATAAAAAATACTCTAGAAGGGATCAATAGCAAAATAACTGAGGGCGAAGAACGCATAAGTGACCTGGAAGATAAAATAGTGGAAATAACTACTGCAGAGCAGAATAAAGAAAAAAGAATGAAAAGAACTGAGGACACTCTCAGAGACCTCTGGGACAACATTAAACGCACCAACATTCGAATTATAGAGGTTCCAGAAGAAGAAGAGAAAAAGAAAGGAACTGAGAAAATATTTGAAGAGATTATAGTTGAAAACTTCCCTAATATGGGAAAGGAAATAGTTAATCAAGTCCAAGAAGCACAGAGAGTCCCATACAGGATAAATCCAAGGAGAAATACGCCAAGACACATATTAATCAATTTGTCAAAAATTAAAAACAAAGAAAACATATTTAAAGCAACAAGGGAAAAATAACACACAAGGGAATCCCCATAAGGTTAACAGCTGATCTTTCAGCAGAAACTCTGCAAGCCAGAAGGTACTGGCAGGACATATTTAAAGTGATTAAGGAGAGAAGCCTACCACCAAGATTATTGTACCCAGCAAGGATCTCATTCAGATTTGATGGAGAAATTAAAACCTTTACAGACAAGCAAAAGCTGAGAGAGTTCAGCACCACCAAACCAGCTTTACAACAAATGCTAAAGGAGCTTCTCTAGGCAAGAAACACAAGAGAATGAAAAGACCTATAATAACAAACCCAAAACAATTAAGAAAATGGAAATAGGAACATACATATCGATAATTACCTTAACTGTAAATGGAGTAAATGCTCCCACCAAAAGACAGAGACTGGCTGAATGGATACAAAAACAAGACCCATATATATACTGTCTATAAGAAACCCACTTCAGACCTAGAGACACATACAGACTGAAAGTGAGGGGATGGAAAAAGTTATTCCATGTAAGTGGAAACCAAAAGAAAGCTGGAGTAGCAATTCTCATATCAGACAAAATAGACTTTAAAATAAAGACTATTAGAAGAGACAAAGAAGTACACTACATAATGATCAAGGGATCAATCCAAAAAGAAGATACAACAATTGTAAATATTTATGCACCCAACATAGGAGCACCTCAATACAAAAGGCAAATACTAACAGCCATAAAAGGGGAAATCGACAGTAATGCATTCATAGTAGGGGACTTTAACACCCCACTTTCACCAATGGACAGATCATCCAAAATGAAAATGAATAAGGAAACACAAGCTTTAAATGATACATTAAACAAGATGGACTTAATTGATATCTATAGGAAATTCCATCCAAAAACAACAGAATACACATTTTTCTCAAGTGCTCATGGAACATTCTCCAGGATAGATCACATCTTGGGTCAAAAATCAAGCCTTGGTAAATTTAAGAAAATTGAAAATTTTCTTAACGCTATGAGACAGGATATCAATTACAGGAAAAGATCTGTAAAAAATACAAACACATGGAGGCTAAACAATACACTACTTAATAATGAAGTGATCATTGAAGACATCAAAGAGGAAATCAAAAATTACCTAGAAACAAATGACAATGGAGACACGACGACCAAAACCTATGGGATACAGCAAAAGCAGTTCTAAGAGGGAAGTTTATAGCAATATAATCCTACCTTAAGCAACAGGAAACGTCTCGAATAAACAACCTAACCTTGCACCTCAAGCAATTAGAGAAAGAAGAACAAAAAAACCCCAAAGCTAGCAGAAGGAAAGAAATCATAAAAATCAGATCAGAAATAAATGAAAAAGAAATGAAGGAAACAATAGCAAAGATCAATAAAACTAAAAGCTGGTTCTTTGAGAAGATAAACAAAATAGATAAACCACTAGCCAGACTCATCAAGAAAAAAAGGGAGAAGACTCAAATCAATAGAATTAGAAATGAAAAAGGAGAGGTAACAACTGACATGCAGAAATAAAAGAGATCATGAGAGATTACTACAAGCAACTCTATGCCAATAAAATGGACAATCTGGAAGAAATGTACAAATTCTTAGAAATGCACAACCTTCCAAGACTGAATCAGGAAGAAATAGAAAATATGAACAGACCAATCACAAGCACTGAAATTGAAACTGTGATTAAAAATCTTCCAACAAAGAAAAGCCCAGGACTAGATGGCTTCACAGGCGAATTCTATCAAACATTTAGAGAAGAGCTAACACCTATCCTTCTCAAACTCTTCCAAAATATAGCAGAGGGAGGAACACTCCCAAACTCCTTCTATGAGGCCACCATCACCTTGATACCAAAACCAGACAAGGATGTCACAAAGAAAGAAAACTACAGGCCAATATCACTGATGAACATAGATGCAAAAATCCTCAACAAAATACTAGCAAACAGAATCCAACAGCACATTAAAAGGATCATACACCATGATCAAGTGGGGTTTATTCCAGGAATGCAAGGATTCTTCAATATACGCAAATCTATCAATGTGATAAACCATATTAACACACTGAAGGAGAAAAACCATATGATCATCTCAATAGATGCAGAGAAAGCTTTTGACAAAATTCAACACCCATTTATGATAAAAACCCTGCAGAAAGTAGGCATAGAGGGAATTTTCCTCAACATAATAAAGGCCATATATGACAAGCCCACAGCAAACATCATCCTCAATGGTGAAAAACTGAAAGCATTTCCACTAAGATCAGGAACAAGACAAGGTTGCCCACTCTCACCACTACTATTCAACATTGTTTTGGAAGTTTTAGCCAGAGCAATCAGAGAAGAAAAGAAAAGAAAAGGAATACAAATCGGAAAAGAAGAAGTAAAGCTGTCACTGTTTGCAGATGACATGATCCTATACATAGAGAACCCTAAAGATGCTACCAGAAAACTACTAGAGCTAATCAATGAATTTGGTAAAGTGGCAGGATACAAAATTAATGCACAGAAATCTCTGGCATTCCTATATACTAATGATGAAAAATCTGAAAGTGAAATCAAGAAAACACTCCCATTTACCACTGCAACAAAAAGAATACAATATCTAGGAATAAACCTACCTAAGGAGACAAAAGACCTGTATGCAGAAAACTATAAGACACTGATGAAAGAAATTAAAGATGATACAAATAGATGGAGAGATATACCATGTTCTTGGATTGGAAGAATCAACATTGTGAAAATGACTATACTACCCAAAGCAATCTATAGATTCAATGCAATCCCTATCAAACTACCACTGTCATTTTTCACAGAACTAGAACAAAAAATTTTGCAATTTGTATGGAAACACAAAAGACCCCGAATAGCCAAAGCAATCTTGAGAACGAAAGAAGGAACTGGAGGAATCAGGTTCCCTGACTTCAGACTATACTACAAAGCTACAGTAATCAAGACAGTATGGTACTGGCACAAAAACAGAAAGATAGATCAATGGAACAGGATAGAAAGCCCAGAGATAAACCCATCCACATATGGACACCTTATCTTTGATAAAGGTGGCAGTAATGTACAGTGGAGAAAGGACAGCCTCTTCAATAAGTGGTGCTGGGAAAACTGGACAGGTACATGTAAAAGTATGAGATTAGATCACTCCCTAACACCATACACAAAAATAAGGTCAAAATGGATTAAAGACCTAAATGTAAGGCCATAAACTATCAAACTCTTAGAGGAAAACATAGGCAGAACACTCTATGACATAAATCACAGCAAGATCCTTTTTGACCCACCTCCTAGAGTAATGGAAATAAAAACAAAAATAAACAAATGGGACCTAATGAAACTTCAAAGCTTTTGCACAGCAAAGGAAACCATAAACAAGACCAAAAGACAACCCTCAGAATGGGAGAAAATATTTGCAAATGAAGCAACCGACAAAGGATTAATCTCCAAAATTTACAAGCAGCTCATGCAGCTCAATAACAAGAAAACAAACAACCCAATCCAAAAATGGGCAGAAGACCTAAATAGACATTTCTCCAAAGAAGATATACAGACTGCCAACAAACACATGAAAGAATGCTCAACATCATTAATCATTAGAGAAATGCAAATCAAAACTACAATGAGATATCATCTCACACCAGTCAGAATGGCCATCATCAAAAAATCTAGAAACATGCCGCTCTCTCGCTTTGTCACAGCTTACCCTTCCCCCTCCCCATTTCCTCAAGTGCATTCTCTAGTAGGTCTGTGTCTTTATTCCTGTCTTACCCCTAGGTTCTTCATGACATTTTTTTCCTTAAATTCCATATATATGTGTTAGCATACGGTATTTGTCTTTCTCTTTCTGACTTACTTCACTCTGTATGACAGACTCTAGGTCTATCCACCTCATTACAAATAGAGCGGCATGGACATATATACACTACCAAACGTAAAATAGATAGCTAGTGGGAAGCAGCCGCATAGCACAGGGAGATCAGCTCCGTGCTTTGTGATCGCCTGGAGGGGTGGGATAGGGAGGGTGGGAGGGAGGGAGACGCAAGAGGGAAGAGATATGGGAACATATGTATACATATAACTGACTCATTTTGTTGTAAAGCAGAAACTAAGACACCATTGTAAAGCAATTATACTCCAATAAAGTTGTTTAAAAAAAAAATCTAGAAACAATAAATGCTGGAGAGGGTGTGGAGAAAAGGGAACACTCTTGCACTGCTGGTGGGAATGTGAATTGGTTCAGCCACTATGGAGAACAGTATGGAGGTTCCTTAAAAAACTACAAATAGAACTACCATATGACCCAGCAATCCCACTACTGGGCATATACCCTGAGAAAACCAAAATTCAAAAAGAGTCATGTACCAAAATGTTCATTGCAGCTCTATTTACAATAGCCCGGAGATGGAAACAACCTAAGTGCCCATCATCGGATGAATGGATAAAGAAGATGTGGCACATATATACAATGGAATATTACTCAGCCATAAAAAGAAACGAAATTGAGCTATTTGTAATGAGGTGCATAGACCTAGAGTCTGTCATACAGAGTGAAGTAAGTCAGAAAGAAAAAGACAAATACCGTATGCTAACACATATATATGGAATTTAAGAAAAAAAATGTCATGAAGAACCTAGGGGTAAAGCAGGAATAAAGACGCAGACCTCCTAGAGAATGGACTTGAGGTTATGGGGAGGGGGAAGGGTGAGCTGTGACAGGGCGAGAGAGAGTCATGGGCATATACACACTAACAAACGTAGTAAGGTAGATAGCTAGTGGGAAGCAGCCGCATGGCACAGGGATATTGGCTCGGTGCTTTGTGACAGCCTGGAGGGGTGCGATAGGGAGGGTGGGAGGGAGGGAGACGCAAGAGGGAAGACATATGGGAACATATGTTTATGTATGACTGATTCGCTTTGTTATGGGGCAGAAACTAACACACCATTGTAAAGCAATTATACCCCAATAAAGATGTTAAAAAAATAAAATAAAATAAATAAAATAAATAAATAAATAAAAGTCTTCCAACAAACGAAAGCCCAGGACCGGATGGCTTCACAGGCGAATTCTATCAAACATTTAGAGAAGAGCTAACATCTATCCTTCTCCAACTCTTCCAAAATATAGCAGAGGGAGGAACACTCCCAAACTCATTCTACGAGCCCACCATCACCCTGATACCAAAACCAGACAAGGATGTCACAAAGAAAGAAAACTACAGGCCAATATCACTGATGAACATAGATGCAAAAATCCTCAACAAAATACTAGCAAACAGAATCCAACGGCACATTAAAAAGATCATACACCATGATCAAGTGGGGTTTATTCCAGGAACGCAAGGATTCTTCAGTAAACGCAAATCAATTAATGTGATACACCGTATTAACAAACTGAAGGAGAAAAACCATATGATCATTTCAATAGATGCAGAGAAAGCTTTCGACAAAATTCAACACCCATTTATGATAAAAACCCTGCAGAAAGTAGGCATAGATGGAAATTTCCTCAACATAATAAAGGCCATATATGACAAACCCACAGCCAACATCGTCCTCAATGGTGAAAAACTGAAAGCATTTCCACTAAGATCAGGAACAAGACAAGGTTGCCCACTCTCACCACTACTATTCAACATTGTTTTGGAAGTTTTAGCCAGAGCAATCAGAGAAGAAAAGAAAAGAAAAGGAATACAAATCGGAAAAGAAGA
The DNA here is from genome assembly GCF_949774975.1 of Lagenorhynchus albirostris. NCBI lineage: Eukaryota > Metazoa > Chordata > Mammalia > Artiodactyla > Delphinidae > Lagenorhynchus > Lagenorhynchus albirostris. Next base: position 13,829,780 of record NC_083116.1, read on the forward strand.
AGTAAAGCTGTCACTGTTTGCAGATGACATGATACTATACATAGAGAATCCTAAAGATGCTACCAGAAAACTACTAGAGCTAATCAATGAATCTGGTAAAGTAGCAGGATACAAAATTAATGCACAGAAATCTCTGGCATTTCTATAAACTAATGATTAAAAGTCTGAAAGTGAAATCAAGAAAACACTCCCATTTACCATTGCAACAAAAAGAATACAATATCTAGGAATAAACCTACCTAAGGAGACAAAAGACCTGTATGCAGAAAATTATAAGACACTGATGAAAGAAATTAAAGATGATACAAATAGATGGAGAGATATACCATGTTCTTGGATTGGAAGAATCAACATTGTGAAATGACTATACTACCCAAAGCAATCTACAGAGTCAATGCAATCCCTATCAAACCACCACTGGCATTTTTCACAGAATTAGAACAAAAAATTTCACAATTTGTATGGAAACACAAAAGACCCCAAATAGCCAAAGCAATCTTGAGAACGATAAACGGAGCTGGAGGAATCTGGCTCCCTGACTTCAGACTATACTACAAAGCTACAGTAATCAAGACAGTATGGTACTGGCACAAAAACAGAAAGATAGATCAATGGAACAGGATAGAAAGCCCAGAGATAAACCCACACACATATGGTCACCTTATCTTTGATAAAGGAGGCAGGAATGTACAGTGGAGAAAGGACAGCCTCTTCAATAAGTGGTGCTGGGAAAACTGGACAGGTACATGTAAAAGAATGAAATTACAACACTCCCTAACACCATACACAAAAATAAGCTCAAAATGGATTAAAGACCTAAATGTAAGGCCATAAACTATCAAACTCTTAGAGGAAAACATAGGCAGAACGCTCTATGACATAAATCACAGCAAATCCTTTTTGACCCACCTCCTAGAGAAATGGAAATAAAAACAAAAATAAACAAATGGGACCTAATGAAACTTCAAAGCTTTTGCACAGCAAAGGAAACCATAAACAAGACCAAAAGACAACCCTCAGAATGGGAGAAAATATTTGCAAATGAACAACTGACAAAGGATTAATCTCCAGAATTTACAAGCAGCTCATGCAGCTCAGTAACAAAAAAACAAACAACCCAATCCAAAAATGAGCAGAAGACCTAAATAGACATTTCTCCAAAGAAGATATACAGACTGCCAACAAACACATGAAAGAATGCTCAACATCATTAATCATTAGAGAAATGCAAATCTAAACTACAGTGAGATATCATCTCACACCAGTCAGAATGGCCATCATCAAAAAATCTAGAAACAATAAATGCTGGAGAGGGTGTGGAGGAAAGGGAACACTCTTGCACTGCTGGTGGGAATTTGAATTGGTACAGCCACTATGGAGAACAGTATGGAGGTTCCTTAAAAAACTACAAATAGAACTAGCATATGACCCAGCAATCCCACTACTGGGCATATACCCTGAGAAAACCATAATTCAAAAAGAGTCATGTACCAAAATGTTCATTGCAGCTCTATTTACAATAGCCCAGAGATGGAAACAACCTAAGTGCCCATCATCGGATGAATGGATAAAGGAGATTGGCACATATATACAATGGAATATTACTCAGCCATAAAAAGAAACGAAATTGAGCTATTTGTAATGAGGTGCATAGACCTAGAGTATGTCATACTGAGTGAAGTAAGTCAGAAAGAGAAAGACAAATACCGTATGCTAACACATATATGTGGAATTTAACAACAACAAATGTCATGAAGAACCTAGGGGTAAGACAGGAATAAACACACAGACCTACTAGAGAATGGACTTGAGGATATATGGAGGGGGAAGGGTAAGCTGTGACGAAGTGAGAGAGTGGCATGGACATATATACACTACCAAATGTAAAATAGATAGCTAGTGGGAAGCAGCCGCATAGCACAGGTAGATCAGCTCGGTGCTTTGTGGCCACCGAGAGAGGTGGGATAGGGAGAGGGAGGGAGGGAGATGCAAGAGGGAAGAGATATGGGAACATATGTATACGTATAACTGATTCAATTTATTACAAAGCAGAAACTAACACACCACTGTAAAGCAATTACACTCTAATAAAGATGTAGAAAAAAAATTGTGGTGATAGGTACACAAATCAGTGACTATACCAAAAACCACTGAACACTCTGAATATGTTAACTGAATAGTATGAATTCTATATCAATAAAGGTGTTAAAAATAAATAAAAATTAAAAAAAAGAAACTGCCAAGCTGCTTCCAGTGTAGTTCTACATTTTGCATTCCCACCAGCAGTGTAATAGGGTTCTAGTTACTCTATGTCTTTGCCAACACATGGTCATTTTAATTTTAGACATTCTAATAGGTGTAGTGGTATCTTATTGTGGTTTTGGCTTGCATGTCTCTAATGACTGATATTGAGTGTTCATATGTCTTCTTTCATGAAATTGTTTTTCAAATTTTTTGCTCACTTATTGAAATTGGGTTGTTTGTATTCTTATTATTGTGATTTGAGAATTATTTATGTATATGGATATAAGTATTTTAGCAGATTACGTGATTTGTAAATATTTTCTCCTAATCTGTCACTTGTCTTCTCATTCTCTTAACAATGTTGCTCAAAGAGGAGTTCTTAATTTTGGTGAAGTACAATTTATCAATTATTTCTTTGCTCACATTTTTGGTGTGATATTGAAGAAATCTTGGCCTAACTTCAGGTCACAAAAACACAAATGTTTATAGATTTAATTATTATATATGGGCTTATGATCCATTTTTTAAAATGCTTTTTTATCGTGGTAAAAGCCACATCATATAAAACATACTATTTTAACCACATTTAACTGTACAGTTCAGTGGCACTAAGAACATTCACATTGTTGTGCAACTCTCACCACCATCCATCTCCCTAAATTTTTACCTTCCTAAACTGAAACTCTATCCCCATTAAACACTAACTCCCCATTCCCCCTCCCCACCCCCTTGCAGGACTGTTGTGGCCTCTCCCGTTGTGGAGCACAGGCTCCGGATGCGCAGGTTCAGCGGCCATGGCTCACGGGCCCAGACGCTCCGTGGGACCTTCCCGGACCGGGGCATGAACCCGTGTCCCCTGCATCGGCAGGTGGACTCTCAATCACTGTGCCACCAGGGAAGCCCTACCAATGTACTTTCTGACTCTGTGAATTTGACTGTTCTAGGTACTTCGTTTAAGTGGAATCGAACAGTATTGGTCTGCACCTACTGTGTATTGGAATGCATTTTTAAGGTAAACTTAATATATGCGCTACAAACAGACTGTACCTTCTTTTTTTTTCCTTGTGCTATGCAGTAGATTCTCAATTAGTTATCTGTTTTATACATAGTAGTGTATATATGTTGAATCCCAATCTCCCAATTTATCGCACCCTTTCCCCCCTTGGTATCCATACATTTGTTCTCTACATCTGTGTCTCTATTTCTGCTTTGTAAATAGGTTCATCTATACTATTTTTCTAGATTCCACATATATGCGTTGATATACTATATTTGTTTTTCTCTTTGACATACTTCACTCTGTATGACTGTCTCTAGGACCATCCACATCTCTGCAAATGGCACAATTTCATTCCTTTTTATGGCTGAGTAATATTCCATTGTATATATGTACCACATCTTCTTTATCCATTCCTCTGTTGATGGACATTTAGGTTGTTTCCATGTCCTGGCTATTGTAAACAGTGCTGCAATGAGCATTGTGGTACATGTCTCTTTTGGAATTATGGTTTTCTCTGGGTATATGCCCAGGAGTGACATTGCTGGGTCATATGGTAGCTCTACTTTTAGTTTTTTAAGGAACCTCCATACTGTTCTCCATAGTGGCTGTATCAATTTACATTCCCACCAACAGTGCAAGAGGGTTCCCTTTTCTCCATGCCTTCTCCAGCATTTACTGTTTGTAGATTTTTTGATGATGGCCATTCTGACCCATGTGAGGTTCTACCTCATTGTAGTTTTGATTTGTATTTCTCTAATAATTAGTGATGCTGAGCATCTTTTCATGTGCTTCTTGGCCATCTGTACATCTTCTTTGGAGAAATGTCTATTTAGGCCTTCGGCCCATTTTTTGTTTTGTTGTTGTTTTTTTTTTTGCGGTACGCGGGCCTCTCACTGTTGCAGCCTCTCCTGTTGCGGAGCACAGGCTCCAGACGTGCAGGCTCAGCGTCCATGGCCCACGGGCCTAGCTGCTAGCCGCTCCGCGGCATGTGGGATCTTCCCAGACCGGGGCACGAACCCGTGTCCCCTGCATCAGCAGGCAGACTCTCAACCACTGCACCACCAGGGAAGCCCCGGCCCATTTTTGGATTGGGTTGTTTGTTTTTCTTTGATATTGAGCTGCATGCACTGCTTGTATATTTTGGAGATTAATTCTTTGTCAGTTGTTTCGTTTGTAAATATTTTCTCCCATTCTGAGGACTATCTTTTCGTCTTGTTTATGGTTTCCTTTGCTGTGCAAACGCTTTTGTTTCATTAGGTCCCATTTGTTTATTTTTGTTTTTATTTTCATTACTATAGGAGGTGGGTCAAAAAAGATCTTGCTGCGATTTATGTCAAATAGTGTTCTGCTGATGTTTTCCTCTAAGAGTTTGATAGTGTCTGGCCTTACATTTGTCTTTAACCCATTTTGAGTTAATTTTTGTGTATGGTGTGATGGAGTGTTCTAACTTCATTCTTTTACATGTAGCTGTACAGTTTTCCCAGCACCACTTATTGAAGAGGCTGTCTTTTCTCCATTGTATATTCTTGCCTCCTTTGTCATAGATTAGGTGACCATAGGTGCATGGGTTTATCTCTGGGCTTTCTATCCTGTTCCACTGATCTATATTTCTGTTTTTGTGCCAGTACCATACTGTCTTGATTACTGTAGCTTTGTAATATGGTCTGAAGCCAGGGAGCCTGATTCCTCCAGCTCCATGTTTCTTTCTCAAGATTGCTTTGGCTATTCGGGATCTTTTATGTTTCCATACAAATTGTGCAATTTTTTGTTCTAATTCTGTGCAAAATGCCAGTGGTAATTTGATAGGGATTGCACTGAATGTGTAGATTGCTTTGGGTAGTATATTCATTTTCACAATATTGATTCTTCCAATCCAAGAACATGGTGTATCTCTCCATCTGTTTGTGTCGTCTTTGATTTCTTTCATCAGTACCTTATAGTTTTCTGAGTACAGGTCCTTTGTCTCCTTAGGTAGGTTTTTTCCTAGGTATTTTATTCTTTCTGTTGCAATGGTAAATGGGATGGTTTCCTTAATTTCCCTTTCTGATCTTCTGTTGCTAGTGTATAGGAATGCAAGAGATTTCTGTGCATTAATTTTGTGTCCTGCAATTTTCTCCAAATTCATTGATTAGCACCAGTAGTTTTCTGGTGGCATGTTTAGGATTTTTTATGTATAGTACCATGTCATCTGCAAACAGTGACAGTTTTACTTTTTTGTTTCCAATTTGGATTCCTCTTATTTCTTTTTCTTCTCTGATTGCCATGGCTAGGACTTCCAAAACTATGTTGAATAATAGTGGTGAAAGTAGACACCCTTGTCTTGTTCCTGATCTTAGAGGAAATGCTTTCAGTTTTTCACCATTGAGAATGATACTTGCTGTGGGTTTGTCATATATGGCCTTTATTATGTTGAAGTAGGTTCCCTCTATGCCCAGTTTCTGGGGAGTTTTCATCATAAATGGGTATTGAATTTTGTCAACAGCTTTTTCTGCATCTATTGAGATGATCGTATGGTTTTTATTCTTCATGACCCAAGCACTGCCCCCACACAAAGCCTCTTCTGGCTGTGTGGGTCCAGGTATGTTGAGCACCACCCGCCTCCAAAGCCTCCTCCAGCTGCACCAGCCTCTGTGGACATGCTCATGGAAGCCTGCACCCCAGCTGGCCTGCGTGGGCACGTGTGCTCCGGTCCAGCTTCAGGAGCACACGCTGGTGAAAGGAACACATGCAGAGGTGGGGCTGACACAGTGGGTCCAGAGACCTACCTAGAGGTCTTGGAGGCCTTCCTGGGGAGGCAGGGGGTTGGATGTAGTTCATCATGGGGCAAGGACACTGACAGCAGAGGCACCAGAGAATTTTTATTTATAAAAATTTTTTAATAATTAAAAAAATTTGCTGTTTTGTTTTGTATTTGTTTAATTTTTATTTGTTTCTATTTTTTGTCTAATTTTTTTATTTTTTGTTATTTTTCTGCTTTTTTTTTTATTACTGTAGCTTTATAATAAGTCTTGAATTCGGTCCTCCAAATTTGTTATTCTTCAATATTGCTTTGACTATTATAGGTCATTTGTATTTCCATATGCATTTTATAATTAGCTTATGAATTTCTACCAAAAAAAAAACAGCCCGATGAGATTTTGGTTGGTAGTATGTGAAATTTACAGATCACTTTGGAGAAAACTGACATCTTAACCCTATTGAGTTTTGTGAACCATAAACACAGTATATCTCTCCATTTATCACACTGGTTGTAAACCAACAAAATTATCAAATATCACTCTTCTTGGTATTTCCTGACTTCATTCAGCAATTAGTTCTTACTCAACTCTCCAGAGTTATTTTTTAGATTGAAGTTATATTTTTATCAAGTAATACATTTATGTTTAAAAATTCAAATAATAGTGTAAGGCTTATAATTGAAAAATAGAAATCATCTGTTTTCCAGTCCCTTCCTATTCATCTCCATCCTTCTCCACACCCAAGTCTTACTATCCAGGAGCCCACCAAGAGTCATCTCATTAGAACAAAAGACACTCCTATCACCCAGGAAATTCCAAGGGATTTAGAAGCTCTGAGTCAGGAATCAGGATCAAAAACCAAATATTACAACAAAAGATGCTCTTAGCACTCTTATCACTTAGGAAATTACAAGGGTTTTAGGAGCTCTGTGCCAGGAAGCAGGGGCAGAAACCAATAAATTTTTTCTATTATTTTACATATTTCTTTTACACTAGTTTTACTTTTGTTTTTAACCTATTTGTATCTTTATACTTAAACTGGGATTCTTGGAGGCAATGAAAAGTAGCTTTATATCCAGCCTGACAATATCTGCTTTTTAATTGGTTTTTTAGACCATTTACATCTCATGCAATTATTAATATGACTGGATTTAGATCTACCATCTTGTTATTTGTGTTCTTGTTCTCATCTATTCTTTGTTCCTCTTTCTGCCTTCTTTTGGAATGAGGATTTTTAACAATTCTGCTTATCTCCTTTTTATGGTTTATTATAAAACAACATTGTTGCTTTTTTTTAGTTGTTGCTTTAGGAATTATCATATGCATATTTAATATATCACATCTGCCTTCAAATGACAGTATACCACTACAAGAACTTTAGAGCATTATATCTCTATTCCTTCCATCCCAGCCTTTGTGCTATTGTTGTCATACATTTTACTTCTACGTTATAAATCTCACAGTACATTGGTACTATTCTTGCTTTGAACAGTTCATTATCTTTTAATAATATTTAAATGATAAAATTTGTTTATATTTACTCAAATAGTTCACAATTTTCAGTTCTCTTCATTCTTTTGTATAGATCTAGAGTTCTATCTGATATCATTTTCTTCTTGCCATAAATACTTTAACATTTCTTGTAGTGCAGATGATGATTTTTTTTCATCTTTTGTATATCTGATATGTTCTTTATTTCACCTCTTTATTTTTTTTGGCTGGTGGATAATTTTTCCAGGTTTATTGAGGTATAATTGACCAAAATTATATATATTTAAGCTACACAACTGATGTTTTGATATAGCACCTTTGTTTTTGAAATATATTTTTGCTGGGCATAGTATTACAGATGGGCAGAATTTGTTTTCATTCAGCACTTGAAATGTGTTGCTCCAATGTCTTCTTGCATTGTTTCCAACTATTAATTTGCAGTCATCCATATCTTTCTTCCTATGTATATAAAGTGTCTTTTTTCCTCTAATTTTAGATTTTCTCTTAGTCACTGGCTTTGAAGTGATTTGATTTTGATATGCCTTGGGGTAGTTGTCTTGATGTTTTTGAGTGAGTCTGGGACTTGCTGAGCTTCTTGTACCTGTGGGTGTTTAGTTTTTATTCAATTTGGAAATTTTTTCGCCATTATTTCTTCACTTTTTTTCAACTACTCCTTTCTAAGACTCTAATTTTACATATCTTAGGTCGCTTAAAGTTGTCCATCAGCTTCCTGATGCTCTGTTCTATATATTTTTCTTTTATTCTTTTGTGTTATGTTGAATAGTTTGTTTTCAAGTTTATGAATCTTTTTTTCTGCACTATCTAATCTGCTCTTAATCCCATCCATGAATGTTTCATCTCAGACGCTGTAGTTTTCATCTTTAGAAATTTGATTTTGGTCTTTTCTACATCTATCTTCCATGTCACTACTTAATATGTTCAAGGTTCTTGAACATATAGGATATGGTTATAATAATTATTTTCATGTCCTTGTCTACTAACTTTATCATCTGTGTCATTTCTAGTTCAATTTCAATTGACTGAATTGTTAATCCTCACTATATGCTATATTTTGCTGCTTCTTTGCATACCTGTTAATTTTTAACAGTTTTATTAAGACCTCATTCATATGCCATAAAATTCACTCATTTGAAGTATAAAGTTCAATATTTTTAGTATATTTACAGAGTTATGCATCACCACAATCAATTTTAGAACATTCTCATCACCCCAGAAAGAAACCTTGCACTCCTTAGCCATGACCTCCCTCCAATCCCCCCCAACCCTCCCACCCCAGACTAAGGCAACCATTAGTCTACTTTCTGTCTCTATGTCTTTGCCTTTCCTGAATAGTTCATACAAATGGAATCATACAATATGTGGTCCTTTGTGATTGGCTTCTTTCACTCAGCATAACGTTTTCAAGATTCATTCATGTTACAGCACATATCAGCATTTCATTTCTTTTTATTGCCAAGTAATATTCCATTGTATGTATATAACACATTTTATTTATCCATTCATCAGTTGCTTGTTAATTTTGTTTGGATTCCAAACATTGTGAATTTTAACTGTTGAATGCTAGATATTCTTGTTTTCTTATAAATATTCTTGAGCTTTATTCTGGGGTGCAGTTAAGTTGGTTGGAAAGAGCTTATCCTTTCAAATCTTGCTTTTAATATTTGTTAGGCAGCACCAGAGCAATGTTTAGTCTAAGGCTAATTTTGCCCAACTACTGAGGTAAAATCTTTCTGAGTAATCTATCAAGTGCCCCATGAATTACAAGGTGTTTCATCCTGGCTGGTGGAAACAGGAAGTACTCAAGCCCTGTGTAAGACTAGACACTGCCCCACCACCACTCCCCATGCCGCAGCCTACAAATTCTCTTCAGGCAGTAAGCTAGCGCAATTGAGTGCTCACCTAATTTGTTTCCTGTGACACAGGGATCAGTGTCCTTCACTGTCAGATATACAGTGTCTTGAAAACCATTGTTTCGTATATTTTGTCTAGTTTTAAAGTTGTTTCAGGTCAGCGGGTAAATTTAGTCCCTTTTGCTCCATCTTGGTTAGAGGCTGAAGACTTGCTTCAGTATCATGTTTTACCCCCAAATTTAAGTTTTTTGAAGTGAAATGACTCATTTCCCAATCTTATTTCTTCTTTGGCTAGGCAAAAAGAAATTTCTCTGAACAAGCCTGTTGTTATGTTACTTTAGTGCTTTCAAACACACACACAGACATGTGTACGTATTATATGTATATGTATGTATATAAATGTATAATCTCATTTGATATTCACAGCATCCTTCTGAAACATATGGCAGTAGAACCCCCATATTATAAGCAAGTAAACTGAAGCTCTGAGAGTTTAAATGACTTTTTCTAAGTCATACAGTTACTATGCAGGGGAGTACTCATGTCTTCTATGACCAGATCCCTTTTTTTCCTTCATTATACCATGTGAATTGTTAACCTTTAAGGAAATGAGTTCAAATCCAACTTTTTTTCCTTTCACTCATCACTATCCCACTCCTCTCCAAAGAGGAACAATGATGATATGATTGATTAGGCTCCTGGGCCCTGGATGGATCTAGTTTTCTAAGTATAAAAGTTCTTAAGATAAATAAGCATAAGCCCAACTAAGACACTACTAACTTCTTGATCCAGTATAATCTATCCCTGAATAAGTCCCAACAAATTTTAGACATCAGGATAAGGAGCAAGGACCAGAAGAGATGGGATAAGACTGAAAATACAGGGTAGAACATGATTCAGGAATGGATCGATGACTGAGCTTGGCCACAGACTCACAGGCTAAGCAAACTCACAGGTCTGGAAGCTGCTAGTCAACTCAGGGTAGTGGTGAATTCAGATACTGAAGGCAAGAGGAAGGCTGTAGGTCACATGTGAGTAGAAGAGCCAGAGTCAGGGCACGCAAAGAATAAAGGTCAGGATAAAACAAGGGGCAGAATCCAGGTACACTCACAAGAACCAGCAGGAGGAAGACCTCCAAAGGTAGAGGAAGATTGGAAGTCTGAAATCAGGGAATCTGGAACCAGAAGATCCTTAGGAACTGAAGGATAAAATTAATAAGGGACAGAGATAGCAGTAACAAGAAAGGAACTCAAGCTAAGTCAATTTTGCTTTCTCCAGTCCCCAGCTTTGTTGTAGGCTCCTATTAGAGCCATCCTTTCTCTACATAAGTTCCTTGAGAGATATCTAGATGCAAGACGAAGCAAGGAGAACAAAGTAATGGTTTATTATTCTGTGAGATTTAACCTTTGAGTACAAAACTCAAGTGAGCATGGGCGGAGCACATTAGGTATTTATAACCTTTTTCCTGGGCTAGAGTCCCTAAGTGTCCCTCTTCCCCAAATGCAAACCCACATCTCAGAACTTTACTTTTCAAATGAGACATTAAGCCATTCCTATATCTTCTTCCCTGTATTCCAAAACTTGTCGGAAATTCTTCAGAGCTAGATTATACTGGACCAAGCAGTTAGCTCAGTTAAAGCATCACATCACTAATGCCAAGGTCAGATATTTAATCTTCTTTTGATCCACTTGGCCCAGTGCCTATTGATCACAGGGAGAATAAAAGGAGGGTATGTGGGTTAAATAGTAGAAACCTACCTTGCTATGGAGAGCACATCTTTAAGAACATGCCTGACTTTGGGTTAGCAATATCATCTCTGTGTAGGAAGGACACTGCGATAATTATTTACATGTATAAAACATGTAAATGAGTTTGAGTCCTGTCCAGAGGATACATATGCTGAAGCCACCCTTTAAATGCCAACATAAATACTTTGTGTGTGAGGAACTCCTGTTCAGGGAAAATGCCACTGGCATCTGAGAAGGAGATTTGAATTCCCTAAACCAGATTGTTCAAAGTATTGAAATATGCTGTCTTTTCAGTATAAAAGGAGCATGACTTTGATCATGATTATTTTCATTATGAATGATTATTTCTATTACACCATACCTCCAAGGGATGGTACCAAAGGACTTCCTGAATCTTCTAAAATCTATTTCTAGATATCATCAATGAAATGAATACTCAGATTACTCAGATTTTCTAATTAGTTGGAAGAAGACCTACATCGCCTTTAATATTTCTGGAACAGGAAAGCAAATGAAATTACAACAATGGCATGGTGTATGTTCCGGCTTAGAAAGTAGTACTTATTAATTCAGATAACAGAGAAGATTTTTTCCCACAACATTAAGTGAGCCCTGAGGGAAGGGACAATACTGATTAATGGCAAGCACAGACATCAGAAAAGTGTTTTCCAAGTATACCATGCATTCTGATTTACCAGCTAAGTCACAAAACAATCTTGGTTTGTAATTTCATGCTGGCATTGTGAATAAAAGTACTACTGCTGGTATAACAGCCAATGGTGTGTGTTGCAAAGCAGATCAATTTTTTAAATAAAAATTAATATTTCATCTAGTTCTTTGATGAAAGTTAGTACAAATCAATTACTTTCTATATTTAGGGACTCATTCTATTCAGTCAATCTACAAAAATTTGTCAATCATTTTTGACCTCAGATAACCTAACGTTCTTCACTGGCCAAAGAGACAATAGATTTTTGGAAAGTTTATGGGAGGTACTTTCATAAGAGAAGCTAAGTCTTTGGATTTAATATAGAGCCTTTTGGTGAGCCACTTAACCTCACTAAGTCTCCATTTACTCATCTGAAATGGTAAAATAGAGCTAATAATATAGGGCTGACCTAGGTATGCTAAATAAGCTTTCATTTGCCCCTCCAGATACTTTCTTCCTGTTTCTCTACCCAGCTTTTTGGCCAGGAAGCTAACTTTGTATGGGCTGCATCAATGGACTTACTTGATTTCTGGACTCAAGTTGGGTTCATTCTTTTGTGTGTGTGTGTGGCTGCGTTGGGTCTTCGTTGCTGCAGGCAGGCTTTTTCTCTAGTTGTGGCGAGCAGAGGCTACTCTTCATTGCGGTGCACGGGCTTCTCATTGCAGTGGCTTCTCTTGTTGCGGAGCACAGGCTCTAGGGAATGCAGGCTTCAGTACTTGTGGCACATGGGCTCAATAGTTGTGGCTCACGGGCTCTAGAGCACAGGCTCAGTAGTTGTGGTGCATGGGCTTAGTTATTCCACAGCACGTGAGATCTTCCAGGACCAGGGCTCGAACCTATGTCCCCTGCATTGGCAGGCAGATTCTTAAACACTGTGCCACCAGGAAAGTCCCTAAGTTGGGTTCATTCTATGGGAGGCACTGAAAGGATGACAGAGGTCCTCAAGAGAATGAGGTCAGGGCTTTTATTCCCCCTAGCTCCCTCCCTCCTAGCTTATCCTGAGTTGGCTGCATCCTTTTACCTAGAGTAAGAGTCCCTTTACCCCTACCTGATAGCCCTCTCCAAATAGTTACACTCTCTACTCTCTCCTCTTTCCCCTTCAGGCCTAGGGCCCTAGAAGCTTAGGAGTGATAATGGCTACCAGCTAAGAGAGCTTCAACATCACTTGTTGGTTTCCCTTTAACCTTATGGCCACACCTATTAATATATTTCCATTATTAAACTCTCCTCCGTTATTCCAATTGAGAATGTTATTCCTGCCGGCACCATGACTGAATACTGTAGGCCACAGGTTATCTGCAGGACTAAATGAAAGGTCATAGTGAAAAATATAAAGCATATACAAATATTGTCTTATATTTTTATTAGAAGTCAGGTGCTAAAAAATAAATTGGCCAGTGAAAAAGATCCAGGTAGATCTAAAGCATGAGGTTATAGGAATGCAAGAGATTTCTGTGCATAAATTTTGTATCCTGCTACTTCACCAAATTCATTGATTAGCTTTAGTAGGTTTCTGGTAGCATCTTTAGGATTCTCTATGTATAGTATCATGTCATCTGCAAACAGTGACAGTTTTACTTCTTCTTTTCCAATTTCGATTCCATTTGTTTCTTTTTCTTCTCTGATTGCCGTGGCTAACACTTCCAAAACTATGTTGAATAATAGTGGTGAGAGTGGGCAACCTTGCCTCGCTCATAATCTTAGAAGAAATGGTTTCAGTTTTTCGCCACTGAGAATGATGTTTGCTGTGGGTTTATCATTTATATGGCCTTTATTATGTTGAGGTAGGTTTCCTCTATGCGTACTTTCTGGAGAGTTTTTATCATAAATGGGTGTTGAATTTTGTCAAAAGCTTTTTCTGCATCTATTGAGATTATCATATGGTTTTTATCCTTCAGTTTGTTAATATGGTGTATCACATTGATTTGCATATACTGAAGAATCCAGCTCAAAATCAAAAAGAAAAAACAACCCAATCCAAAAATGGGCAGAAGACCTAAAGACATTTCTCAAAAGAAGACATACAGATTGCCAACAAACACATGAAAGGATGCTCAACGTCACTAATCATTAGAGAAATGCAAATCAAAACTTCAGTGAGATATCACCTCACACCGGTCAGAATGGCCATCATCAAAAACTCTACAAACAATAAATGCTGGAGAGGGTATGGAGAAAAGGGAACCCTCTTGCACTGTTGGTGGGAATGTAAATTGATACAGCCACTATGGAGAACAGTATGGAGGCTTCTTAAAAAAGTACAAACAGAACTACCATACGACCCAGCAATCCCACTACTGGGCATATACCCTGAGTAAACCATAATTCAAAAAGAGTCATGTACCACGATGTTCACTGCAGCACTATTTACAATAGCCAGGACACGGAAGCAACCTAAGTGTCCATCGACAGATGATGGATAAAGAAGATGTGGCACGTATATACAATGGAATATTACTCAGCCATAAAAAGAAATGAAATTGAGTTATTTGTAGTGAGGTGGATGGACCTAGAGTCTGTCATACAGAGTGAAGTAAGTCAGACAGAGAAAAACAAATACCATATGCTAACACATATATATGGAATCTAAAAAGAAAAAAAATGGTTCTGAAGAACGTAGGGGCAGGACAGGAATAAAGACGCAGACATAGAGAATGGACTTGAGGACACGAGGAGGGGGAAGGGTAAGCTGGGATGAAGTGAGAGAGTGGCATGGACATATATACACTACCAAATGTAAAATCGATAGCTAGTGGGAAGCAGCCACATAGCACAGGGAGATCAGCTCGGTGTTTTGTGACCACCTAGAGGGGTGGGATAGGGAGGGTGGGAGGGAGATGCAAAAGGGAGGGGATATGGGGATATATGTATACGTAGAGCTGATTCACTTTGCTTTACAGCAGAAACTAACACACCACTGTAAAACAATTATACTCCAATAAGGATGTTTAAAAAAATTAAAGCATGAGGTTAAAACAAAATTTGTCCAGATTGTAACCAGTCAACTTACAAAAGTTAAGTTGCCAGGGCTGAAAAAACTGATAGGGAGTAAGCAGAAAGACAAACATACATGAGGTAGCCATTCGAATAAGACATGAAGCAGTGAAAACTCTCAAATAAGATAGAAGAGGGATGTGACAGGGCATAACCCAGGACAGCCTCCAAAAGCAACCCGCTACCCTTGTCCCCAGTCTCTGAGTAACATTGTACTGCTACCATTGAGGGAACAGAGGATAATTTTTCCTGTAAAGCCCAGGCCTTGGATTTCATTTCTCCAGTAGTTTCTGTGCCCCACGTTGTCCACTACAATAGAGCATATCCATAGTCAGTTTAAGTGCATTCACTATTTTTCTTCATTTCAGTGCAATTTTGGGATAAAACTGCTCTTTAGTCTCCTCTAGATCGTCCCTGTTTCACCATTTTTATATTCTACAGCTCATCCTCTGACCCTTTGGGTTACTTGTCTTTATTGTTCATTCATACTCTTCCACCTCCAGAGGGTTGAGCCAGTTTCCTCTTATACATAAATGCTTGATGAAGCAGAGGCTTTGCCTATTCTGGGCCCAGACCCACCCTCACCTTCAAGTTAACATTGTTCTCCTTGAAGCTTTGTGAATCCCAAGTCAGCATCCCTGGACTATGCCTGCTGAAATTTTCTGAACTAGACCATCCTCTTCCCAGTAACCAGAAGCCAATCTCTTTCTTCCCTCAACCCTGGCAGCTGCTTCAGTCCCACGATCACTCAATCCCTGAGGAGCTTCAAGACCTGACAATTATTCTCTTCAAGCTGCTATCTCTTTGACAATTCTTCCCCTCCCCCCAGCCCTTTTGTACCACCAGAAGCTCACAAACTCTCAAACCTCTTTAGAAGATGTCTCTCCTAGATAATATGAACAATACAACAATCACAATCCACAACGCAACTATAAGTCAGTTTCTCTGGCCCCAGACAGACAGCAGCTACTGCCACAACTACATATGAATTTGAGGGAGAGGGACTCTGCCAGGGAACATGGAGAAAAATCAGGTTTTTGTAGTGTAAGTCACACGTCACAAAGAGAGCTAGGTGGCTCTATAAACTAAAGTAGAAGCATGCTGCTCAGCATTGCTAATTATCAGAGAAATTCAATGAGGTACTACCTCACACTGGTCAGAATGGTCATCATTAAAAAGTTTACAAATAATAAATGCTGGAGAGGGTGTGGAGAAAAGAGAGCCTCCTACACTGTTGGCGGGAATGTAAATTGGTGCAGCCACTATGGAGAACAGTATGGAGGTTCCTCAAAAAACTGAAAATAGAGTTACCATAAGATCCAGCAATCCCACTCCTGGGCATATATCCAGAAAAGATGAAAATTCTAATTCGAAAAGATACATGCACCCCAATGTTCACAGTGACACTATCTACAATAGCCAACACAGGGAAACAACCAAAGTGTCCATTGACAGATGAATGGATAAAGAAGATGCGGTACACATCTGCAATGGAATATTACTCAGCCATAAAAAAGAACAAAATAATGTCATTTGCAGCAACATGGATGGACCTACAGATTGTCATACTAAGTGAAGCAAGTCAAAGACAAATATCTTATGATATCACTTATATGTGGATCCTAAAATATGACACAAACGAACTTACTTACAAAAGAGAAACACACTCATAGACATAGCAAACAAACTTATGGTTACAAAAGGGGAAAGGGAGGAAGGGAGGAATATACTAGGATTATGGGATTAAAAGATACAACCTACTGTACATAAAAGAGATAGCAACAAGGATTTATTGTACAGCACAGAGAATTATACCTAATATCTTATAATAACCTATAATGAAATATAATCCTCAAAAAATAAGAATCACTATGCTGTACACCTGAAACTAACACAATACTGTAAATCAACTATACTTCAGTAAAAATAAATTAAAAAATAATAAAACAATTAAAAAAGAAATAGAGATCTGTGAAGCAAAATCTGTAAGCTTGATATTTTTCATAACTGAGTGCACTGTTGGGCAGCATAAAGCTGAAGGCTGAATGGGTTGAAGTACCAGAATGCAGACCCCAAAGCTGGTAGAGCAACTGGAAATTAGAAAATTGAGAGAAAATCCCTATAATCAAGAATATTACAGGGACTTCCCTAGTGGTGCAGTGGTTAAGATTCCACGCTCCCAATGCAGGGGGCCCAGGTTTGATCCCTGGTCTGGGAACTAGATCCCACATGCATACCACAACAAAGAAGCCGGTGAGCCGCAACTAAGGAGCCTGTGAGCTGCAAATAAGGAGCCCACCTGCCACAACTAAGACCCAAAGCAACCAAATAAATAAATATTGAAAAAAAAGAATATCACAGAGAAGGTGAGCTCCATTTCTGCCTACATCCTTGCCATTCACCAAATTTTGCAGGCACAAGGGAGAGTCACACGGAGCCATCCTAAAAGAGCAACAGTGGGAAGGCATAAGAACAGAGCATAGGTATCAGCAACTATATCCCTTGGGGAGAAAAGGTTTACAAGTTGAATTCAGTTAACTTTACATTAGAAAAAATGATAATCTTCAGAAGAACATGAGATAGAGTTGCTATAACATACTATCTATGATAACCAGTTTTTAACCAAAAATCACTAGACATGCAAAGGGACAAGCAAGTGTGATTCATAGTCAGAGAAAAAAAGTCAGCCAATAGAAACTGACTCCAAGAGAGTCCAAATGTTGAATTTTTTTTAACATCTTTATTGGAATGTAATTGCTTTACAATGCTGTGTTAGTTTCTGCTGTATAACAACGTGAATCAGCTATACGTATACATATATCCCCATATCCCCTCCCTCTTGCGTCTCCCTCCCACCCTCCCTGTCCCACCCCTCTAGGTGGTTACAAAGCACCAAGCTGATCTCCCTGTGCTATGCGGCTGCTTCCCACTAGCTATCTATTTTACATTTGGTAGTATATATATGTCAATGCTACTCTATCACTTCATCCCAGCTTACCCTTCCCCCTCCTCGTGTCCTCAAGTCCATTCTCTATGTCTGCGTCTTTATTCCTGTCTGCCCCTGGGTTCTTCAGAACCATTTTGTTTTAGATTCCATATATATGTGTTAGCATATGGTATTTGTTTTTCTCTGTCTGACTTACTTCACTCTGTATGACAGACTCTAGGTCCACCCACCTCACTACAAATAACTCAATTTCCTGTCTTTTTATGGCTGAGTAATATTCCATTGTATATATTTGTGCCACATCTTCTTTATCCATTCATCTGTGGATGGACACTTAGGTTGCTTCCATGTCCTGGCTATTGTAAATAGTGCTGCAATGAACATCGTGGTACATGTCTCTTTTTGAATTATGGTTTCCTCAGGGTATATGCCCAGTAGTGGGACTGCTGGGTCATATGGTAGTTCTATTTTTAGTTTTTTAAGGAACATCCATACTGTTCTCCATAGTGGCTGTACCAATTCACATTCCCACCAACAGTGCAAGAGGGTTCCCTTTTCTCCATACTCTCTCCAGCATTCATTGTTTGTAGAGTTTTTGATGATGGCCATTCTGACCGGTGTGAGGTGATACCTCACTGTAGTTCTGATTTGCACCAAATGTTGAATTTATCAGACAAAGACTTCAAAGCAGATAATATAAACATGTTCAAAGACTTTTTAAAAATATGTTCAGAAATTGAAGAAAAATGTTTCAGTGAACAGATAAGGAATCTCAAGACACATGAAAAATTTTAAAAAGGAAATTGTAGAGCTAAAATAACTTGCTAGATGAACTCTGTTATCAGATTAGAGATATCAGAATAAAGAATTCATAAACTTCAAAATAAATCACTCAATCCAAAGAACAGGGAGAAAAAAAAGACTGAATGTTAATACAAAGAACCTCAGAGACCTGTGGACGATATGAAGCAGTTCAACAAGAGTATAATCATAATCCCAGAAAAGGAGAGGTAGAAAAAAGAGAATTTAAAAATATTTAAAGAAACAATAAACAAAAATTTACCAGATTTGGAGTAAAATATAATTTACAGAACCAAGAAATTCAACAAACTCCAAACAGGAAAAAAAAAAAACACAAAGAAACTACTCCTAGATACCACATGGTCAATCAGCTGAAAGCGTAAGATGAGAGGAAAGTCTTGAAAGCAGCAAGAAAATAAGAGACTTTACTAACTTAGTTCTGGTTGCTATAACAGAATTCCATAAAAAAAAGAATACCATAGACTATATAGCTTAAACAAAGATTTATTTCTCACAGTTCTAAAGTCTGAGAAGTCCATGATCAAGGTGTCAGCAATTTATTTCTGATGAGAGCCTTCTTCCTGGTTTGCAGAAAGCTTCCTTCTCGCTGCATCCTCACATGGCAGAGAGAAACAGGGCACTGGTCTCTCCCTCTTCTCATAAGGACACTAATCATATTGTGGGGGCTCCACTCTTATGACCTCATCTAATCCTAATTATCTACCAAAGGCCCCACCACCTAATATTATTGCATTGGGAATTAGAGCTTTAAAATATGAACTGGGGGAGGACACACTCAGTCCATAGCAGACGTGTTTCATACAGAAGTACAGATGTAAGATTAGTAGTTTGCATCTCACGAGAAATTACAAAAGCCATTGGAACAACATATTCAAAGTGCCGAAGGGAGAAACAAAAAGTGCCAACCAAGAATTCTATATCCAGGAAAGTTTCATTCAGTAAAAGAAAGATAAATAAAGACATTTTCAGAAAAACAACAAATGAGTGAATTTATTATCAGCAGACCTACACTACATAAAATGTTGAAGATATTTTTTTCATCTGAAAGGAAATGACACTAGATTCCAGCTCCCAGAAATGGTAAATATGTGTTTAAGTAGAAAGATTATTTTTCTCCTTTTAATTTCTTTAGCAGACATATAATTGTTTAAAGTGAAAATTATGACACTGTATTGATGGGTTTATAATATCTGTTCATGTAATATATGTTTGCATGTATATCAATACCAACACTAAGAAAGGGAGGAATGCAAATATACTACTGTAATTTTCTTATACTTTACCTGAAGTAATTCAATATTAAATCTAAATAGGTTATATTAAGTTTAAGATGCATGTTATAAATCCTAGAGCAACAATTTAACAGGACTGCAATGGAAAATAGCTAAAATGTCAATACAAGAATTAAAATAGCCAAAACAATCTTGAGAAAGAAGAACAAAGCTGAAGGTATCACACTCCCTCTTTCCAACTATACTACAAAGCTACAGTCTTCAAAACAGCATGGTACTGGCACAAAGACACATAGATCAATGGAAGAAAATAGAGTCCAGAAATAAACCCTCACATATATGGCCAACTAGTCTGACAAAGGAGGCAAGAATATACAATAGGGAAAAGAAAGCCTCTTCAATGAATGGTGTTCAGAAAACAGAACAGCTACATGCAAGAGAATGAACTTAGACCAACATTTTCTCACACCAAATACAAAAATAAACTCAAAATGGATTAAAGAGTTAAATCTAAGACCTTAAACCATAAAACTTCTAGAAGAAAGCATAGGCAGTACGCTCTTTGACATTGCTCTTAGCAATATATTTGTGGATCTGTCTCCTCAAGCAAGGAGAACAAAAGAAAAAATAAACAAATGGGACTACATTAAACTTAAAAGCTTTTGCACAGTGAAGGAAACCAGCAACAACACAGAAAAGCAGCCTACTAAATTGGAGAAGGTATTTATAAATCATATATCCAATAGGGGGTTAATATCCAGACTATATAAAGAACTCATACAACTCAATATAAAAAAATCAAACAACCCAAATTAAAAATGGACAGAGGACCTGAATAGACATTTTTTCCAAAGAAGACATACAGATGGCCAACAGACACATACAAAGATGCTCAACATCACTAATCAGCAGGGAAGTGCAAATGAAAACCTCAATGTGATTACCACCTCACACGTGTCAGAATGGCTATCATTAAGAAGACAAAAAATAACAAGTTTTGGTGAGGATGTGGAGAAAAGGGAACACTCGTGCACTGTTGGTGGGAATGTAAATTAGTGCAGCCACTATGGAAAACAGGTTCCTCAAAAAATCAAAACTAGGACTACCATATGATCCAGCAATTTCACTTTGGGGTATTTACCTGAAAATAAAAACATTAATTCAAAGAGATATATGCACCCCTATGTTCACTGAAGCATTATTTACAACAGCCAAGATATGGAAGCAACATAAATGTCCTTCATTAGACAAACAGATAAAGAAGATGTAGTATATATATACAATGGAATATTACTCAGCCATAAAAAATGAAATATTGCCATTTGTGACAATATGGATGGATCTAGAGTGTATTATGCTAAGTGAAATAAGTCAGATAGAGAAAGACAAATACCACATGATCTCACTTATATGTGGACTCTAAAAAACAAACGAAATGAAAACAGACTCACAGATACAGAGAACAAACAGATGTTTGCCAGAGGGGAGGAGAGGTTGGGTGAAATAGGTGAAGATGGTTAAGAGGTACAAACTTCCAGTTATAAAATAAATAGGCCATGAGGATGTAATATACTGCATGAGGAATATGGTCAATAATATTTTAATAACTTTATATGGGCACAGATGGTTACTAGACTTATCGTGATGATCATTTCTTATGTAAATGTCGAATCATTATGCAGTACACCTGAAACATAATATTGTAAGTCAACTATGTTTCAATTAGAATAATTAAAATAAAATAACAAAAGATACATTTAATTAGTGTGAAATGAAGAATGGAGGAACAAAAAGAGATGAAACAAGTAATAAAAAATAGTAAATTGCAAGCCTACATATAACCATATCAATAACTACATTAAATGCAAATAGATGAACTAAATCCTCCAGTCAAATTGCAGCGATTGTCAGATTAAAGAAAAAAAAAACATATACTCTGACACAAGTAGACTAAAAGTAAAAGGCTGGAAGAATATACCATGAAAATATTAAGCATAAGAAAGCTGGAGTGAATACATTAATATCAGACAAAATAAAGTTCAAGACAAAGAATATTACAATGACAAAAGAGTTAATAGGGCTTCCCTGGTGGCACAGTGGTTGAGAGTCCGCCTGCCGATGCAGGGGACACGGGTTCGTGCCCCGGTCCAGGAAGATCCCACATGCCGCCGAGAGGCTAGGCTCGTGAGCCATGGCCGCTGAGCCTGCGCGTCCAGAGCCTGTGCTCCGCAACAGGAGAGGCCACAACAGTGAGAGGCCCACGTACCTCAAAAAAAAAAAAAAAGTTAATACAAGGTGGGTGAAAGATGGGCAAAATGAGCGAAGGTGGTCAAAAGGTATAAACTTCCACTTATAAAGTAAATGTCATGGGGATATAGTGTACAGCATGGTGACAAACAATACTGTACTGGATATCTGAAAGTAGCTAAGAGTAGATCTTAAAAATTCTCACCACAAGAAAAAGAATTTTAACTATGTGTGTGGTGATGAATGTTAACTAAACTTATTGTGGTAATCATTTTGCAACATACACATATATCAAATGATTATGTTATACACCTTAAACTTATACAACGTTATATGTCAATTATATCTCAATTTTTAAAAACCATTTGAAAAAGAATTAATACATTAGGAATACATAAAAATTATAAATATATATGAGCTTTAAAAACCAAGAGTTTGAGGGCACAGTGGCATGAGGGAATGTTTTGAGATGAAAGATACGTTCTATATTATGATTGTGATGGTGGTTACATCACAGTATACATTTTAAGACATCAAATTTTTCACTTAAAATTGATAAATGTTAATGTTTACACCTTAATGAAAAATAATGAAATTAAAAGCAAAAAAATTCAATATAAACATAATATATGTGAGTATGTAAGTTAGCCTTGAATGTATACACTGAGAGACAGCTGGTTTTCATTTGGAGTATCCTAATCAGAAATCTTCACTCCAGGGGAGATTAGTTAGTGTTTGAAGGACCCTAATCAGGAATCCACACCCTTTATGTGACTACGGCAAGTGCTTTTAAAATCTTATCCAGATATGCACCCAAGTGTTCATTATTAAGCATAAGCGCTATTAGAAATAAACAATTTTATGGAGAAATTAATCATGTTGAAGAAAGATTAAACAGGTACCTCTGTCCTGACATGAACAAGGTATAACAATCTGGCAAATCCATCAGTCTAACAACTATGAAGAGAACCCTGAATATGTCTGTTTCCAGCTTAAGAGAGAACTCTGTCACTGTTCCAGCTAGAAAACTGACTAATCATACCACAAGAATGTTAGTTCCATCCTCCTCAGAATGAAACTTTCATGCAAAGTGCTTGCTGGAAAATCTAAAAGGACAGAGAATGGGATGCTATGTTGGTTTTTCTGCCTGCTTCCTAGTGAATATCTGTACTTGATGCAGACTTTAAGCTGAGACTTGCCATCATTGTTATATACTACCCAGTAGTATGTTGGGGGTAAGCATATTCCTGCCACCTCCAATTGTCAGGAGCCAGTGATACTGTGGATAGCCAGAGAAGCTTAAATCAGTTCATAGCAGCATCCCATTTTATCCAGAAGAAAACCTCATGTTCCTTCTTTGCTGCTATAACTCAGGTAGTTTAAAATAATGTAAGTTTCTTATATCAACAAGTTCCTAGATCTAAGCTTTCCACTCAATTTCCCTGACTTCTCTAGTAAAAGCCTCTTTTCTTCTGGCTCTTGATCACAAAGGCTATACCACAGGCAATTTAAAGGGAACAATTATCACTGTGATTTTAGGTGTTTTTGACTGTTACAATATTAAACTCTGCATGAAATCCTATGAACAGCATGTCTACAAGCAATAATGTTGAAGCAGGACTGTGCAAAGGACACTGATTACTCTTGATCATGGCTGCATGTTTTGTAAATATAAAGTTTTATTGGAACATAGCAACACCCATTCATTTATGTATCGCGCACGGCTGCTTTCGTGCTATAATGGCAGATTTGAGTAGCTGAGACAGAGACAGAGACCACATGGCCTGCAAAGCCAAAAATATTTTCTATCTGGCCCTTCACAGAAGTTTGCCAACTCATGAACTAGAACAGTGTCACTTCTAAATCAGTAATTGCTATGTTTGACTACATAAGAATCACCATTAATTTCTTTCTTTATATTTGCTAGTTCCCCCATTTTAGATTCTTTTTTTCTGAAAATTCCTTCTGAATTTTTTAATGCTTTGTCCATTTATTCTAAACTTTTCTCACTTTTGAATAACTACTTAAAATTTCCTCTTCTTACCACTTCAGTTATGTTCTATATCTTTGAATGTATACTGTTCTCATTTTTGTTCATTTCTAAATAGTTTGTAAATTTATCTTGATTCCCTCTTTAGCCTAAGATTTATTTTAAAAGTTGTTTTGCAGATTCTAAGTAGATAGGACTATTTTTTGATATACTTTCTTTACTTATTTGTTATCGCATTACATTTGAGTCAGAGAATTTGGCCTGTATGATTTTTACTTTTGGAGATTTGTAGATCCTTTGTAGCTTAACATGTAGTCAATATTTGAGACATTTCCATGTGAGTTTGAAAATAATTCGTATGCTGTTTTTTTATTTTTATTTACTTTGTTCATTTATTTTTGACTGCGTTGGGTCTTCCTTGCTGCACGCGGGCTTTCTCTAGTTGCGGCAAGTGGGGGCTACTCTTTGTTGCAGTGAGTGGGCTTCTCATTGTGGTGGCTTCTCTTGCTGCGGAGCACAGGCCCTAGGCACGCAGGCTTCAGTAGTTGTGGCACATGGGCTCTAGAGCACAGGCTCAGCAGTTGTGGCGCACGGGTTTAGTTGCTCCACGGCATGTGGGATCTTCCCGGACCAGGGCTTGAACCCATGTCCCCTGCATTGGCAGGTGGATTTTTAACCACTGAGCCACCAGGGAAGCCCTGTATGCTGTTTTTTGAGTACAAGGTTGTCTATATATATATATTTATTAGATCAAATTTCTTAACTATATTATTCAAATTCTTTATAGTCTTACATATTTTGTCTACTAGAACTGCCATGTTATGAGAAATATGTTTGTTTTAATACGTTTGGGCTGCTACCAGAAAACATACCATAGAGTAGATGGTTTAAACAACAAACAGTTATTTCTTACAGTTCTGGAAGTTGGGAAGTTCAAGGTCAAGGTGCTAGCAGATTCACCGTTTGGTAAGGGCCTGCATCCTGGTTCACAGACAGCCATTGTGATATAATAAGAAATATACACTTTGGTTGTTATCCCAAGCTCCTGACCAGAGCTCCCAAAGTTTTTGTAATTTCCTGAGCAATAAAGGTGCTAGGAGAATCTTTTGTTCTAATATTTGAACTTAGTATTTGAACTTAGTTCCTGACACAGAGATCCTAAATCCCTTGGAATTCCCTGAGTGACAAGAGCATCTTTTTTTTCTAATAAGGTGACTCTTGGTGGGCTCTTAGATAGCTCCTGTATGGGGGTGGGTCACCAGGGAGACCAAGCCATGATTAGAAGCTTAGAACGTTCAGCTCCAACCCTCATCTTCCCGGGAGGGGACAGGGGCTAGAGATTGAGTTAATAATCAATCATGCCTACCTGATAAAGCTTCCATAAAAATCCTGAAAGTACTGAGTTCAGAGAGCTTCCAGGTTGGTGAACACATGGAGGTGCTGGGAGGGTGGTACACCTGGAGAGAGCATGGAAAATCTCTGCACCTCTCCCTGACACCTTGCCCTATGCATCTCTTCCATCTGGCTGTTCCTGAGTGGTATCCATTTATAATAAACTGGTAATCTAGTAAGTAAACTGTTTTCCAGAGTTCTGTGAACCAGTCAAACAAACCCAAGGAGGGGGTCAAGAGAACCTTAAATTTATAACTGGATGTCAGAAGAACCAGAGGCCCAGATTTGCAACTGGCATCTGAAGTGGGGGGGCAGTCTTGTGGAACTGAGCCCTTATCCTGTGGATCTGACACTGACTCCGGGTAGACAGTGTCAGAATTGAATTGAATTATAAAACACCCAGCTGGTGTCTGCAGAGAATGGAGAATTCCTTGGTGTAGGAAAAACCCACACACATTTCTTGGCCCTAAGTGTGAGTGTAGTATACTAGAGAGTGAAGGAACAGAGTTTTTCCATTCAGCCATCTTCTTGCTGTGTCCTCACATGGGGGAAGGAACAAGGGAACTCCCTGGAGTATCTTTTATAAGGGCACTAATTCCATTCATGAAGGTGCCACCCTAGTAATCTAATCACTTCCCAAAGGTTCCCCTACCTCCAAACACCATCACACTGGAGGGTTAGGGTTTCAACATATGAAATTTAAGGAGACACAATTTCCGCTTTTGCTGGAAGCCTGTAGAAGAATATGACATCTTCAGTGAGAAATTTCTCGGTTGCTATCAAAATATAAAATATGCATACTTTTGGACCCAGCATTATGTGTGCATACAAAGAAACAAGGACAAAGATGTTTATTGCTGCATTATTTTTAGTTGTAAAAAGTGGGAAACAGGGCTTCCCTGGTGGCGCAGTGGTTGAGGGTCCGCCTGCCGATGCAGGGGACACGGGTTCATGCTCCAGTCGGGAGGATCCCACATGCCGCAGAGCCGCTAGGCCCGTGAGCCATGGCCGCTGAGCCTGCACGTCCAGAGCCTGTGCTCCGCAACGGGAGAGGCCACAGCAGTGAGAGGTCCGCGTACCGGAAAAAAAAAAAAAAAGAAAGAAAAAGTGGGGAACAACCTAAATGTTCATCAATTGTTAAATAACCATCTAATCTATATTATGCAGTAGTTAAAAGAAATGAAGTAGGTCTGTATGCACTGACATGGAAAGGTCTCCAAAGCATGTTGTTCAGTGAGGAAAAAAAGTTGCTAAACAATTTTTATGCTATGATCTCAATAATGTAACCAAACGAATTTGTAAGTACACATATATGTAAATCCATAGGGAATGGATTATAAAGATTCACATCAAACTGATGACAATGTTTACTTCAGGAAGGAGTACTTGAACGGTTTACTTTCTGTACTTACGACCTGAATCATTCCCAGTGGAAATATATTTGTATATTACTTTTGTAATTTTTAAACACAATAAAATTTTAAACACTAAATAAACTAGCCAATGAGAAGGCAAAGGGCAGGGGACTGCTGTTTCTCATTATAAGGCTTTGAATAATATTTGATTTTTAAAACTATGCACATGCTTTAATTTAATGAAAAAAGTAAAAGTAAAGGTTTAAAATGCATTTAAAATATACTTTTACTTAAGGCCTCATAGCAATAAGTGGCAGAGTTGGCCTTCAAATCAAGGTTGTGTTAACAGCCTGTAAAGAAAGAAAGAAAAAAGAAAAAGGTTTAATCTAGTAATGCATTATAATTAAGTACTACTTTAGCTTTTACTTATATTAAGAGAAAGATGATTATGGTTCCATAATAATTTATATAATAATCTATAAGGAGTAATCTAATTTTAAAGTTTTTAATTAAGCCCTTATCCACAAAATCACCCTGAGTGTTTTCTTCCTTAGTCCTCTAAATTTGGCCCTAAAACTGGTGCAGTTAGGGTTAGCATGGTGTCATCCTGCCTGTTAATTTTCAAGAATGATTCTTTTGCATGAGTTATTAGCAGCGGTCTACTTTAAACATACTGTCTGCTAATCTATATCTCACTTTGAGTCCATCAGATTTAGATGAGAAAGACAATCTGTTTTGCTTTGGAGTTTGTGTATTTTTCTATGTATGAGGACATTCTTGTTTCTACATATCTTTATTTACAGATCAGCATGTGTTTTTGGAAGTCCTTGAGTATGAGATCACATGGTTTTGATTTTCCATTTTTATAAAATTTTTTTGTTTTTTAGTTTCTGTACTGTAGATGAACAGTTAATGAGAAATTACCATCTTTGTTTTTAAAATGCATGAAGCAAGTTTATTCCTAAAATTTAAGAAATTAAAATATACCAAAGAGAAAGAACTTTATAAATCTTACCTTCAAAGATAGTATCTTTGTTATCATTTCAAATCCCTTATACTAGAGCACACAATGCAAAGGAAGTTAGAACTTAATGTTTAAGAAAATTGCCCAGTCCTGGGCCAGGAAAGTAGAGTGATAGTCACTGAAGCTGTTTAAGAATTTAGAGCTTAAAATAAAAACAATGTCTAATATTTAGTGAGCATGTATGATGTACCAACCTCTTTTATATGGATTTTCTCTCTGACTCTTACAACAACTCTCTGAAGTAGGTACTACTATTATCCCCATTCTATAGAAGACAAAACTGAGGTTCAGAAATATTAAAGATTTATACAAAATCACACATCTAGGAAATAGTAGATTCAGGTTTTGATCCCAGAGCCGAACCTCATAATCACAGTTTTATCCAAATTTAGATTCAGATATCAGAGAATCTAGATGGCAACTCATCATGAGATATGTGCACTGTGAACCTTCATGGTACCCATTACATCACTGGCATCACTTATAAGTAAATGAAATGACAAGAAATTAGTACTCAATGCCTTCACACAGACACCCCTCCAAATTAAAGGTGCAGGGGGTTCTTTTGAAGCTGTCACAGACAGGTGTTTAGGAACCATATTCTGAATTTTTTCTTTGGATGTCAGTATTTGGGATTGCTTTTACTGCAATGCTTGCTGGCATTAAGACATCGGCCTGTATTAAAGGATAAGAATAGAAAACTGCATTTCATTAGTACAAAGAAATTATTCTCTTTACAAGTATCCAAAGAATAATTCTCAGAGATGCCAGTAATCTAAAAAGCTGACCTTCTCTTGAAAAAGGAATTTGCTTGCATCTTATGAGATAATATGATTAATTTATTTGGTTAGGTTTTCCTCTTTTCCTCTAACCTCTGGGAAGCTTAAAATCAAATCACCATCTCACCTCTAAGAATTGCTTATGACATTTCCACGTGATGATCTTATTCTTGGTCATATTATTTTCTAGTCACTGAACACCTTTGTCGTAGTCCATCTGGGCTGCTATATAACAAAAATACCACAGACCAGGTGGCTTAAATAACAAACACTTATTTCTCACAGTTCTGGAGGCTAGAAGTCTAAGATCAAGGCACTAGCAGATTCAGTGAGGACCCATTTCCTGGTTTACAGAAGATCATCTTCTCCCTGTGTCTTCACATGGCAGAAGGGGCAAGGGAGCTCCCTGGAGTCTCTTTTATAAGGGAACCAATCTTTTCCATGAGGGCTTCACCCTTAAGACCTAATCACCTCCCAAAAGCTCCACCTCCAAATACTATCACACTGGGGTTTAGGTTTCAACATATGAATTTGGGAGGGGCATAGAAATTCAGTCTATGACAATCTTCAATATTTATTTTTATCCCTTTGCAGTATGTTAGTTAAGACTCCTTTAATTAAAAGTACCAGAGGGCTTCCCTGGTGGCGCAGTGGTTGAGAGTCCGCCTGCCGATGCAGGGGACGCGGGTTCGTGCCCTGGTCCGGGAAGAAAAAAAAAAACAAAAAGAGAAATAAAAGTACCAGAAAGCCTTCTCACCACAAAAAATAAATGATAAATATATGATGTGATGAAGACATCAGCTAACAACTATGGTGGTAATCATTTTGTAGTATATATCAAACCAACACATTGAACACCTTAAATTTACACAATGTTGTATGTCAATCATATCCCAATAAACCTGGAAAAATAGTAATGTGTACTAAGCAACCTGGTACATAGTTTGTTGCCAATAAACATAGTTTCATTCCTATCTGAGATCTACAGGTACTAGCATCTACAAATAGTTCCTGTCTTTTGGTCACTGTGGCAACCCTAGGCAAGCTCATCAAAAAAGTAGAAGAAATCCAAACAACCTTAAGCCATGCCATATACACACATACAAACATGAGCCTTCACACAAATCCATTTTTATAACTGGGATATACAAGGCATGTTAGCTTAATTTCAGATGGGCCTATGATAGGGAAGTATAAAATATAGTTCACTAGCTCTCAACCAGGGACAACTTGGTCCTGCAAGGGGCATTATGCAACGTCTGAGCTTGGAAGGGGTGCTACTGGTACCTATAGCATGGAAGACAGAGATGCTGCTAACCACCCAAAAGGCACAGGACAGACCCCTACCACAAAGAATTGTCCAGCCCCAAATGTCAATAGTGCCATGATTGGGAAACCCTGTGTATAGTCACACTGATTAGTGACCAAGCTAAAGTAAATAGGGAGGAATTTAGGATAAAACATTCTAGAGACTGTGAAGCCAGGACAGTGATAGCTCTAGAATTACTATAAAGGAGTGGCTTAGAGGTGGCATTCTGATTGGAAGTGAAAACTTAGAGCTCAGTTTGCTTAACACTTTTGTTAAATTGGGTAAATATTAATAGTACCCACCAAAGAGTGGGACAGAGCCCTAAAGCTCCACTGAGTCCCACCTCTTTGTAGCACTCCTGAACCAGGAAGTTAAAATAGTTAACAACTTGGATTTTTAATTCCTATGGATTACAGGGGAAGAGGAGGAAGACAGCAAGGCCTGGACAGGGAAGCTGAAGACCTGTGTTCCAGTCTCACTTTATTTTGTATGACCCTGGGCAAGTCAATTTCCCTCATTGGGTTTCAGTTGCCTCCTGTGTAAACTGAGGAAATTTGGTTGCATCATTGCTAAGGCTCTTTCTACCTCTAACAGTTGTGAATCCGTGATTTCATTAATTGGGAGTAAACCAAAACAAAGCATAAGAACATTTTTTGGTGACTTATTTAGACATGTAATTCCTGAACATGGTCAGTCTTCGAGACAATTATCCTACAAGGTTGATGAAAATGGACTATACTTGCCTACTGCTAGTATGCAGATACAGTGGATTCCACTGCTGAGGATTTTATATAGGAACAAAAACAAGTTAGGTTTATTGTACTTCCTATTGTAGACTCACATAAGATAAAACCTTTGGTGATTGTAACATATAGTAATTTCAGAACTTTTTCAGGTGTCACACATTTACCTATTGTTTACAAAGAACAGTATAATTCAATAAATAGATCCATAGGTTTTTCTCCTCTGTAATTGTTTCTCCGTGTTTAATACATTTAGAGAAAGGGCTATGAAAAAGAAAGGTTTATAAGAGCTCCTCCATTGCTAGAGCACGGGAGTACTTCTTATCAGAAGCAAACTTTATCATTCCCCTTCCTGCAGGCTTAGTAATGGTTTCAATCTTTGAACAGGGCTTTATTTAGAATGTGAAATATTTAGCAGAAAAGATACAACGATATAGTTGAAGTGTTCAATACTCAATCCTAGGAGAGCAGAGAGGAGACCATTTGTCTTTTGTCACTTGTGCATAAAACTCTATTTCAAAGTCAAACATTTCAGGAGGGTTTAGGGAAAGCTTGGGACTGGTATTAGGTATACAAAGCACAAATTGCCCATATGGCTGTACAAGTTGTTCAGTGCACAAGGACACTTAGCAGGGAGAGCAAGTGGACGCTGAAATCCATAGTCCTTCCTCCATTCACCTTGGCAGGGCACTGTGTCTGTGGGGAGGGGGCCCTTTTCCAATTCAAACAAAGGCGCCATATACCATTAGGTAACAGAGATGCCTTCAGCAAAAACCAGTTGTAATGTAGTGTTGTAGAGTCTTACTCTAAACCACAATAGTGTAAATTCTTGAAATTGTTCAATTAACAAACTTGATGCAGGTAAAAGAAACAGTAGAGTGGGCTTAACCTGAAAATTCTCTGGGTGCAAGAACAATAATAAAAAATTGTCTCTGAATACTAGAAAGTCAAAAGACAAGCTAAAGCTATGTAGGGGAAGATTTTGAGGGAAGGAAGCAAATAACTTGGCAAAGTCCTGCTTCAGCCCTTGAGGAAATAATTAAATTTACAGAAAGTCGCCCACATCGTGTGGCCCAAGAGGTTATCAATTTGGATATCAGACATTCTGTTTTTGAAAGAGACGAATAATACATAAACAAGCCCCAATCCTCCTCAGGGCTTGTTCTAAAAAGCAACTTTTGGTCATGTCATTAGGTCAGTACATCCTCAAGCTAACTAAACTCTTACATCTGCTACACAAAGAGAATGTAGATTTACAACGATAAGCATTAAGAAACTGATGTGCCTTTTAAACCACCAAAGAGAAATAACTTTTATATTAGACCTAGTTTAGATTTTGTTATTCGCTTTGTCTCCCAAATCCATGACAATTGATAATCTAAGAGTGAGATACATGCCAACCCAGCATTAGCAAGAGGACAGGTGCCCAGGACCATTCTGCAGAATGTGTAACACGTATTACTGAAGATCAGAATAATGTCTAACTATTAAAACATTCTGTTTAGAAAGTTTTTCAAATGAAATGATTCTAATTACTGATTTTTCCTAATATTTCCTTAATTTAAAAAAAATTATAAGTATTCTTCAGCAAGTAGCTTAGTAATTTAAGAAAAATCTTGTTAAATGAAAGGTCTAGTGACATTCTGAAATAAACTTTCCTGACTTAGTTTGAATGAAAAGTCTGATTACTTTTAATCCATTACACAGCAGATTCATATTCTCCCCATGTTTATGTCCTTCTAAACAAGCAGGAAACTCAGATCACACAGTCAGCTAGCGCTCTATTTGCATTTTTGATTTGCATGATGAGGGCTGCATCACAGTTTGTGAATATCACATATTACATGAAACCAAAAAGGAGGCTACCCAAACCTGCAGGATGTGGCAGGCAATCAAGCAGCATAAAGGAGATAAATTGCAGGTCCTTTGAGAACAGACTCATTATGAGCTTTAACAAGCATCATTCTCAGTTATATCTATTTTAGTAATGTTAGCATGATATTCATTATTGCACTGTGAGCTGTTATGTTAGCTTGAGATTTACCAAAATGATAAATATTTTAGAGTAACATCTGAATAGTCACAAGGATTTGTTATGGTGCTCTCTATTCAATACTCCATCTCCTGCACATGGACAAAACAAGGGTATATTTTTGAGGTGAGCAAAGAGTAGAAAGAAAAATCAACATAATTAAATGCAAAGAGGGTCAATGAAATTATACAATGTCAGAGCTGAAGAGAACCTTAAATATCACCCAGTCTATTGTTTCTGCAAATATTTTAACCAAATGCTCCTACGGTAAAGAAAAGGTATTATGTAACCCCAGCAGCCTGCGAGTGCAGTCCTCAGAGACCAGGAGCATATCCGAAACATTTTTTGAAATGTCCTTTTTTATCATAAAATTTACTTTACCTCTGAGCCTCAATTTCCTCATCTGAAAAATGGTGATTATAATAGCATTTAGTCCCATTTATTTTTACTTTTATCGCCCTTGCCTGAGGAGACATTTCCAAAGAAACGTTGCTAAGGCCTATGTCAAAGAATATATTGCCTAGGTTTTCCCTTAGGAGTTTTATGGTTTCAGGTCTTACATTTAAGCCTTTAATCCATTTTGAGTTTATTTTTTATATGGTATAAGGAAGTGGTCCAGTTTTCCCAACACCACTTATTGAAAAGACTCTCTTTTACTCAGTGTATATTTTTGCCTCCTTTGTCATAATTGACCATGTAAGTGTGGGTTTATCTCTGGGCTCTCTATTCTGTTCCATTGATCTATGTATCTGTTTTTGTGCCAGTACCATGCTGTTTTGATTACTGTACCTTTGCAGTATTGTCTGAAGTCTGGGAGGGTTATGCCTCCAGCTTTGCTCTTTTTCCACAGGATTACTTTGGCAATTCTGGGTCTTTTGTGGTTCCATATAAATTTTAGGATTATTTGTTCTAGTTCTGTGAAAAATGCCACAGGTATTTTGATAGGGATTGTATTGAATCTATAGATTACTTTGGTAGTATAGACATTTAAAAAATGCTGATTTTTCCAATCCATGAGCACAGTATGTATTTCCATTTATTTGTGTCATCTTCAATTTCTTTCCTCAATGTCTTATCGTTTTCACAGTATAGGTCTTTCACCTCCTTGTTAAATGTCTCCTCAAGCAAGGGCAACAAAAGTAAAAATAAACAAATAGGACTACATAAAACTAAAAAAGTGTTTACATAGTGAAGGAAACCATCAACAAGACAAAAAGTCAACCTACTGAATGGGAGAAGGCATTTGCAAAGGATATATCTGATAAGAGGTTAATATCTAAACTATATAAAGAACTCATACAACTCAATAGCAAAAAAAAACCCAATTAAAAAATGGGCAGGGGGCTTCCCTGGTGGCGCAGTGGTTGACTGCGCAGTGGTTGATCTCTTGGTTATTTAATAGCATATTGTTTATCCTCCTTGGGTTTGTATTTTTTACGGTTTTTCCTGTAATTGATTTCTAATCTCATAGCGTTGGGGTTGGAATAGATGCTTGCTACAGTTTCAATTTTTTTTAATTTACCAAGGCTTGATTTGTGACCCAAGATATGACCTATCCTGGAGAATGTTCCATGAGCACTTGAGAAGAAAGTGTATTCTGTTGTTTTGGGATGCAATGTCCTATAAATATCAATTAAGTCCATCTTGTGTAATGTGTCATTTAAAGCTTGTGTTTCCTTACTTATTTTATGTCTGGATGATCTGTCCATTGGTGTAAGTGGGGTGTTAAAGTCTCCCACTATTATTGTGTTACTGTCAACTTCCCCTTTTATGGCTGTTAGCATTTGCCTTATGTATTGAGGTGCTCCTATCTTGGGTGCATAAATATTTACAATTGTTATATATTCTTGGATTGATCCCTTGATCATTGTGTAGTGTCCTTCTTTGTCTCTAGTAATCTTTATTTTAAAGGCTATTTTGTCTGATATGACAATTGCTACTCTAGCTTCCTTTTGATTTCCATTTGCATGGAATATCTTTTTCCATCCCCTCACTTTCAGTCTGTATGTGTCCCTAGGTCTGAAGTGGGTCTCTTGTAGACAGCATACATGCAGGTCTTGTTTCTGTATCCATTCAGTGAGTCTGTGTCTTTTGGTTGGAGCACTTAGTCCATTTACATTTAAGATAATTATAGATATATACGTTCCTATTACCATTTTCTTAATTGTTTTGGGTTTTTTCTTGTAGGTCTTTTTCTTCTCTAGTGTTTCCCACTTAGAGAAGTTCCTTTAGCATTTGTTGTAAAGCTGGTTTGGTGGTGCTGAATTGTCTTACGTTTGCTTTTCTGTAAAGGTTTTAATTTCTCCATCAAATCTGAATGAGATCCTCGCTGGGTAGAGTAATCTTAGTTATAGGATCTTGCCTTTCATCACTTTAAATATGTCCCGCCACTCCCTTCTGGCTCACAGTTTCTGCTGAAAAATCAGCTGATAACCTTATGGGGATTCCCTTATAGGTTATTTGTTGATTTTCCCTTGCTGCTTTTAATATCTTTTCTTTGTATTTAATTTTTGCTCATTTTATTAATATGTGTCTCAGTGTGTTTCTCCTTGGGTTTATCCTGTGTGGGACTCTCTGCACTTCCTGGACTTGACTGACTATTTCCTTTCTATAGGGAAATTTTCAACTACAATCTCTTCAAATATTCTCTCAGGCCCTTTCCCTTTCTCTTCTTCTTCTGGGACCCCTATAATTCGAATGTTGGTGCATTTAATGTTGTCCCAGAGGTCTCTGAGACTGTTCTCAATTCTTTTCATTCTTTTTTCTTTATTCTGCTCTGCAGTAGTTATTTCCACTGTTTTATCTTCCAGGTCACTTATCCGTTCTTCTGCCTCAGTTATTTTTCTATTGTTTCCTTCTAGACAATTTTTAATTTTATTTATTGCATTTTTCATCATTGTTTGTTTGCTCTTTAGTTCTTCTAGGTCCTTGGTAAACGTTTCTTGTATTTTCTCCATTCTATTTCCGAGATTTTGGATCATCTTTACTATCATTACTCTGAATTCTTTTTCAGGTAGACTATTTCCTCTTCATTTATTCGGTCTTGTGGGATTTTACCTTGCTCCTTCATCTGCAACATATTTCTCTGTCATCTCATTTTGTCTAGCCTACTATGTTTATGATCTCCTCTCCTGCAGGCTGCAGGATCATAGCTCCTTTTGCTTCTGTTGCCTGCCCCCTGGTGAATGAGACTGGTCCAGGGGCTTGTGTAGGCCTCCTGGTGGGAGGGACTGGTGCCTGTGCTCTGGTGGTTGGAGCTGAGTCTTTTCCCTCTGAAGGGCAGGGTCCTGTCAGTTTGTGTGTTTTGGGTTGTCTGTGAGGTTAGTACAATTTTAGGTAGCCTGTCCACTGATGGGTGGGGCTGTGTTCCTCTCTTGCTGGTTGTTTGGCATGAGGTGTCCAGCACTGTAGCCTGAAGGCAGCTGTGTGGGGCTGGGTCTTTGTGTTGATATAGATACCCATGGGAGCACACAGACCAATTAATATTCCCTAGGCCCAGGAACTCTCTGGTGGTCCAGCATCCTGAACTTGGTGCTCCCACCCCAGAGGCCCAGGTCTGACCCCTTGCTATGGAACCAAGAACCCACAAGCCCTACACTGAAGCCAGAGGGAGAAAAAAGAAAGAAAAGGAAAGAAAGCAAACAGACAAACAAAACCCAAGGCAAATAGCAAAAACAACAGCAAACAAACAGCAGCAACAACAACACAACACACATATACAGAGGAAAGAGAAAAAACAGAAACAAGAGAACAAACAGAAGAATTCATAAATGAGAACAGTCAGTAAGGACTAAACTAACAAAAACAAAAAATGAAAAATAAAACAAAAACAGCAAACAAACAAGTGAAGAAAACGTAAAATATACACATAAAAACAATCGAAGAAATAAATAAAATAGAAAACAAAGAACAAAAACAAGAAAAAAACACAGAACAACAAAAAAGTAAAGTAAAAATAGAAAAATAAGAGACTGCCCTGGTGGCGCAGTGGTTAAGAATCCGGCTGCCAATGCAGGGGACACGAGTTCAATCCCTGGTCCGGGAAGATCCCATATGCTGCAGAGCAACTAAGTCCGTGCCCCACAACTACTGAGCCTGTGCTCTAGAGCTCACGAACCGTAACTACTGAGCCCACGTGCCTAGAGCCTGTGCTCCGCAACAAGAGAGAAGTCACTACAATGCGAAGCCCGTGCACTGCAACAAAGAGTAGACCCCACTCGCCACAGTTAGAGAAAGCCCTGTGTGCAGCAACAAAGACCCAACACAGCCAAGAAATAAATTTTTAAAAAAAGAAAAAGAAAATATATACATATTAAAAAAATTTTTAATAAAAATAAAAGATAAAAAAATAATAAAAGCAACAACTGAACAGAACAAAACAAACCAAAAAAAGAATAATAGTGATAAGAATATTTTCCTGGGGCCTCCTCTGTCAGTATCCTTGCTCCTACATTGAGCCAGAGCCAATCCCCGCCTCCCCAGGTGGCCTTCCAATACCTCTAGGTAGGTTCTGGACCTGCTGTGGGTACTGTGAGGCCAGCTCAGACTCTGACCTGGCCCGGCTCCTGTGTGTGCTTGCCCCCAAAGTCCACTGCTGCGAAGCTAGACCAGTCTCAATGGTTGGAACATTCACTGTCTATTCAGGTATTCCACAGACACAGGATTTACCAAGCCAATCTCGGGGATTTAATCTGTGGCTTGTGCAGCTGCGTGGAAAGATTTCCGTTCCTCTTCCTTAGTCGCAACCCCTCTGGAGCTCAGCTTTGGTTTTGACCCCACCTTTGCATGTGCACCACCCTCGGGCGTCTGTCCCTTGCCCAGGCAAGAGGGAGTGGTAACAGCGGCTGCTTGGGGCACACTTACTCACTCAAGCTGGGGAGGGGTATGGCAGCCACAGTTGGGGTTTTTGTGAGTTGCCTGCAGCAGTGGAACCAACAGGCAGTTGCAACAGACTGTGGCGTGCTCGCTCTGGTAGGAGTCCCTCCCAGTGCCCACGGAGGCAGGGGCTGGTGTGGGGGGGTGGGGTCAGCGCTGCCCCCCCCACTTGCCCGTCAACAATGGCAACTCACTTTCCAGGCAGACCACACTTCCTCTAGGGGCATTCCCGGCTACGCATCCCCTCACTCCTGTCCCCTCTGCTGTATCCACGCAGCCTACAGTGGTCCTCTCCCTGGATCCATTCTCCCAACCCCACGCTTTAGCACTCAGCCCCCACTAGCACTGGCAGACTCTCATCCCAGGCAGGGGCACCCAGGGCTGATTCCCAAGGAGGCTCTGGGATGGGCGGTGCTCAGGTCCCTGAAGCCCACGGGCAGAGGAGACTCCAGCCCAGGGGCAGGCAGGCCCTCTCAGATGGGAGCCCCTCCCAGTGCCCACCAAAGCTGGCGGGTGGGGAAAGGGGTCATATGGCGGCTCCACCCCTTTTGTGCCACGCAGCAATGGTACCTTGCTACTATGGTGTCCCAGGCTTTTTCTGCAGACTTTTCCAATTGTGGAGCTCCTTACTCCTGTCCCTTCAGGCTGTCTTTTCACAAACAACAGCTGTTCCCTCCCTGGGTCCATGCTCCAAACTTCACTTTCCAGCACCCAGCCCCCCTTCGCAACAGGCGACTCACGACTTGCTGGAATGCGCAGAGCAGCGGTGTAGACCATGTGTGCAGTTCTTACTTTGTCCTGCCTTCCACAGACCATCTGCTGCATTCTCCTTTGATCCCCCGAAGGTCCTTTACTGTCCCAGCTGATTTCCCCACCGTGAGGGAGTGTTTCTGAGTGCACGGACCTCTGCTCACCTTCAGCTTCAACTCCTCACCACCAGGTTTACTTGTCCCTTTTTTGATTCCTCTTTTCTTTTTTTCTTCTTTTCTTTTGTCCTACCCAGTTGTGAGGGGATTTTTCTTATCCTTTTAGGTGTCCAAAGTCTTCCGCTGATGTTCAACAGGTGCTCTATGAGAACTGTTCCATTTGTAGATGTATTCCTTATTTATTTATTTATTTATTTATTTATTTATTTGGCTGCATTGGGTCTTTGTTGCTGTGTGCAGGCTTTTCTCTCTAGTTGCAGTGAGTGGGGGCTACTCTTCATTGCGGTGCGTGGGCTTCTCACTGCGGTGGCTTCTCTTGTTGCGGAGCACGGGCTCTAGGCACACGGGCTTCAGTAGTTGCAGCATGTCGGCTCAGTAGTTGTGGCACATGGGCCCTAGAGCACGCGGGCTTCAGTAGTTGTGGCTCGCGGACTCAGTAGTTGTAGCTCATGGACTCTAAAGCGCAGGCTCAGTAGCTGTGGCACATGGTCTTAGTTGCTCCACAGCATGTGGGATCTTCACAGACCAGGGCTCGAACCTGTGTCCCCTGCATTGGCAGGTCGATTCTTAACCACTGCACCACCAGGGAAGTCCCTGTAGATGTATTCTTGATGCACTTGTGAGGAGAGATGAATTCTGCGTCCTCCTATTCTGTCATCTCGACTCCTACCCTCCCTCGTTTGTGATTATTGTTTTAGTTAATAGGGCTAACAAAAACTTATTTACTGAAATTGAAAAAGATTACAGTCCAGTAGGAGAATGTCAATCATGTCTACTTATTCATATAACTTGGACTGGAGTTTCAAGCATCAAAGATTCTATGAGGGTGGGAGGCTGATTTCCTCTTTGTACTTGTATCTGTACTACCCCCACCGGGGGCCAGAAGGCAGTGACAAGACTGCCACTCTATAGGAAGCAAGAGCCCAAGCCATGGTTTTTGCCACAGACTGACATCCAGCAGCTTGTTAATTACATGTTTCCATTAATGGGATGAATCTCATTGTATTTCTGGATGACAATCTCCCTTTCAGTGCATAGATGTCTTATTTTTTTCTGTACTCCTTAGCAACACAGTGACTGTGTTCTGACACTTACATTTCCTTACTAGTCTTAAAGCTTAAAAAAGAAAGATTCCCCTTGAACAACCATTGATCTTGGCTGTGCTTGAGTTTTTCCCCTAAGTTTTTTTAAAATTTATTTTATTTTTATTTTTTTAATTTATTTTTAAAATTTATTTTATTGTACAGTTGATTTACAATGTTGTGTTAATTTCTACTGTACAGAAAAGTGATTCAGTTATACATATTATCTATATTCTTTTTCATATTTTTTTCCATTATGGTTTATCACAGGATATTGAATATAGTTCCCTGGGTCCCCTAAATTTTTAAAATAAAAAGGTTTTTAGAAGAACTACATTAACCAGAAACATATAAAAACAGTACAACTTTTCTATGGCAGCTTACTTTCTAAAGCCTCATCACATTAGAATAGGATTACCTTCTGTCTTTGGAGCACAAATCAAAGGACAATGTTGCAAACACACCCAGAGTTTACTACTGTGGGCTTTCTTTGGCAAGGAGACTGAATTGGCCAGATGGACTTATTCAGAAGGACCTGAGTTCTTTTCTACATCGAAAAATATATGAGCTGGCAGTCACAAAAACCACAATCTAGGGAGAAATCGAGAAAGATGGAGATTTGAGAAAATGGAAGTTCACTAATTTTGTTCAGAGTGAATAACTGCAAAACTAAGCCTGAAAGTCTAAAACATTTTATTGGAGTATGGCATATACAAATACTTCCTCCACAATTCCTCTGCAGAAAGATAAGTATTACTACTCCAGGAGAGGATGTGACAAGATGCCCCAGGCACAAGATTAAATTTGAAAAAACAGATATATATACACACCTGAAAGGAAAATGCCCATCTTTGGGACAGATAGAAACGAGGTAGAGATGAGGCCAAGATTAAGGGGGGAAAATGGTGATTTTGTGAGGGGACAGCCACAACATCAAACAGTAATGAATACTTGAAAGTCAAAATCATGTTTGTAAATTGGTTATTAAACTGAATAGGAAGCTGGTGAGTAAAATGGAGTATAGGAGTAGTATAGTCCTGAGACATTATAAGTCCCTGATTTAAAGCAAAGAAGTTGTAGGCCAGGCATTACCAATTTCCTCCAGATATCACTTCAGCAAGGTCACTGATTTTTGACATTTCATTGATTTTACTCTATAGCTACAAAACTACTCCTTAAAGTGAATACCATTGCCCCAGCACGTCTGAATAATGCTGTGGACTGTGTTGTTCTGTCTACTTGCACATACAGAATGCTCCTTACCATGGTGGGTACATAATCCTGAAAAGAATGAGAGAAAATGCAAAGTTACTGTATTTTCTATTGCTGCAAACTTAGTGGCTTAAAAAAACATCCATGTATTATCTCACAGTTTTCATGGGCCAGGGCTCTAGGCATGGTCTAGTTGGGTTCTGTACTCAGGGTCTCACGAGGCTATAGCAAGGCACAGGCTGAAGCTGTGGTCTTATCTGAGGCCTGAGGTTCTCTTCCAAGCTCACTGATTATTGGAGAATTCCACTCCTTGTAGATGAAGAACTGAGGCCCTCTACTCCTAGAGGCTGCCTGCTATTCCCTGCTATATGATCATCACAACACAACAGTTTACTTCCTCAAAGCCAGGAGGTAAGCAGTTCTCTGGCTCCAAACCTCTCCCTTCAGGGAAGGCCTGGACATCCTTTAAAGGGTGCCCCTGATTAGGTCAGGCCCACCCCAAATATCCTCCCTTTTGATTAATTCAAAGTAAAATGAGTTGACACCTTAATTACATATGCACAATTCCTTCACTTTTGCCACAGAACATAACCTGACTACAAGAGTGAAAGCATTTCATATTCACAAATCCCACCCACACCCAAGGAGAGATTACAGGGCATATATACCAGGGAAGAGAAATCTTGGGGGCTATCTTAAAATTCTGCCTATGGCAGCTAATTAGATGGAACATTTTCTTTCTCCCTACTTTTTCTTTGCCCATACTGAATGGCCTGTAAGTACATCTCTTTAAAAAATCTGTAATGAGAAGTAAGATCTTTTGAGCATTTCTTTATAAATTTTTATCTTAATAAAGTTTTAAAAACCATTCCCAGGACTATTTTGGTCCCACAGAGCTCCCTATAGAAACTCAAGCTTTCAGACCTTGGGTC
The DNA here is from genome assembly GCF_949774975.1 of Lagenorhynchus albirostris. Taxonomy (NCBI): domain Eukaryota; kingdom Metazoa; phylum Chordata; class Mammalia; order Artiodactyla; family Delphinidae; genus Lagenorhynchus; species Lagenorhynchus albirostris. The sequence goes on from NC_083116.1 coordinate 13,871,475, forward strand.
TCCAAATTATCAAAGGGCAATTTTGCAAACACACCCAAAGCTGACTTCTATGGGCTTCCTTTGACAAGGAGATTGCATTTGATCAGGTGGAATGCTCCAGAAGAACCTGCTTTTGCACCTCAAAGAGTTATTTTCTACATAGAAAAATATAAGAGATGGCAGTCACTGAAACCACAATCTAGGGAGAAACAGATGAGGGTGGAGATTTGGGAAAATGGAAGAGAGTAGTGATACTCACATGGGAAGGAGTAGGAGGCCTATCTGGGGAATGGCCAGTGAAAGTGGCTAGTGAGACCAAAGTTGGCACAAGTAGAAGCACGGTGAGGAAGAAGGTTCAAGGTTCACTATCTAGGGCTCAAGAATCTTTAACGATTCTCCAAAGAAGACATACAGATGTTCAAAAGCACATGAAAAGATACTCAACATGACTAATTATCAGAGGAATGCAAATCAAAACTACAATGAGGTATCACCTCACATCGGTCAGAATGGCCACCATCAAAAAGTCTACAAACAATAAATGACGGAGAGGGTGTGGAGAAAAGGGAACCCTCCTACAGTGCTGGTGGGCATGTAAATTAGTGCAGCCACTATGGAAAACAGTATGGAGTTTCCTTAAAAAAACTAACAATAGAACTACCATATGACCCAGCAATCTCAATCCTGGGCATGTAACAGGAGAAAACCAGAATTCCAAAAGGTACATGCACCCCAACGTCATTGCAGCACCTTTTACAATAGCTGAGACATGGAAGCAACCTAAATGTCCATCAACAGAGGAATGGATAAAGAAGATGTGGTACATATATACACAGTGGAATATTACTCAGCCATAAAAAACAACGAAATAATGCCATTTGCAGCAACATGGATGGACCTAGAGGTTATCATACTAAGTAAAGTAAGTGAGACAGAGAAAGACAAATATCGTATCACTCATATGTGGAATCTAATTTTTTAAAATGATACAAATGAACTTATTTACAAAACAGAAACAAGACTCACAGATTTCGAAAACAAAGTTATGGTTATCAAAGGGGAAACACAGGGTGGGGGGATAAATTAGGAGCTTGGGATTAACAGACACACACTACTGTATATAAAATAGATAACCAACAAGGTCCTATTGTATAGCACAGGGCACTCTACTCAATATTCTGTAGTGACCTATACGGGAAAAGAATCTAAAAAGAATGAATATATGTATATGTATAACTAAATCACTATGCTGTACACCTGAAACTAACACAACATTGTAAAGCAACTGTACTCCAATAAAATTTTTTAAAGAAAAGCATCTTTAACGAAAGAGCCCTTCTTGGAGGGTTATTTCTAACAGGTGGGCAGCAGGCAAGACAGCCAGCTACCATCTCTTCTGTGGGGAGATTTAGGGCACCCAATATTCATTTTGCATGTTACATATGGTGCCTCTTTAGTTTCTGGCTCATTGGGTATCTGTATTAAGCCCAATAAAACTATTTCTGGGCTTCCCTGGTGGCGCAGTGGTTGAGAGTCTGCCTGCCAATGCAGGGGACATGGGTTAGTGCCCCAGTCCGGGAAGATCCCACGTGCTGCTGAGTGGCTGGGCCCGTGAGCCATGGCCGCTGAGCCTGCGCGTCCAGAGCCCGTGCTCCGCAACGGGAGAGGCCACAGCAGTGAGAGGCCTGAGTACCGCAAAAAAAAAAAAAAAAAACCACAATGAGATATCACCTCACACCTGTCAGAATGGCTATCACGAAAAAGAACACAGATAACAAATGTTGGGGAGGTTGTGGAGAAAAGGGAACCTTCCTACACTGTTGGTGGGAATATAAATTGGTGCAGGGCTTCCCTGATGGTGCAGTGGTTAAGAATCCGCCTGCTAATGCAGGGGACATGGGTTCGAGCCCTGGTCTGGGAAGATCCCACATGCCGCGGAGTAACTAAGCCCGTGCTTAGTTACTATTTCCTTTCCATTTTCCTACCATACACATACACACACACACACACACACACACACACACAGAGAGACACACACACACACACACACACGTAGACAGTGGAGATTGTGGAGTAGTATAACCTGTATTATTAGAAGAGCACATCTAGATTCAGCATAGACCTGAATATGGATTCCAACTTACTAGCTGAGTGACCTCAGTTAAGATATTTTCCCTCTCTGTATCTCAGTTTTCCTAAGTGTAAAACGGGAATAAATAAGCTAGTCTTCCAGGGTCGATATGAGGAATAAATGAGGTACCACAGAAACTTCTAATATACCCCTTGTCACACAGCACATGGAAGCTGTTCCTATTGGTAAGTGGTATTACTCTTTCCATTCTTGTTGTTATATAGAAATGCCTTTCAGGTAAAACTTGGAGAGAGCTCAGAACTTGACAAGAGCAACTGCCCATGTTTGGAGTAACCTGGGGCAGAGGGCAGATTACAGAAAAGATGACTTGACATAAAATGAGGACCCTTTGTCTTTCCTGCTTAAATAATGTATGGACAGCATCCTGACTCCCTGTAGCAGAAAATTATCTTCATTTAATGACAGAGTGGCTGGGTACTTATGGCATTAGTATCACTGATTGAAGGGCTTATTCTTATCATTCTAAATGTCAAGATCCTGATGATTTTGTTTAACTCCGCAAACATCTTTTACCTGCCTCATGCCAAGGGGGAAGGAAGCATCTAGGACAAGAAAACAGAATGAAAAGAGCAGAAAGACTTGAATTTTTTCCCCAGTTAGTCCTAATCTTAATAATTTTCCTTGCTTTAACAGCAGTTTTGTTTGGTCTCTTTAAATTATTTGCCCTGTTGAAATACATAATGCAATGCTACAAGTTCTCATGGTGGGCTCTGTTGCAGGGCAGCTGCTCATTAGTTCACTTGAGGTCGTGGGTATTTGTCTAATATACATGGCAGATATTGCAGACTTCTAAAATTTGATGAAGACATCAACTAACAGTCATAGTCAGATGACTACAGGACTGGAGGAAGAAATGAAACCTACATTTGCTTTTGCCCACTCTCATGGCCACTTTGATTCCTTCATGCATGCTTATCCCAAAATAACTCTCTGAAATCACAGAAGTAGACAAAATAATTTTTAAATATATTGGGAAATATTCTTGTACTACTGCCCTTTGTATAAGGGAAGGGCCAGGAAAGACTGGAAAGAGACAGACCCTCCCTTTCTATAGAATCAAGAGGAATAGCTTCCCTAAGGAATAAAATGAACTCCAGCTACCTAGTGAGTGACAGAATTCCTTCATCTAACTTTTCATCTAATTTAATAAGTGGGTAATATTCATCCCATCTTGTCACATGAATACCTCTGTGTTATAAGATTTTATCATGAAAACCACTGCTCCTCATGGCCTCTCAGGTCCCTTATAACTTGAAATTCCATGACTTTCATTAAAAATGTGCAGATGAATTCTCATGGAATGGGGGGGAAAGCCCTCAATGGATTTTCTGAGTTTACAACTTTTAGCAGGAAAGGAGTCAAGCTGGTAGGCAGGCCTGAATTGCACAAGGCATTATTCTACACCAGAAGTGCTGCTGAGTATTTCCCAGCACTTTACTGACTTCGAGATTTCTTCTCCCTGCCCCTCGCTTCCCCTCACACTAGATGAAAATAGGTTCACTGTCGCCCCCAAAGCCAAGCGGCTTCCTGATTAGGTGACCTTATAAGTCTTTCCTCATCACTTCAAGTGAAAAATTATCTTTGTTTTTAACTTCAAGAACAGACCACAACATAACACCCAGCTAGAGTGGGCCTTTTATTATGTAGCACTATGTCTGAGCCTCTTGAAAGTCAGGGTGGACTCCTTCAGGAGCAGCCAGAAATCTGCTAGCACTATAAAAGCAGAGGGGTGCAACAGGGTGGGGGATGAGTTTCTTGTGTGTTCTTCAAGAAATAAACTAGATATATACAGGTATACAGATATATGTATGTTCTTTTACATAAATAAATTACATTCTACTCCTAAGAGTCTGTACTTAATATTTATTAGACATTTCTCCATATCAACAAATACAGATTATTCATTTTAATGGCTATTAAGTACTCCATTACATAGATGCACCATAATTTATTTAAACAGCTGCTTTTTGATGGATATTTAGGCTATTTCCAGTTTATTAAATTTTTTGCTATTATAAATGAGGCAATGAGTATATCATATGTGCAGTTATCTTTAAGAAAATTATTAAAAGTGGAACTTCTGAGCCAAAGAGTACCTGTCCTTTTAATCTGTCACAGATCCTGCCAGATTATCCTATAAAAAGAGTGCCCAGCTTACTCTCTTACCAAAAATGTATGAGATGTCCATTTCCCTACACCATGGTTAATACTGGCCTTTTATCCAACTTAATATTTGACAATCTGATGAGGAAAATAAATACTATCTCAATATTATTTTCTCTGAATGTCTTTAATTATACATGAGATTGAGCATCTTTTCTAGCTTTATTATCAATTTATATTTGTTTTTCCTATGACTGTTCATATGCTTTAGAGTTTTCTATGGAGTTATTTTACTTACATATTGATTTCTAGGAACACTCTGTGTATTTATAATGTTAGCCCTCTGTTGTATGCATTGCAAATATTTTCCCCATTTATTGGATTTTTTTTTTTTTTTTTGCAGTACGCGGGCCTCTCACCGCTGCAGTCCCTCCCGTTGCGGAGCACAGGCTCCGGACGCGCAGGTTCAGCGGCCATGGCTCACGGGCCCAGCCGCTCCGCGGCACGTGGGATCTTCCCGGCCCGGGGCACGAACCCGTGTCCCCTGCATCGGCAGGCGGACTCTCAACCACTGCGCCACCAGGAAAGCCGCATGGTATTTTTATCAAGCAGAAACTTCATATTTTTATATAGCCAAAGTTACAAACCTACAATTTCTGGAGAAATACTTCCATATATTTCTGTCTATAATTTTATATATCTATCTACCTATCTATCTAAATTTACCCATCATTAGCCTTTAGAAAATACTGAATAAACGGACTTCCAAAGATAATGAATGGAATCTTTATTTTGAAAGTAAAGGATTTCTTTGTGGGGGAAAAACATGTTAAACCTCATAAGAGATCTCATAATCAGGACAATGATTCTGAGTTTAGTGTTGTAATTCTGTGTTTGACCATCATTCAATTACAGTTCAGAGTTTAATGGTACATACCTTAGAGAGGGGAAACTATATGTCTCCATGTGCCATACATCATACTAAGCAATATTAAGCACTTCCACATAAGTTATAAACTAATATCCTGTAAGATAGGTATAATTATGATCTTTTTAAAGATGGAGATATTGAGGCATAGAAAAGTTAAATAACTTGCCTAAGGTTACACAAGCTACTTAGCAGCAAAGCTGGGACGCAAAGTTTATATTAGATAAAGAAAACAATGGAGCTTTTCCGACTCCAAGTCTAGTGGTCTTTCTAGTAGACCACAGTCAACAAATATGAGTATATTCCATAACAAAGCTGCACCGAACAGAGACACAGAGATAAATTAAAGAAGCCCTGCCCTTAATAAGTTTACAGGCTAACAGGAAAAACATACATGTGAATAACAAATTATAAGTACAAGCAGAAAAGTAGAAGAAAATGGATTTTGATTTGGGGGACTGAGAAAAAGCTTCAAGGAAAAGAAATCATTTAAACGAGGTATTGGAGGGACTTCCCTGGTGGTCCAGTGGTTAAGAATCTGCCTTCCAATGAAGGGGAAGCGGGTTCAATCCCTGATTGGGGAACTAAGATCCCACATGACCCGGGGCAACTAAGCCCACGTGCCGCAGCCACAGAGCCCAGGCACTCTGGGGCCCACGTGCCACAACTAGAGAGAAGCCTGCGTGCCGCAAGGCGGAGCCTGCGCACCACAACAAAAGATCCTGCATGCCGCAACAAAGATCCCGAGTTCCACAGCTAAGACCCAACGCAGCCAAAAAAATAATAAGTGGATAAATAAATAAATTTTTTTAAATAAACCAAGTATTGGAGAATGTGTAGAGAGAGAACCAGTGGAGGATATAAGAAAAAGACATTCCAGGCAAAAAAGAACACAGCATGAGCTAAGGCCCAGAGGTAACGTGTAGCCAGACCAAAGGCTGCACTGTAAGGTAAGCCTGGGCTGGTAAGCTGGATCTTGAATATCATGTAAAGAACTTTGGATTTTTTTCCTGTTTCTTTGGAAATATGAAATAAACTCATCTAATTTTTACTTTGTGATGATATATAATCATTTTTTTGTAACCAAGAGTCTATTAATCTGTGTGTTAAGAAAATATTTTGCAAATGTATCACTACAAAAATGATGGAAACAACTATGGCAAAACATCACTTTCCATGTCTACAGGAATTTGAAATTCCAAGTGACTTTCACAGATTTTCATTCCTTTCAGAAAATAATAGCTAACACATAAAGTGCTCATTCTTGTCAAGGACTGTTTTAAATATTTTGCACATTTTATTAACTCATTGAATTCAGTATTTATTCATTCAAACCTCAGAACAACCCTTGAAGACAGGATTATTATCCCCACTTTACAGATCAGAAAACTGAGGCACAGAGACATTAAGTAATTTGCCAAGGTCAAACCCAGGTTTCAACCTTAGGTAGTCTGGCTCTTAACCAGTATTAACCAGAGTCTGTGCTCTCAACCACTGTTTTATACTCTCGACTTATGACCCACTGCAGGGGCTTGCCTCCCACATAGCTGATATATGGGCTGGCCAGCCTCTGCTTCCATGCTGCCACTGGTCAGGCCATTCTGTTACCATACAGCTGAGGTCTTCAGAGAGTCTTGCTTTATACTGCATCCCAGCCGGCCCCACTATGACCGTGAAGCGAATATTTGAAGCCAGTGAGCAAATTCCACCACCCCTAACCTCACTGTGGTGGGCAGAATGGTCCACCAAAGATGTCAGTGCTCTAATCCCTGGAAATGCGAACGGTTACGTCACACAGCAAAAGTGAGTTTGCAGATAAAAGTAAAGTTAAGGACCTTAAAATTAAGGAAATGAACCTGGATTAACCAGGTGAGGCCAATCTAATCACATGCGCCCTTAAAAAGCAGAGCACTTTCTCCAACTGAAGGCAAGAGAGATGCAGCAGGAGAAGTCAGAAAGACTCAAAGCTTGAGAGGAACTCAACCAGCCATTGCTGAAGGGAGGCCACATGGGAAGCGTGAGAAGGAATAGGGCAACATTTAGGATGAAAGACTGGTCCCAGTTGGCAGCCAGCAAAGAAACTGGGCCCTACAACCAGAAGGAACTAAGTTCAGCTAACACTTGAATGAACGTGGAAGCAGATTCTTCCCGGGAGCCTCTAATAAGGAACACAGCCCTGCCAACACCTTAATTTTTGGTCTAAGAACCCAATCAAGCCTACCCACACTTCTGACCTACAGAACTCTTGAGATAATAGATGGGTGTTGTTTTAAGGTGCTTAATTTATTGTAATTTATCACGGCAGCAGTAGAAAACTAATACAATCACCGAGTCCCAGTTTCTTCAAGTAGTCCTGACACCACAGTGCTTCCATCCTGTCACCATCAGTCTGCCTCATTGGCCCAAACTCCAATTTGTGTATGACCCTTTGGAAAAGTACTATGTTGATTGTTGCCACCTGAGCCCACTGATTAATTTTAGCATCACTTAAGAGTAGGATAAACCAGACATTGTGTAACTCCTAATGGGATGCAATAGGAAGTACACTGAAGGGTCCATGAGATAGCCTTGTCAAAAATGTTTACATCCTGAGTCTAATCACACCTTTAGAGCTAGTGCCAAGGGAACAGAAAATCTGGGGGATAGAGGAACAAGGTAAATGGCACCGCAGAAAAGCAAGCAGAAAATCCATAATATAAGATGGGACAACTGATTGGTTTTAAAAGAAGACAACGAGAGGAAGTAATGAAGGGGAGACTGCTCTAGTTTCAAAGAGATTTCAGAGGCATTACTAACAAATGTAGTGAACCTTGATAGGATGCTATTTTGAAAAAACCAGTTGTCTCCAAGGCAACCTAAGAAATTTAAACATGGACTGGATATTAGATGATAATAAGGAATTACTGTTAATTTGGCAGATGTGATAATGCCATGCGGTTATATAAGAAAATGCCTATGTTTTCTTACAGATGCATACTGATGTATTTAGGAGTGAAATGACAGGAAGTCTGGGATTTGCTTTAAAATACTCAGCAAGACAACTAAAGGAGGGGGACTTCCCTGCTGGTCCAGTGGTTAAAACTCCGGGCTTCCACTGCAGAGGCATGAGTTCAATCTCTGGTCAGGGAACTAAGACCCCACATGCCGTGTGGCCAAAAAAAAAAAAAAAAAGACAGCTAAAGGACGGTGGATGAAGCAGTAGCAAATGTTAATAACTGTTTAATATGAGAGGAGTATACGGACATTCATGATATTATTTTCTCTACTTTTGTGTATGTTTGAAAGTTTCTATAATATGAATGTCCTTTAAACTTTAACGCCCATAACTAGCATAACACGCTAGTTCAGCTTGTCTCTGAAGAGTTAGTGGAACCATCACCACCCCTGACCAGGACAATCCACTTCTATTAATGTGGCCTACATGATTCTTGGGTTTTTTAACAGGTGCATTACAGTACTAACACAACCAAAACAGTGTTTTCCCATTAATACCAAATAGGTTCAGTTTTCCCCCAACGTGTACTTTTTCAATTCTCTGAACTTAAATGAAAACTTTACACTTATTTTGATTAAATATAATCTCACTAATTTCAATCAATTGATCCAATCTGACAAAATTTCTATAAGTATTTTCAGATTTATCACATATACAAATTTACTAAGCATACTTTCATGACATTTTTCCAATTATTGATATATATTTGAATAGAATATGGTCCAGGACAAAACCCTGTGGCAGCCCACTAAACATCTTTCTCCAATAATGAACATCTCTAGAGAAAGGTAACAAATATCTTACATTTAAATTTAGAGAGCATAGGTGTATAGATTATAAGATGCTTGCACATATATAATCAAATTTAAGCCTCAAATCTAGCCTGTGAGTTGTCCTATTTTATAGATGAATAAACCAAGACTCAAAGAAATTGAGGACAAACAACTTTTCTTGAGGTGATAGGACAACATTTAGAAGAAAGAGGTGAAGAAAGAAGATGTGTAAAAAAGCATAGAGATGTGTATATGTATGAAGGAGAGATTACCTGAAGTGTAATTAAGCAATTAAAGATGAGTAGTTAGACAAATGTAGGGGATTCAGACCCCTCAGGTAAAAGAAAGGAGTTGGTGGGGAAGAGACAGGTCAGTTCTTTGCGCTAGCCAGTAGGGGGCACAGAACATTCACAAATCAATTTCCTCATCTGTAAAATGGGGTTAAGATCCAGACTTGCAAGTTTCTTTATAGGACAAGTTGAGATCAATGTATATGAAGTATGTGGCGTCTGAGCTTGCCCTGTGGTAGACACCCAGTAAGTTTTGCTTTCCTCACGCCACCCCTCAATACCTTGATACTCCCAGTACACTAGAATCAGACCTACTTTTTAAAAGCTCTTAACTACTACACTAAAATATTATTATGCACCACTTAGAGGCTCCCTTTTGTTAGGTTTGTTACAAGGGGGGAGGGGCAAGAGGTTAAGATACTCCTCAGAGCTTGTGCTTTCTGCTTACAGACCTTCTTCCTCTTCGATTTCTTCCCATTTTTCTCTCTATTTTCCCGTCTCCATTTGGCCCCTTTCCTGACGCTTTGTAGTGTTTGAAGACCATCAGAGCATATTCTTCAGGTGCCCTTTAATAATAATCTCTTTTTTATTTCATCTTTACAGTGATTAAAGCTTTTTTCTGTTCATTTCCTCATTTGATTTTCATAATAATTTGATTCACTGAGGTGAAATAGGCAGACTAGTGGTTTGATCCACCATTGAACAGATAAAAAAACGGAGACTCAAAGAGATACATGACTTACCCAAAGTCACACAGCAAGTAAACAGCAGAACTGGAACTAGAACCACGACTGTTTGACTCTAAATGCTCCTATACTTAAAAAAATATGACACTAAGTCACCCACTGTGCATCAAAAATCAAAAGGCCACCACTGAAAGCTACAACACCACCATTATTTTTCCCAAGATAAGGTTCATCATCTTCCATGAGGAACATCCACATAATGTATTGGTCTCCTAAGCAAAAGCAAAACTAACATATTCCTATACGAAAGCCACAAACATTTGAGACAAAATGTAACTTTCCTGCTTAATAGATAGATAATCACTTTGGAGAATCAATTTCCATCATTGCTATAAATGTTTCTATATTTTTTCTGTGCTTACAAAAAACTGGTGCTCTGAATATTATTTTCCCCCATTTATACTACGTAGCGTTCTGCAGATTTATTTTTTTCTTAACTCTGTCTCTAAAAGGACCTCTATCGAAGTTAATGTCTGGGGTGAGATTTACTTTCAAGATGTGAGTAAAATAGGACAGTCATGAGTCCTTTAGGTCAATCTATCAAGCATAAAGTTCAACATCTTCTAACATAAAAATGTGCTCAGCATATCCCTTCGTATTTGTGGGGAAAATCAGAATGTGGTTACATGAACCAGTATGTCATCTTATCTCTTTTATTGTCTTTTGTTATAATGATTAATTTCTTATTGGATAAAGTAACTCAGGTCATTGCATGCGGATACAGTTTTCTCAAACAAAATATTTTTATTAGTATACTACCTAGTTTAAAAGTTTTTTTCTGACTAGAATTAAGAATTTTCTTTGAAAGAATGAAGTAAGTATTAAAGGATCAACAGTATCCATGAGAATACTCCATTCAATGGTTGTGGCAATGGGTAGTTTGATGAAACAGAATGGAGAGAGAAAACAGACCTGTGTATATATGAAAATATTAGTACATAGTGAAGGTAGTACTTAAAATCAGTGGGTAGAAATGGGCTTTTCAGGAAATGATATAAAGACAATTGGCTATTCATTTCAGAAAATAAAATAGATCCCTATCTCATACCATATGCAAAAATAAATTCCAGATGTTTTAAAGAACTAAATATAAAGGTTAAAAAATATAAATATTATATGAAGATATAGGAAGATGTTTTCATATTCTTGAGGTGGGAAAGCCCTTCTAAAGCCAGACAAAAATTCCTAAGTCATAAAACACAAAATAAGCAAAGTTGATTGCATAAAATGTTAAAAGTTCTGTACATAAAAAGACACAGTAAGCAAAGTTAAAAAGTAACAGACCATCAAAAATAATTTCAACATATACTGTATAACAAATAATTGCTATCTGGAGTATACAAAGAGTTCCAATGAGGAACAAAAAAATAAATAAGTGATATGAACAAGCAATTCACAGAAAAGGAAACCCAAATGGCCAATAAACATAAGAAAAGACGTGGGGGGCTTCCCTGGTTGTGCAGTGGTTAAGAATCCGCCTGCCAATGCAGGGGACACAGGTTCAAGCCCTGGTCCAGGAAGATCCCACATGCCGCGGAGCAACTAAGCCTGTGCGCCACAACTACTGAGCCTGCGCTCTAGAGCCCGCGAGCCACAACTACTGAGCCCGTGTGCCACAACTACTGAAGCCCACACACCTAGAGCTTGTGTTCCGCAACAAGAGAAGCCACCGCAATGAGAAGCCCGCACACCGCAACGAAGAGTAGCCCCCGCTCGCCGCAACTAGAGAAAGCCTGAACGCAGCAACGAGGACCCAACGCAGCCAAAAATCAAACAAATAAATAAATAAAATAAATCTATATTTTTAAAAAAAGAAAAGATGTGGGGACTTCCCTGGTGGTCCAGTGGTAAAGAATCCGCCTTCCAATGCAGGGGACGACAGTTCCACCCCTGGTCAGGGAACTAAGATCTACATGCCGCGGGGCAACTAAGCCCACGTGCTTCAACAAGAAAGCGCCCGTGTGCTCTGGAACCCATGAGCCACAAAGACAGAGCCCATGCACCGTGGAGCCTGCATGCCACAACTAGAGAAGAGAAAACCCGCACGCCACAACTAGAGAGAACCCCATGTGCTGCAACGAAGAGCCTGCGTGCCACAACTAAGATCCGACGCAGCCAAAAATAATAAATAAAATAAAAATAAATTTAAACAAAGAAAGATGTAAAAACTCACTAACAATCAGAATTTTTTTTTTTTGGCCACACTTTGTGGCATGCAGGATCTTAGTTACCTGACCAGGGATCAAACCTGCACCCCCTGCAGTGGAAGCTCAGAGTCTTAACCACTGGACTGCGAGGGAAGTCCCCAGAATGTTTTTAAATAGAATGAGAAACTAATTTTTATATTCATCAAATTGGGAACAATTAAAATTTATAATATCCATTGGACAAGGATATAGGAAAAGGGCATCCATACACTACTGGTGATAATGTCAATTGATTCAGCCACTTTGGAGGGAAATATGGCAATACTTTAGACGTGCATACCCCATGACCCAACGATTCCACTTCTGCATAGTTACCCTGGGGAAGTACTGATACACATGTGCAGAAGGCACATTGCCCAGGACGTTCACTGTGACATTGTTAATAAGACTAAAGAAATTGTAAACAACCTAAATAAATACCTATCAGTATAGAAATGGTAAGATAAACTGTGGTACATCCACACAATAGAATACTACACAGCAGTTTAAAAGGAAAAGGTTAATTTTTTTTTTTAAGGAAGAAGAATGTAGATCTATATGTAGCAACATGGAATGACATCCAAGATATATTGTTAAATCAAAAGCTATTTACTTAAGAATATATAGAAAACAGTTGCTTTTATATCAAAAAAAAATATTACTATGTATGTGTATATGTACATACGATTTGTAAATAAAGATAAAAATGTTTGGATAGAGACAGAAGAAACTTTGTTATTACTTCTGGAGAATGGGTTTGAGACAAAGTCTGAAGGTAACACTGGTATTATCAGATGCTTTTTATGGTGAGAATATTTTTATTTGGTGGTTATACAACTGTTTATTGATAAAAGCACTCACTGCAAATGATGCTACAACCCGCTAAGGAGGTATGTCTCCACTTCCTTCTCCAGTGGAGAATAACTGAACTAAGAGGAGAAGGAAGGGGAAGCCCCTATGGACACTTCAAGCCTAGAATCTTCTTCATAATGAAGTACAACAGTAAGAACTCCTACATGGTAATTTTAATCTCTCCTACCCCTGCCCTAGAGTATCTTTTCGAACCTAGTCCTTTAGATCAGACCACTGATTCAAATAGACCTTAGTATAAAATGCAAATGTGTCACCTACTAGAGAGTAAGCTCCATGAGGGCAGAGACCTTGCCTGTCTTAGTCATCTTGGTGTTCCCGATTTAGCACGGTCCTTGGTACCTAGATGTGCCTGCTAGAAAATAGCTCTAACCTAACTATGTCTGTGTCCCCTTCATTTATATCCACAAATAGTTCTGTTCCACCTCTAGTGCATTTATTCAATGGCTATTCAATAAGGTCCCTCTTATGTGCCTGGCACTAAACATTAAATATTTTTATGTAAATGTTGAATGAGTACATTTTTTTAAATCTTACTAGCATCTATTAACAGAATAGCGTCAGAGTGTGCTCATTTATAAGTTTAGCTAGGTGACTGACAGGAAAGGAACAGACAACTGGGGACACAGCACAGGACACAAGGATTGAGGGAAAGAAGACCTGAGTGACCCACCTGGGATGCCACAAGAGAAGGGTTATTAGCCTGGAGGCAGGCCCTTTTTCTAGCATTATTGCTACCATGAGCAGAGTAACATATACTTCTTCATGTACATATTCATTCGACAACTCACTGAAACTTACTCCGGCTAGAAGCCTTAGTCTCTGCCCTCAAACACAGCATATGCCTGGGGAGTAGAATGGAGGAAATGTGGGCTTTGGGTCAGGTTAAAAGTGTTGCTGGGAGATCTGAGACCAGTTGCCTGACCTCACCGAGCCTCAATGAAATGGGACAGCAATGCCCCTGACAGTGTTATTCTGAAGTTTTAAAATACTGTCTTGTAAAATGGCTGGTACTTACTACGTGTTAAGTAACCAATAATTATAATTATTATGGACCTAAAAGCCTTAAAACCTGACATCCTAGCTGGGCTGGAGGTAGGAAAAGGGGAAAGATATTGAGATAATTACCTCTAATGCAAGGCAGAGTGAAATATAACCTACCATTGAGAAGGGGAGTCACAAGGTTGCAGATTGAGGAAAATATAATAATTTCCAACTAACTGTGGGGACTGGGGAAGGCTTCCCAGAGAATACAGCATTTCAAATTGGGCCTGAGAGGATGAGGAGAAATTTCCACAGGTAGGAAGGGGAATATATGTGCCTGTGCGCTATCATGCCCTGTAAACACAAAGGTATTCCTGTACCAGACACAGAATGGAATTGGTAAGGTGATAAAGAAAAGGAGAGAGACACAGTTAAGATTATGTCTCTGTAACAACAAACATACATTTTGGCAGCAAATAAATGAATCATCATGAATTGCTTGCTTTATCCAGACTCAGGAGAAGAAAATAAAAAAAGAATTGGAGCTGAGTATCAGAATAAAGTCATTTTACTAGAAAGATGGTTTTGATTGTGAGACAATCTCCAAAGGAAAAGAAAAGAATCCTTTGCTCGTGCATTCCATTAACTAGAAAATATCTTGGATACGTCTGAATCTTTTGATTGCCCGATTGAATGAAAAGTCTTAAAACAGGGATGGAGGACATTCCTTTGGAAATTGTGCTCTGGCAGTCTAGACGGTAGCCCTGCCTTTACACATTTCAGCATTCTGTACAACAAACATAATCTAAATCTTACTGCACAATTGGACTTGGTACCATCCAATGGCTCATACCGTAACTGTTCCATGAGTATGCATTGCCTGACTGGCTCTGAGGTCAGGAACACTGTCATCTGTCCTCAGAATCCAGAACCATCCTAGACACAGAGTCTCCTTAGCTTGAGTTTTTCTCCACTCAGTCATCTCTCCAGTCCATCTAAATCTTCATTATTAGGTGATAAATTTGAGTGAAAACAGGACCCATATTAGCTCATTTGTAACTGTTTTATGGGTTGCTGGGTTTGACCCCTAAGTTTATAACTGTCAGGTGAGTAGAAAATAGCATCAACTCTGGGCTCCTGTACAATATGCAGCAACAGGTTTTCCTCTAAGATCCAGAGAGGAGTGAAAATGTGGAATTTGAGAAAATTCCTAGTGGTGCAGTACCCCCAAAGTCACATAATGTGACCCAACTCAAGGAGAGAGAGGGCTTGCTTTATATGATTAGGACTGGGTATTGCAAAAGGCCTTCCTACAGCCCTCAAGCAATCAGTTCTGTTACTAACCTGTGAGCACTGGAGAGAAAACCAGCTCCACTTCTGCCTGAAATGGCAGACTATGTTGTGTCCTACAGTCCTTTGCAAGTGGCTGCTGGGGGGGCCCAGTAGGACCCCTAAACATTGCAGGAGTGCAAATGATTGAGGCATCAAAGGGTATGGCTTGGAGGTGTGGGGCAGAGTGTGACTTTTCAGTTGTGAGAGACCATCATTTAGCCTCCTCCCCTTATTTTCCAGAAAGTTGACTACACCTTTAATTAAATGTGGAAACCTGTCACTTGGGAGCTTGTTAAAAATGCAGAATCACAGGTTCCCCCCTTAACAAGATCCCCAGGTGATTCGTATGCACAGTAAAGTTTGAGAATCCCTGCATTAAATCCTCTGGGCCTGTTTTCTTTTCTGTTAAATGGGGTTGAGGACACCAACCTACCCATAAGATCATGAGATCATGAGATCAGCTGCGGATAGCAAATGAGATAACCTGGGGCAACAGTGTGCTGGAGCCATTTGTTAAATTTCCAGCAGTTTTGTGAGCCAGTTGTTAAGCCGTTGGTAGTTTGAAATCAGGCTATGGTGGGAGTATCTGCAGACCCTACAAATCTGCAGACCCCAAACATCAGGGATTGTCATTTGTTTTTCAGAAATCTGAGTTATCTGCACTCCACTATGGGGCCTTAAACAGGTGAAAGCCAAGAAAGAGCTGTGGGCTGCGAGTCTGTCATGTCCAACACATGAAGGACATTTGCAGGTCCCTATGGATTTTCAGACGCAGAGGTACCAGCTGGAGTTTGGGCCTAGGTTCTGGATACCAAAACAGGGAAGATAAGGGCACCAAAAGACAGGCTTCCCAGAGTCAACCAGAGCCTCTCCGGTTGGGCTCCCCTCCAATTCCTTGGAGCCTGCACTCCACAGCTGGAGCTCATTACTGTATCCCTCACCAGTTAGCAGCTCAAAAGCCTTGTTCTGTCACACTGCAGAGAGTCTGCATTTTGGCAGCAAAGGAAGCCAGGCCAAGCACAGTGCCACTGGGCCCTGTCCGAGGAACCTTTGAAAACAATTTTTCAAATCATTAAGGAAATGAAAATGAAAAACAAACTGCCAGAGAGGAGCAAATCCGCCTGCTAGCCAGGTTACTTAACACACACGGTGCATTAATGGGACGTTAAGATCACACCAAAAAGAAGCCCTTTAGCCATGCAGCTCTCTAGTTCGCACAGGGCAAAGATGAAGTATGTGGCTGTGGAAGATTCATTCACTTCAAACATCTTTGCAAGACAATGATGTGTCCCTCAGAGGTACTATAAGCATTTTGTGATCCTGAGGTTGCTATGGTGGCTGCTTTTGTGTTGAATAACAAACTACTATATAAACTTGGGCCAATCTGCATAAATTGTGTCCAGCCTATGGATCCATGGCTCTCTACCTCACACACCCTGGTCCATAATTGAAGAAACATGCACGGACACAGAGCAATGGGGTATGGACATACGTTCTGCCAGCAAAGAGGCTTCTCTCAGGTAGTTTCATCAAGAGGGCTATTTATTTCCCTCTGGGTAATCAGCCATTGATTGCCAATGCACCTTTTCTGGAATAATTTTGCAAGCCTTTTAGGACAAAGGCTATGATGAGGAGCACTTGGTATTTTTCAGATAATACAAAGCACAGCCTGGTAAGCATGTTTCCATTTTGATGCACAGAAATATAATACTCTTTTATGCACATTCAGTCCATATTTGTGACAAAATGATGTTTTAATATAAAATAAAACCCCTGAAAGTTACCACTATATTGTTTCTCTGTCTTTTATCTCTTGCCTCTCTGAGCCACAACATTCCATGGAATCCAGAATTATATTATCACAACCCAACTTCCTTTTGTTCAAGCGGAACGCATTGCAGTTCTCTGAAAATAATGCAATAGTGTCAGTTCCAAGCACCTCCCCACTTCTAACCCACACAGTTTTTGGTGCCATTACTTTTCATAAAGGAGCTGCAGTAGAACAGAATGTATGTCTATTTGTAGCTAGTTTACAGCCTCTGCAAAAGGGGTTTGCAGAGTGCCTCAAACGTATTTCATATACCCCTGACTCTTCACTTTATCTGTTGATGACCAGGATATGACATTTTCCCAGAAGCAAGATAACTACATTCCAGTTTTCACAGAGCAATGTTGTGTTATTCTGTAATTTTTTGTCCTGATGTTCAAGATAACACCTAAGCCATGAACCTTTTACTCCCTTCTGGAAATGCAGCCAACCAACAATCCACATAAAGGCAACCTCCAGCTGGGAAAGCCACTCTCATCTC